>NC_136716.1:21484700-22084700 GCF_936440315.1 Barbus barbus
GGAGATTGCCTAGGAGCGAGCAGAACAGGTAAGTAATCAGCAGGTAAGTTTCTTAGGTAGGTACTGCACTATGACTGAGCGTAGTGAGTTAGTCCTCTTCGTAGAAACGAGACTGGACGACTGGTGTTGGGCGGTGTGTGTCTTTATGCTGCGTGGGTAATGAGAAGGGAATGAGTGGCAGGTGTGCGTGATCAGTATTCTGGTGAGGGTGAGCGCTGTGATTGGGTAGCAGAACCTGGTAGATCTGTAACATTACCCCCCTCTCCACGGCCCGCTCCCGAGGGCCGAAAACCCTGACGCCGTGGCGGTCTGCCTCTTCCCCTAGGGGCAGGGCGATCTGGGTGGTTAGAGTGGAACTCTTCGAGTAGCACTGGGTCCAGCACATCATCCCTGGGGATCCAGGACCTCTCCTCAGGGCCATATCCTTCCCAGTCTATGAGGTACTCTAACCTGCCGCCTCGGCGTCGGGAGTTCAAGATCTCCTTGATCTGATAGACCGTTCCATCCTCCAATACCAGCGGGAGAGGGGGTTCTTCCTCGGGACCAGGTTCTGCAGGGGGAGAAACAGGAGGGTGAAACGGTTTTAGCAGTGACACGTGGAAGACGGGGTGAATTCTATACTGTGAGGGGAGCTGGAGCTGGTAAGTGACTGGATTGATTTGTCTGATTATGGGAAAGGGACCAACAAATCTGGGACTGAGTTTCTTGCAGGGTAGACGTAACCTGATGTCCCTAGTTGACAGCCAGACCTTCTGCCCTGGATGATACATGGGAGCCTTGGAGCGGCGGAGATCGGCTGTCAACTTACGTCTACTCACTGCGCGCTGGACGTGGTGATGAGCGTTGTCCCAGACCCTCTCGCTCTCCCGGAACCAGTGATCCACGGCAGGTAAGTCTGAAGGTTCACCTGACCAGGGAAACATGGGAGGTTGGAAACCAAGTATGCACTGAAATGGGGTTATACCTGTAGTAGGCTGGCGCAGGGAATTCTGGGCATACTCAGCCCAACCGATGAACTGGTTCCAGGAGTTCTGGTGGCCATGGCAGAAGGTTCGGAGGAACCGGGCTACTTCCTGGATCTTCCTCTCTGTCTGCCCGTTCGTCTGTGGATGGTAACTGGAAGACAGACTGATGGTCACACCCAGGAGCTTGAAGAAAGTCCTCCATACACGGGACACGAACTGTGGACCTCTGTCTGAGACTATATCTTCCGGGATTCCAAAATATCTGAATACATGATTAAACATTAGTTCTGCAGTTTCCATGGCTGTCGGAAGGGCCTTAAGTGGGAGTAGTCGACAAGCCTTAGAGAACCGGTCTACAATCACCAGGATACAGGTGTTCCCGTCCGATGGTGGTAAGTCCGTGACAAAGTCAACTCCTAGGTGTGACCACGGTCGGTTGGGAACGGGCAGAGGAAGTAGCTTACCGGCTGGCAGATGTCGGGGAGATTTGGACATGGCACATTCCTTACATCCCTGGACGAATCTACTCACATCCTTGGCCATGTTGGGCCACCAGAAGCGCTCTCGTAGCAGCGAGAGGGTGTTGTTGGTCCCTGGGTGACCAGTGCCAAGGGAGGAGTGAACTGACTGAATGATCTGTGAGCGTTGGTTTCTGGGAACAAATTGTATACCTGGTGGGCAGCCCGGCGGAATGTTGGAGGAGACATTGGAGGAGGTAAAGCTAGGAGAGGTCCACTGGATGGGACAGACAAAAAGGGATTCTGGGAGGACTGATTCTGGAACTTCATCGTATTCTTCATGGGATTCGAATTGTCGGGAAAGAGCGTCTGCCGCTGTATTCTTGGAACCGGGTCTATAGGAAATGGAAAAGTTGAAACGGGTGAAAAACAGAGCCCATCTGGCTTGCCGGGGGTTTAATCTTTTGGCTTCTCTGAGATATTGGAGGTTTTTATGATCGGTGAGGACTAGGAACGGATGTTGGGCTCCCTCCAACCAATGTCTCCACTCCTCCAAAGCGAGCTTGATGGCTAGAAGTTCTCGGTTGCCAACATCATAGTTCTTCTCCGCCGGGCTGAGTTTACGGGAGAAGAAGGCACATGGATGGAGTCGCGGTGGTGTCCCCTGTCTCTGGGACAATATGGCACCCACTCCTGACGTGGAGGCATCGACTTCAACCACAAACTGTTTCTCGGGGTCTGGATGTACGAGGATGGGAGCTCGGGTGAAAGCATCCTTCAACTCTTGGAAGGCGTTGGTAGCGGCTACTGTCCAGGAGAGGGATTTGGGCTTTCCCTTCAACAGGTTGGTTAGGGGACTGGCTATGGAACTGTAATTGTGGATAAACCGGCGATAGAAATTGGCGAAGCCTAGAAAGCGTTGAAGTCTCTTTACTGTGTCAGGAGTGGGCCATTCTCGGATTGCCGTAACCTTCCCCTCGTCCATCTGAATACCACTGTGGCTGATGTTATAGCCGAGGAATTGCACTGAGGGTCGATGGAACAGACACTTCTCCGCCTTAAGGAACAGGTTGAATTCCCTCAGGCGTTGTAGGACCTCCGCAACGTGGCGACGATGTTCGGCCATACTCCAGGAGTAAATCAGAATATCATCAATGTACACTAGTACAAACTTATGGAGAAACTCCCGGAGCACCTCGTGCATGAAATCTTGGAATACGGAGGGGGCGTTGACGAGCCCATAGGGCATAACAAGATATTCGTAGTGGCCTGTGGGCGTGACGAAGGCGGTCTTCCATTCGTCCCCCTCACGTATTCTGACAAGATTGTAGGCGCTGCGGAGGTCTAACTTAGTGAACACGGTGGCACCTCGCAGATGTTCCAGAGCAGCTGGGACGAGGGGAAGCGGATATCTGAACTTGACAGTGATACGGTTCAAGGCTCGGTAATCAATACAAGGTCTGAGTCCTCCATCCTTCTTTGCGACAAAGAAGAAACTGGAGGAGGCAGGAGAGGTGGAAGGGCGAATGTATCCCTGCTTCAAGGCTTCCCCGATGTATTCCTCCATGGCCTTCTGCTCTGGGATGGATAGAGGATATATTTTACCACGAGGCACTGGTTCACCCGGAAGGAGGTCAATGGCGCAATCCCAGGGTCGGTGAGGTGGCAACTGTGCGGCTTTCTGGGGACAGAAGATATCTTTGAATTCATCATAACCAGGGGGAATTTCGGTGGATAGTTTCTCTGGGGGACTCTCTACGGAGGTGGTAAGTAGCTTCAGGATCTCTGCGGCTGGTCTTGTTGGTCTAGGTAGATGTGGGAAACACTCGGGAAAACATGACTCACCCCACTTAATGATCTCGCCCGTTCTCCATGAAATGATGGGATTGTGCTGAACTAACCAGGGTCGCCCTAAGATGATGTCCGTAGTAGCATCTTCGAGTACCAATAATCTTATATCTTCTACATGGAGTAAACCTAATTTAAGGCATACTGGAGTAGACCATCTGTTAACTAACTTACGGCTTACCGCCTTGCCAGTCACCGATTGGATCTGGTAGGTCCTTGGGGTGATGGAGGTTGTGAGGCAGAGTTGTCTGCAGAGACTGCCCAAAAATGAAGTTCCCCGCCGAACCTGAGTCGAGGAGGGCAACGACTGGAACGGAGAAAGTGGGACCCATAAGCAGTGCCTCAGTGGTTAAAGGCTTGAGATTAGGGATCTCGGAATTCACGGCACTCACCAAAAGGCGAGTTGGTCTTACTGGGCAGGTGACTCGGAGGTGCCCCTTCTCTCCACAGTACAGGCAGAGTCCTTGGGCATATCGGCGTGCCCTTTCTTGGGAGGAGAGACGAGAATTATCAACCCTCATGGGCTCAGGGATGGATTCTGGTGGGTTCGGTGTGACGGGGAGATAGGGGCTATGACCCGGGTGGAATTCAGACAGACACGTATTCATACGTGTGGCACATCGGATGGAGTGTTGAATTAAGCCCTCCAATCCCAGGGCATCATCAAAGGCGGCCAGTTGTAGACGGAGGTGAGGTGCCAAACCTTGCCGGTAGGCGGTTAACAGGGCTCGCTCGTTCCATCCGCTGGCCGCGGCTAGGGTTCTGAACTGTAGGGAGTAATCTTGGATATTGTTATTTCCTTGGCGTAACTGATAAAGTTTATCACAGACAGAGGAATCATAAGCGGGTTTACCGAACACATCTCTGAAGTGTTGGATGAAGGCTTTGGAGGATTGGGTAACACTGCCTCCTTGTGTCCATATGGTGCTAGCCCACTGCAGCGCTCTACCCTGGAGATGCTGGATAATGAACGCAATCTTGGCCTTCTCAGTGGAAAACAAGTGGGGCTGCATCTCAAACGCCAGGTCACATTGTAGCAGGAAACCATTGCAATCTTCCGCCGAACCAGCGTAGGGCGCTGGTCGGACTGTCGAGTGGTTCGTGGGCAGCGAAGAAGAGATTGCGGAAGCACCTGGGCTGGGAGAGACCGCTGCTGGAGCGAGTGTTTGTTTCAAGATGTCAACCAGGTCCTGGAATGCGTCCGGATTGCTCATGCTGTTGATCGTTGATGTAATGGTCCAGTCTTCTGTTATAGTGAGAGGGCAGGACGACAGAATCACAAGTGAAGGTAGGTTTAATGATCAACAGTGGGAATGGTATCAGGTGAGTGAACGACAGAATCTGGAGTCGCTGAACGAACAGGCTGATGATCTTGGGTTTCCTTCTTGCAGGAGAAGAGAGGGATGAGGAGGCTGTGACAGACACACACCGCAGACTTGGGGTTCCTCCGGAAACGTTCTCGGAACAGATGTCACTGGAGCTGGGTTTGGAGATTGCCTAGGAGCGAGCAGAACAGGTAAGTAATCAGCAGGTAAGTTTCTTAGGTAGGTACTGCACTATGACTGAGCGTAGTGAGTTAGTCCTCTTCGTAGAAACGAGACTGGACGACTGGTGTTGGGCGGTGTGTGTCTTTATGCTGCGTGGGTAATGAGAAGGGAATGAGTGGCAGGTGTGCGTGATCAGTATTCTGGTGAGGGTGAGCGCTGTGATTGGGTAGCAGAACCTGGTAGATCTGTAACAATTTCATTATAATTGCTATTAGTATTATAAACAGTGCAAAATACGATATTGATTTGATACGGGACGCATCATTTTACCTTGAAATACGGGACGATTCTGTATTTCTGTATGTCAGTTTCCTCTTTGCTCTGCGATGCATTTTTCACTGCGTGAGAACATGAGTGTAGTGTGACATCAGCATTGTTTGGTCATGGCAACAGTAACTAAGGAGGGCGGGTCTTTGCAAACGGTCAATTAATAGAAATCAATCTCAAGATTTGCTGATGCAATTTTAATGTTATTTAGCGTTCTTTCTTTTTTGACATTTATGTTTGTAAAATAAAAATAGTTTTAGTTACTTTAAGTTTTTATATTTGAATAGGACTGCAGACAGAAACTGTACAGGTGAGTGTGTGTGGTTTTTCAATAGAGCTCTATGCTAATGAAAAGCACTTATTATCCTTAGACTGAAGTGAGATGAGCTGCTGCTGATCCTGAATGGCTTCTTTAAGTGTTTATAGCCAGAAGTGCTTCAGTATTATCAGCTGCTGAAAATCCTCTAGTTCATGATAATAGCCCCAGTTTTCACCTCATTCATTATGCAGATCTCCTGTAAATTGCCAGTTAAAGTTCAATTCGTTCTTATCAGATACTTAAACTATGCAAGATACAGATGTCCTAACAGCATTCATTTCATTCGTCTTTATTAAACTGTTTAATGTAAACCAAAACAAAGGTAAAATCTAACGAACAAAACGTTAAACTCGAATGATTTTCGTTGGTTACACAGAGTCCCATTTCTTTTGTCAGAAATGTAACCTCATGTTGTGACAATCACGTTTACACACTGCCTCGGAAACTTTTCATCTGTCATAAAAGACATTTGGATCAGGTTTGATTTTCTGCGTTTTCACATCCATAGCATGCATTTTGATAGGAAAGGAAGACGAATACGAAAAGAATGCCAAAATTTCAGACTCAGTGTGCAAATTCCTTACTTCTGTTTATTATTTTGTAATAAATTAAAATATTACAAATCTAACAGACAAACAGAAATTCATGTGTGAATTTGTATTCAGATATTTTACTATAAATAGCAGATAAACATAAATGCTTAATATGTGAATTAGTAGAAAAACAAACTCTCAAACTTTGGCAGATCTGCTCCACCTTCAGTGAAGCTCCTCCCACAACAATCACACCTTCAGTGAAGCTCCTCCCACAACAATCACACCTTCAGTGGAGCTCCTCCCACAACAATCACACCTTCCGTGAAGCTCCTCCCACAATAATCACACCTTCATTGAAGCTCCTCCCACAACAATCAGACATTCAGTGAAGCTCCTCCCACTGCAGTTCAGTAATAAATGCTGGAATATTCTCATCAGTCTACAAGTGAAGACGAGCATCAGAGCATCAGGAAGAAGTGAAATCTGCAGAGACAGAGTTTATTGAAGGACAGAGAGAACATGAGAGATCCAGAACCCTGCAGAATGAAACACACTGAAGAACAAACAGGTTGGTGTTTATTCTTCATCCTTCATCAATGACACTGAAGAACATTTAAAGTTATCAGCAGTTCATCAGATTTAGTGTTTGTAAAAATACCTTAAGAGTTGTAAAAAATGAAGGGGAAAAATTAAACCAATAAATAATATAGTGGAGACTTTCTATCTCCAGGGTACAAAATAGGGACTGAAACTCAAATGTTCAAATAATGTCACTTCCTGGATGTTGCCATTAAAAAACTGCTTTACAAGGGAAGAAATAAATGGAAATTGTGCTGAGTGAATAATATTGGCCAGTTTTAGTTTAAATTTATTATGTAATTTTTTTATATATATATTAATGCTAATATTATGTTTATAATATAATATTATAATTGTGTATTTGATTAAGCATCGAATAGTTCTCACTACAGAAACATTGACTGTAACTGTATTTTTTTAATATAGATAATTGTACCTTATTTTGTAAAAATGTGTCAAAATTATCATAATTTGGTGTAGCTTTTGTCTGCTTTCACTTCACATGATTTATTTATATTTTTACCTTTTTAACTTTAATTTCAGGTCTAATGGAAGAGAAACAGCATCATGTCAAAACTGGAGAAAAAACTCGCTCACAGACTGAAAGAGTTTCTTTACTGAAAAGAAGAGACAAGAAAAGTTTCACCTGCACTCAGTGTGGAAAGAGTCTGACAAACAAACAGAATCTCAAGAGACACATGAGGATCCACACTGGAGAGAAACCATTCACATGTGATCAGTGCGGGAAGAGATTCACACAATCATCAAACCTTAAGAACCACATGATCATCCACACTGGAGAGAAACTGCATACATGTGATCAATGTGGAAAAACATTTTCATGGGCTTCAAGCCTGAAGGTGCACCTGAAAGTTCATTCAAAAGAGAAACCACATTCATGTTCTTTCTGTGGAAAGAGTTTTTCAGAGCTGGAGAATTTAAAACTACATCAGAAGAGACACACTGGTGTGAGAGATTACATGTGCTTTGAGTGTGAGAAGACTTTTATTACAGCTGAAGATTTGAAGCGGCACCAGAGGATCCACACTGGAGAGAAACCTTACAAGTGTTCACACTGCAACCAGAGATTCAGTCGGTCAGAACATCTGAAAACACATGAGAGGATTCACACTGGAGAGAAACCTTACATGTGTTCACACTGCAACAAGCGATTCAGTCGGTTAGATACCCTGAAAACACATGAGAGGATCCACACTGGAGAGAAACCTTACATGTGTTCACACTGCAACAAGAGATTCAGTCGGTCAGGACATCTGAAAACACATGAGAGGATCCACACTGGAGAGAAACCGTATCACTGCACTGCATGCGGGAAGAGTTTCACTCAATCATCTTCTCTACAGAGTCATAAAATAAAAAATCACAATAAGTAGTTTACCGTCAGGTTCAGTGCCTTCAAGTGCTACACCGCATCTCTTCCATATTAATCTGTCATAAGAAAAATCATCTAAATGTCACAGTGAATAAAGTTCATCTTCAAGACCAGCAGTTTCTGTGAGATTCAGATCAACTCAAAGATGGAGTTCCTCCCCAAAGAACAATATCTAAAGTGTTATTCTTGTATACAGCTTTGCTTTATGATATAAATTATATTACTATGCTTTATTATGAGTTTCATTTTATGTTCAAAATGTGCTTCTAATGCATATTTGTAGAAGGTTTTTACAGATTCAAAATGTTCTTCTTCATTAAACTGAAAAGGAGTCTTGATTTATTTTCATCTTCACCGTTGTTTTTAAAACAATTAGTTATTCTTCTGCTTTGGGTGTGTTTTACAAAATACAGGTGTAAGATTTTCTGATATTATATTTTTATTAATATAATAGTGATATTATGTCATGTAGGTTTGTATCTGATGCATCTAAATTTTTATTCACTTGAGATGCTTTATATCTTGTTAGTCAATAAAGAGAGAGAGCTGTCTTTTACTTTATATTTGCTTCAAGTATTAAACTCTTATTGTTCAGTTTTGTTGTCTGCTGATTTTTCTTGCATCATGATTGAATAATTTCATAAATTTAGTTACATATAAAAGAAATATTATGATTGCTTTTGGGGCTTTCCATAATTACATTTATCTATAAAGCTTATAAAAGCTTAATAAACAAAATTTCATCTCACACCTGACTGACTGTCTGTCTGTTACAGGGCTGACGAGACGTGAGAC
Source organism: Barbus barbus (assembly GCF_936440315.1). Taxonomy (NCBI): domain Eukaryota; kingdom Metazoa; phylum Chordata; class Actinopteri; order Cypriniformes; family Cyprinidae; genus Barbus; species Barbus barbus. Next base: position 21,493,408 of record NC_136716.1, read on the forward strand.
TTGCGGATCCATGTGCAAAGCTTTATTATGAAACATGGTCAAGACAGGCAGGGTCGAATAACCAGCAAACAGGTATGTTGAGGGCAAGACAGAAGAGTGGTCAGTAAACAGGCATGGTCGATGATCGGCGTACAAATCCAAACAGGGCAAGGCAGAAAGAATAATCCAGGAACACGGGCAAGAATCAGAACACAGGAAAACCACGAGGAAAACTAGGAACGGAGAACGCTTTGTAGTGCAGACAGGCTAACAATACTCGGCAGTGAGCAATAGCAAGTCCCAGACTTAAATAGTGAGTGAGTGATTGTGAAATGATAATCAGGTGTGGGTGAGATAATGGTGAACAGCTGTGCGAGTCGTCAGTGCAATGGATTGTGGGAAATGGAGTCCAGTGTGTTGTGAGTGAAAAAGTCAATGTGGTGAACGGGTGACCTCTAGTGGTGGTTGAGAGCAAAGACCGGGAGAGCAAAGACCAGATTCGTGACATAGCCCCCCCAAAGAGCGGCTTCCAGACGCTCCCAAACAATCCAGGAGGGCGGTGGAGCAGAGGCAGAACAGGGGGAGGGACGGAGGGCCAGGCCCGCGAGGAAGTGGGAAGACCGGGGACTGAGGCAGAACCGGCAGAGCAGGAAACCAGGGCGGAGCCAGAGGCCAGGGCGGAGCAGACGGGACCGGAGCCCACCAGGGCGGAGCAGACGGGACCGGAGCCCACCAGGGCGGAGCAGGCGTGAGCTCACAGACGGCCTCTTTAGCCGTGACGGGACAGGGCGAGAGCTCACAGACGGCCTCTTCAGCCGTGACAGGACAGGGCCAGATGGCCTCTTTAGCCGTGACAGGACAGGGCGAGGGTTCACAGACGGCCTCTTTAGCCGTGACAGGACAGGGCGAGAGTTCAGGAACAGTCTCCGTGGCCGTGACGGGGCAGACAGTGAGTTCAGGAACGGTCTCCATGACCGTGACAGGGCAGACAGTGAGTTCAGGAACGGTCTCCGTGGCCGTGACGGGGCAGACAGTGAGTTCAGGAACAGCCTCTGTGACCGTGACAGGGTAGACCGTGAGTTCAGGAACGGCCTCCATGGTCGTGACAGGGCAGACCATGAGGTCTGGAACGGCCTCCATGGCCGTGACAGGGCAGACCATGAGGTCAGGAACGGCCTCCGTGGCCGTGACATGAGAACTGGATTCTCGGGATTCGGGAGTAGGTGCCACCACTTCGGGAGTTTCTGCAGCGGAAGCCGCCACCTCTGGAGGCACGGGAGCAGACTCGTGAACAGGAGAGACCTCAGGAACAGACTCGTGGACAGGAGAGGCCTCAGGAGCACAGTGTGCAGCCCACACACTCAAAATGGCGACCGCCATAACGGGAAGCACTGAGGTCAGGGGAACAGTCTCTGTAACAGCCAGGGTTGAGGCCCTGGGAATGCCAGCTACTCGCACCGACGTCAGTGGTGGGTCCATCACACTGGATATCAGAACTCGAAGGACTGACCTTGAATCTGTGGTAACAGCCTCTGGCAGTTCGGTGGAGGCGTGAAGAGACTCTGGCTGGAGCACTGAGGCGTGGTGTGACTCTGGCTGGAGCACTGAGGCGTGGTGTGACTCTGGCTGGAGCACTGAGGCGTGGTGTGACTCTGGCTGGAGCACTGAGGCGTGGTGTGACTCTGGCTGGAGCACTGAGGCGTGGTGTGACTCTGGCTGGAGCACTGAGGCGTGGTGTGACTCTGGCTGGAGCACTGAGGCGTGGTGTGACTCTGGCTGGCGCACTGAGACGTGGTGTGACTCTGGCTGGAGCACTGAGGCGTGGTGTGACTCTGGCTGGAGCACTGAGGCGTGGTGTGACTCTGGCTTGACAGCGATGACGTGAGCAGGCTCTGGCTTGACAGCGATGACGTGAGCAGGCTCTGGCTTGACAGCGATGACGTGAGCAGGCTCTGGCTTGACAGCGACGACGTGAGCAGGCTCTGGCTTGACAGCGACGACGTGAGCAGGCTCTGGCTTGACAGCGACGACGTGAGCAGGCTCTGGCTTGACAGCGACGACGTGAGCAGGCTCTGGCTTGACAGCGACGACGTGAGCAGGCTCTGGCTTGACAGCGACGACGTGAGCAGGCTCTGGCTTGACAGCGACGACGTGAGCAGGCTCTGGCTTGACAGCGACGACGTGAGCAGGCTCTGGCTTGACAGCGACGACGTGAGCAGGCTCTGGCTTGACAGCGACAACGTGAGCAGACTCTGGCTTGACAGCGACAACGTGAGCAGACTCTGGCTTGACAGCGACAACGTGAGCAGACTCTGGCTTGACAGCGACGACGTGAAGGGGTGTTGTGGTTACCGCCATTTTGCGAGTGAGTGTGGTGTTGCGTTCCTCCGAAACACCCACAGTGAATGAAGAGCCCAAACAGAGCAAAGCATAGTCCATAAATTGACTGAGTGACGCACGGGGACCCTCACGGATTAACTGTCGTTTGAGTGGCTGATTAATGCCCTCACAAAAAAAATCTATTAGTGCATAGTCCGGCAGATCAGAAAAATAAGCAAGATCTAAAAACTCTTGTATGTATTCCTCGAGCGGTCTCGGACCCTGCTCGAGGGTTAACAACAGTAGTGCAGTGTCCATACCTGGCCAATGTCTACTAGAAAAGCCGCTGGATCCTCTTACGGCCGAGTATTCTGTTACAGGGCTGACGAGACGTGAGACGTGCGGATCCATGTTCAAAGCTTTATTATGAAACATGGTCAAGACAGGCAGGGTCGAATAACCAGCAAACAGGTATGTTGAGGGCAAGACAGAAGAGTGGTCAGTAAACAGGCGTGGTCGATGATCGGCGTACAAATCCAAACAGGGCAAGGCAGAAAGAATAATCCAGGAACACGGGCAAGAATCAGAACACAGGAAAACCACGAGGAAAACTAGGAACGGAGAACGCTTTGTAGTGCAGACAGGCTAACAATACTCGGCAGTGAGCAATAGCAAGTCCCAGACTTAAATAGTGAGTGAGTGATTGTGAAATGATAATCAGGTGTGGGTGAGATAATGGTGAACAGCTGTGCGAGTCGTCAGTGCAATGGATTGTGGGAAATGGAGTCCAGTGTGTTGTGAGTGAAAAAGTCAATGTGGTGAACGGGTGCCGCTCCTTTCACTTACCATTTGATCAAAACAAGAAAGTGAAAGACAATTGAGTTTCAGGTGATGAAGGATGAAGAATAAACACCAACCTGTTTGTTCTACAGTGTGTTTCATTCTGCAGGGTTCTGGATCTCTCATGTTCTCTCTGTCCTTCAATAAACTCTGTCTCGGCAGATTTCACTTCTTCCTGATGCTCTGATGCTCGTCTTCACTTGTAGACTGAAATAAAAATGAATAAATTATCTATTATTATTTATCTTTACTCTCATTAATATACAGGCACAGAAATATTATATATATATATATATATATATATATATATATATATATATATATATATAGTCATGAATCAGACCTCTGTGGCTCTCTCCGATGGCCACCAGAGGGCACCCTCTCCTGAGTATTGACTTTCCCGGACTCCAATTCCCATACACCCCCGTTCAGAGACTAATCACCTGCACAGGTGTTCCCCATTATCCACACTACTTAAACAGCATCCACTCGCACTCTCATTGCGAAGTCTTGTTTTGCCCTGGCTGACATGTCTAGGGGTGCTTTCACACCTGCCTCATTTAGTTCGGTTGAATCGCACTAGAGTTTGTTTTCCCTCTTGGTGCGGTTCGTTTGGGCAGGTGTGAAAGCAGCAATCGCACTCGGGTGCGCACCAAAAGCGGATCAAACAAGCGTACTGTAAGAACTCTACTCTGGGTCACTGCAGCTTTCTTCGTCTGTCGAGTGGATTAGCAACAAGCGCTTGGAATAGACAACAACACTCCAGATGTAAGCACAAGTGGTTTATTGTTCTCTACTACTAAAGAAGGGGCAATCCCATCTTTTATACAGCACACTCACATAAGCCTTCATGTAGGCGTGTTCATACAAAATTAAGAAGCACTTCTATACATGGTATGGAAGAATACAGATAGTCCAGACCAGCTGGATGAGAGAATAAACAAAAAGAAGAGAGTGCAGCCGCATCCAACTGGTTCCCTGCCGACAGACAACCCTGAAAAAGGCAGACAAAACACAGGAGAAAACATTCTTATCTAGAACTATGCCTTCACACTCTTAACTGAAGTAAACTGCAAAACTATTAACTCAAGGAAACTGCACTGCAAAACACATTAATTCTTATAATCCCCTCTTCCAGACTCTCCTCTAGAGTCTGGATTCTCCTCTATCCTTTTGTGGCAACGGGCGATATCCTGCAGAGATAGCAGACACCATAGTATACATACGTTGTGTAAAACATTTCACAATACATGGGCCAAAAATACACAATAAAAACAAAATAAGTAATACCGGTATTATCATTGAGACATAAGGTGCAAGCGTGCCAAATAGGCTAGAGAGAATACCCCAATTCCAATTGTTATTTCTAGATTTTAGCTCATCCTCATATATCTGTGATGAGATTTGTTTCATTGTTGTTACTCCTTGAAGAGGTGGTCTCGGCACGCTTTCAAACGAACCCTGGAGCGGTTCGTTTGTGGTGAGAAAGCAATCCGACCCAACGGACCAACGAACCTACCGTTATCATAATTCATAACGGGAAATATGTTATATAAAAAGCAGCAGTCAGTGTCTTTTGTGTCTAGCAGTCAAGCGCTTTGAGTACCCAGAAAAGCGCTATATAAATGTAACCGATTATAATTTTGTGAATGCAAGTGAGAATTTGTCAGATATTTTGATTTTGTTAGTGAGAGTATTTGTTATTGCAGCTGAAAACCTCTTCATATTAAAATGTTGTGTAATTAATTACTCTTCTCTGCGCATTACAAGAATGCTGTCCTGACGAAGCCTCGATTCCCTCTGGCTGTAACTGCATTGTATATATATATATATATATATATATATATATATATATCACTTGCATTCACAGATATATATATATATATATATATAAATATATATATATATATATATATATATATATATATTTATATAGTGAAAATATAATTATATATAGATGGATATATTAGAGAGGAATGAGCGTTTGCCAGGACAGCTATAAAGCCCAATAAGCCCGCGGAGCAAACTTGTCAATCCATCTTGATGAGTGACGCAGAGGAATGTAAACAAGTGAACTCTGACCAATAAGAGGACAGCTTTACTCATATGTGACTTGCATAGACACATTTTGGTACGCTTTGCAATGTTGCCATGTGAAAGCGAACCGAACTAAGAAGAAAGCAAACTATCTACAGGTCTGAAAGCACCCTAAGTGTTTACCTTGTGATTCTGTGACCCTTCTGTGTATGACTTTGGATTGTTTGACTACTGTTGATTCTCTGCCGCCTGCCCTTGTGATCTTGTTCTCTGTAACTCTCAAGCGCTGTATTGACTCTGTGACTCAAGCCCAGTATTGTTTATGTCTCTGCTCTGCCTCTGATATTCATGCCACTGTTGCTTTGAACACTGCCTGTTTGACCCTGACTTTGTTTATTAAAGATATCTGCAAATAGATCCACACGCTTCTGACCCCTCATTACAGAAGACTTCACCTTATACAGATCCAGCAGCCATGTATCAACTCACCTCCGAGGTTTCAGCTCAGGCTGCCATGCTAACGTCTCATCAACAACAACTCCACCGCCTTACGTCTATAACTACTGATTATAATGACTTGTACTGTCTTTTTACGCTTTCAAAGTTGGAATTGCCCCACTTTATAGAAATAGCATTTGTGGAAGCCAGCATTGTAGCTTCCAAGTTCAGGAAATAGTCCCCCGTCAAACAAAGTAGTTTCGCTCTCACAATGAAACAGTGTCTCCAGGACATGGTGCCAGCGGCAGCAACAATACTACATAATATTTTTTCCTGTCACATTTTTTTAGAGTGTGCAAAAATAACTATTACTTTTTCACCTTTCTCTATCCATCTTGCTCTAGATCTCACATTCCTTTGGCTTTTCGTATATACAAATGATCAATTTTACATTGTAAAGATAACATTTTTAGTTTGGTTTCATTATCCATTTCACTTCTATTATATAAATTATTTAACTCTAATTCCTCCTCAAAAATCCGCTCTAGCTTTACTCAAATTTTTGCTGAAATGTATAGAGAATTCCTGAATCTTGTGTTTTAGCTATACTCCCATTTACTTGTGAATGAAGGATGGTTTTATCTAACTTTGCTCAATTTATCATTGATCTAATTTGTAAACAAAAGTTTGTAAACAAAAGTTGGGTCGAGTTTCCTCTCGACCCAATCCCCTCACACCTTCTCCAATCAATCTCTCCCACACTCTTACCGGCACTCACACACATTATCAACACATCTCTCCTCACAGGCATCTTCCCCACAGCATTCAAGCAGGCTCGGGTAACGCCACTGCTCAAAAAGCCTACATTAAACACTTCTGTTTTAGAAAATTACAGACCTGTCTCTCTCCTTCCATTCGTAGGGAAAACACTCGAACGAGTAGTCTTCAACCAGCTCTCACGGTTTCTTTCGCAGTACAACAAACTGGATGCTAAACAGTCAGGCTTCAGGAGTGGCCATTCAACAGAGACTGCGCTACTTTCAGTCACTGAAGCCCTGCGAATTGCAAAGGCCGATTCCAAATCATCAGTCCTCATTCTGCTGGATCTTTCTGCTGCTTTTGACACTGTCAATCATCAGATTCTCCTGTCTACCCTCTCGTCACTGGGCATCACTGGGATTCCACTTCGCTGGTTTGAATCCTATCTCACCGGTAGGTCTTTCAGGGTGGCCTGGGGAGGAGAGGTATCCAAACCACATCAACTGGTCACTGGAGTTCCTCAGGGATCGGTTCTTGGACCCCTCCTCTTCTCCACATACACTACATCGCTGGGTCCCATCATACATGCACATGGCTTCTCCTATCACTGCTACGCGATGACACACAGCTCTATCTCTCTTTTCAACCAGATGACCCAACGGTAGCTGCACGGATCTCAGGCTGCCTGGCGGACATCTCGGCATGGATGAAAGAACATCACCTACAGCTCAATCTGGCAAAGACGGAGCTTCTTGTCTTCCCTGCCACTCCGACTCTACAGCATGACTTCATGATTCAGTTAGGATCATCAATGATTACTCAATCAACTTCGGTCAGAAATCTTGGTGTGATCTTTGATGACCAGCTGACCTTCAAAGAGCACATTGCAAAGACTGCTCGATCCTGCAGGTTTGCACTACACGACATCAGAAAGATCAGGCCCTTTCTGACACAGCATGCTGCACAACTTCTTGTCCAGGCCCTTATCGTTTCTAGGCTGGACTACTGCAATGCTCTTCTGGCTGGTCTGCCAGCAAACACAATCAAACCTCTTCAAATGATTCAGAATGCAGTGACACGACTGATCTTCAACGAGCCCAAAAGAGCGCATGTTACACTTCTCTTTATCTCCTTGCACTGGCTACCAGTGGCAGCTCGCATCAAGTTCAAGACACTGATGCTTGCATACAGAACTACCACAGGCTCAGCACCCTCCTACTTCCACTCACTATTACGAACCTACATCCTCTCCTGAAGCCTGAGATCTGCTAGTGAGCGACGCCTTGTGGTACCATCACAGAGAGGCTCAAAATCACTCTCCAGAACATTCTCGTTCACCATTCCTGGCTGGTGGAATAATCTTCCCACCCCTATCTGGAATGCTGGATCCCTGTCAATCTTCAAGAAACATCTGAAAACACATCTCTTTCGTCAGTACTTGACTTCATCCTAAATTCAAAAAAAAAAAAAAAATCTTAATCTTTCCCTCTATTCTTCTCTCCCTCTCTTACTAGCTTGTACTTATTTGAACAATGACTGAGACTTGGTGTTACGAGCACTTCCTCTGTCTAATTGCCTCTTCAAGATGAATCACTTTTTGTATTCCCCAATTGTAAGTCGCTTTGGATAAAAGCGTCTGCCAAATGACTAAATGTAAATGTAAAAATGTAAATGTACTATAAGTCTGAATTAAGTTTCCAGTAACCCTTGTTTCGCGATTCTTTTATTCGAACAGAAAGATAAAGAAATACAGCAAAGATCAGTTAGGGGTGCTGAGGAGATTGAGATGTCTTTGATAAATTCAGTTAAACTAGAGGAAGTTAGCCAATAATCAATTCTAGATTTGTAAATTCCATTTGGTTTGAACCAAGAGAATTGTCTTGGGTTTGGATTCTCAGCCCTTCAAACATCTAGCAGATTGTTATCTAAAGAAAAGTTTAGGAAATGAAGGTTTGGGTGCGAATGACTAAATTTAAGCAGATAACAATCTAATTTCTCATCCATAACCATATGGAAGTCTCCTCCTATAACAACATTATCAGTCGGGTACAAAAGTTTAAATTCAAACTAAAGATTAGAGATTTCAGATAGTAATTTGTTGTTAAGAGTACTATTGTAGCCATACACATTAAATAAAATAAACAGAACATCAATGTTTAGAACAACTGAAATCCAATGACCTTTCGAGTCAGTCCTTGACTTTATAATTTTTCCTGCATGGGAGGTTATTAAACAATACAGCTACCCCTGTTGACTGTGTAGAAGCATGGCTGAAGACTATTTTGTCACCCTATTGACTTGTTCAGAAACTTGTCGCATCAGGTTTAGAATGTGTTTCTTGTAATAATACACAGTGTGCACCTTTGTTTTTACAAAAAAGAAAAGAGGCTTTTCTTTCGACAGAATTACGGAGACTCTTTGCGTTTAAAGAAATACAAGATAAAGATATCTTCACAGAGAACATCTACCTAATAAGTAAAATAAAAATAAATAAACAAAATAAGATATATGTTAAATTAATACAATCAAAAGAGTCATGTAAAAATGTTTATAGAACACAGAACAATGCCTTAAACAGAGCACTGTAACGAGATCCTTCTCAACAGTGAAACATGACAGAAGACACTTACATCTCTCCACCAAGGAAAGTAGATGCGAGTTATCAAAGTCAACTATTTATGACAATCTGAGCACCCTCAATATAGCTGAACAGGTACTAATGTAGACAGACAGACAGTCAGGTGTGGTGTGAAATACACTGTAGTTTATTAGGAATTTAAAAGATTTATCAAGAAATTTAAATATGGAAACCCCCAAAAGCAACATTTCATGGCTTTTAGATGTAACCAAAATTATGAAATTAGTCATTAGTGGCGCAAGAAACATGAACAAACAACAAAAATGAACAAAAGTTTAACCCATGAAGCAAATAATAAAAGTGAAAACGAATGAGCCAGATCTCTCTCTTTCTTGTCTAACAAGATAAAGTGAAGATGGATCAGATGCAAATCTACATGAAAGCATGTCTTATCTATCTATCTCTGCATTTTGTAAAATACACCGTAAGTTAAATCACCTCTTTTTCAGCTCAGTGAAGAACATTTTAAACCTGTAAAAACCCTCTACAAATAAGCATTAAAAGAACATTATGAACAAAATGAAACTCGTAAAAAAAGCATAATATAATTTATATCATAAAGCAAAGATGTATACAAAAATAAAACTTAATATATTGTTCCTTGTGGAGAAATTCCATCTTTAAGTTGATCTCCATCTCACAGATGAAACTGCTGGTCTTGAAGAGAATTTAATTCACTTTGAAAACTGCAGATGTTGTTTTGTTTTTCTGTCGGTCACTCTGGCTGGTTAGAACAGATCTTATTACTCGAAGCATCGTGTCACGTTTAGCGATTTGAAAGTGCTGGATCTATGATCTTCTTACTGTGTTTGTTTTGTTTATGCCCAAATAAAGCTGATGAATGACTAAAACTCTTCCCGCATGCAGTGCAGTGATATGGTTTCTCTCCAGTGTGCATCCTCTCATGTGTTTTCAGGTTTGCTGAACGACTGAATCTCTTGTTGCAGTGTGAACACTTGTAAGGTTTCTCTCCACTGTGGATCCTCTCATGTGTTTTCAGGTCTCCTGAACGACTGAATCTCTTGTCGCAGTGTGAACACCTGTAAGGTTTCTCTCCAGTGTGAATCATCTCATGTGTTTTCAGGTTTGCTGAACGACTGAATCTCTTGTTGCAGTGTGAACACTTGTAAGGTTTCTCTCCACTGTGGATCCTCTCATGTGTTTTCAGGTCTCCTGACTGACTGAATCTCTTGTCGCAGTGTGAACACCTGTAAGGTTTCTCTCCAGTGTGGATCCTCTCATGTGTTTTCAGGTTTGCTGAACGACTGAATCTCTTGTTGCAGTGTGAACACTTGTAAGGTTTCTCTCCAGTGTGGATCCTCTCATGTGTTTTCAGGTCTCCTGAACGACTGAATCTCTTGTCGCAGTGTGAACACCTGTAAGGTTTCTCTCCAGTGTGAATCATCTCATGTGTTTTCAGGTTTGCTGAACGACTGAATCTCTTGTTGCAGTGTGAACACTTGTAAGGTTTCTCTCCACTGTGGATCCTCTCATGTGTTTTCAGGTCTCCTGACTGACTGAATCTCTTGTCGCAGTGTGAACACCTGTAAGGTTTCTCTCCAGTGTGGATCCTCTCATGTGTGTTCAGGGATCCTGGCTGACTGAATCTCTTGTTGCAGTGTGAACACTTGTAAGGTTTCTCTCCAGTGTGGATCCTCTGGTGCAGTTTCAAATGATCAGCTGTAATAAAAGTCTTCTCACACTCAGAGCAAATATATTCTCTCACACCAGTGTGTATCTTCTGATGAACTTTTAAACTCTGCAGATGCAAAAAACTCTTTCCACAGAAGGAACATGAATGTGGTTTCTCCTCTGAATGAACTTTCAGGTGCACCTTCAGGTTTGAAGCACATGAAAATGTCTTTCCACATTGATCACATTCATGTGGTTTCTCTCCAGTGTGGACCCTCATGTGCATCTTAAGGTTTGTTGATTGTGTGAAACTCTTCCCGCACTGATCACATGTGAATGGTTTCTCTCCAGTGTGGACCCTCATGTGTCTCTTGAGACTCTTCTTGCTTGACAAACTCTTTCCACACTGAGTGCAGGTGAAACTTTTCTGGTCTCTTCTTCTCAGTAAAGAAACTCTTTCGGTCTGTGAGTGAGTTTTTTCTGTAGTTTTGACATGCTGTTTCTGCTCTTCACTCTCCTCAATCTCCTCCATCAGACCTGAAGGAATTAAGGGAAAAAGTCACAATATAAATACATCATAAAAAAAAGATAAATGTGAAGTAAAAGCAGATATGATCCATTTTATGCATTTTACTATATTAGAAAATAAAGGCACAAACTCATGATTCTGTAGTGAGAACTATTCAATGTTTGATCAACTCCACAATTATCTTAGATAATATTAACATTTATAACATATAAAATAAAGGTACAATTCTGAAAGATTCATATGTGTCACAGATGCAGCCAGACACAAGGGTAAGTGATAACACAGTGACTTTTATTCACAGGAGAAGAGTCCACGGTGAAGCAATGAGCTTTGCAGTGTGGTAACTTCAAGATCGGACCAAGAGTGACTGGAGGTGCGTGCTTTTCTAGTGTGCAGGATGATGATGGTGACGATGATCAGGTGAGCATGATTAGATGAGGTGCAGGTGGAAGTGATCAGTGAAGGTGGAGACGGGCTATTCTGTGACATTATGGATATTTAATTTATTTTACTAAAAACTTTGTTATTACTTACTCATTTTAAATGAACAATTTTTTTTTGTTATCAACATTTTTTATTTTTATTTTTTATACATAACACAACATAAAAAAAACAATATATATAAAAAATAAAATAATATAATAATATAAAACAACAGACATATACTCAACATCTCAAAGTCCAGTCAAAAGGAGGGAGAAAAGGAAGGACAGAAAAAAGAAACCCACAGAAGTCACTCCTCCATACAGTCACGTATTTCAAAGAGAAAGCACTGCCAAGCATCAATGGTAGAAGGCTTGGCTCCACTGATTCGTGCTGTTGTACATTCACAAGACACTATTTGCAGGAGGCTACGGATCCAATATGTTTTCCCACACATATGCGGTGTAAACCAGTTCTGTATTATTGTCTTCTTCGCAGCTGTAAAACCAGCAAACAACATTCTCTTTTGCATCGAACTTATACAAAGACCAGAATCATCATTAAGAAGACACAAACTTGGGTTAACTGACCAATCAATTTGCAGTAAGGATGATAAAACCAGGTTTACATGTGTCCATAGACTGCTAGTGATAGGACATTCCCAAAACATATGCAGAAAAGTACCTGATGATGTAGTATTACATATATGGCAGTTGAAATTTGATTGTAGTTTCATTTTGAATCTTTTGTAAGGAGTTATATATGCTCTATGAATGACTTTGAAGTGAATAAGACGATGCACCAGATTTTTAGATGTTAAACTGAGATTAGACCACACCCTCTCCCAGTCGACAGATAAATTAAGGTCAGATAATTCCCTATTCCAAATAGTTTTAATAGAGAGAGGTTTTATAATGCAATCAAGAATCTTATTATATATTAAGGAAGCAGATGGCCGACCAGCAGATGGTGCAATCCAGTCCCCCATAGGATGAGAGGAAACGGGAGAAGACCAAGGAGCGCCATACGCTTTGAGAGCGGAACGTAATTGAAGAAAGACAAAATATGCTGGTAAACAAAATTTAGTTCTTAACGTCTGAAATGAACATAGGCCCTGGTTATCATATATATCACCGCACGTGTTTACACCTAAAGAAGACCAAGAGGGTTGGACAAATGGGCGATTTCCGCATACAAAATTAAAATTGTGCCATAAAGGTGTACTATTACAAAATTTGAAGGGTCCTCCAATCCGACGTTCAACCGTTTTCCAGATTTTAATAGAATTGGCCACAACCGGACCAAATTTATAATTATCCCCTTTTTTCCCTGTGCCAGTAAATAAAATATCTTGGAGTCTATTTGGTTTAACCTTGTCAGCTTCAATCACTCTCCAAGAAACTGTAGATTGAGGATCAACCCAAGTATGAAGAGTCTTAAGCTGGAACGACCAATAATACAGTTCAAAATTTGGTACAGCCAGTCCTCCTGCACTATTAGGATGTTGTAATGTGGTAAGTTTAATTCTAGGGCATTTATCATTCCAGATAAATTTCGTAATTATGGAGTTGATCTCCTTAAAGTAACCTGGAGGGGGAGAAAGCGGTAGCATAGAGAAAAAAAAATTAAATCGAGGTAGCAAATTCATCTTAACAGTGGAGATTCTTCCTTGGAGGGAAACGTTAAGATTCTTCTATCTTTGAATGTCATTCTTGACCTTAACTAAAATATTATTAAAATTGTCCCTGGCAATCTTATGAATGTTTTTATATATGGTAACACCCAGATAGGTGAAAGAGTCCTTAATAGGGATGAATGAGGGAATAGAAGAATTAACTTTAATATTGTTAATTGGCATTAAAGCAGATTTGCTCCAATTTATTTTATATCCTGATAAGCTACTAAAATTATCAAATTCCTTAATTATATTAGGGACTGAAACATCAAAGTGGTCTAAATATAGAATAATATCATCAGCGTATAACGAAATACTATGATTATGATCATGAATCTTAATCGATACTTCAGACTTCCTGATGGCTTGTGCTAAGGGTTCAAGAGATAGACAAAACAATAAGGGGGAAAGCGGACAGCCCTGCCTCGTTCCCCGCTGTAAAGGAATGGCGGGGAAATAACATTACCAGTTATGACTGATGCTGCAGGTGAGTGGTATAATGTCTTAATCATAGAAATAAAGTGTTCACCGAAGCCGAAACATTGCAAAACTGCCCACATATAATTCCACTCTAGCCTGTCAAAGGCTTTTTCTGCATCAAGTGAAAAGACTGCACAAGGGGTTGGGTGGGAGTCTGCAAAGTCAAGAATATGAAGGAGTCGACGCATATTATCAGATGCTTTACGCCCCTTGATGAAACCAGTTTGGTCCTCATTGATCAGACTATGAATTACCTTCTCCATACGAGAAGCAAAAACTTTAGCATAAATTTTTAGATCACATGAGATAAGCGGAATTGGTCTGTAGTTGGAACAATCTAATGGATCTTTCCCTTTTTTAAGAAGTAATGAAATCAGTGATGTTTTTTGATCTCTATGAAATACCCCATGTTCAATTGCAAAATTAAATGAATTAAGCATAAGTGTCCCTACCAAATCCCAAATTTCTAAATATAGTTCCGGGGGGAGACCATCTAGGCCTGGCGATTTGCCCTTTTGAAGGCTTTTTAGAGAGACATGGAGTTCCTCCAAACTTAATGGGGCTTCCAAAGATTCTTTATCCATCTGTGAGATCCGAGGCAGTTCCAATTTATCTAAATACTGCTTACAGATTGATTCATCAAAATCTGTTTCGGCTTTATATAGATTTGTGTAGAAACCTTTAAATATTTCATTAATTGCCACAGGGTTTGTGGTGACCTGATCCTCCGATGATTTTATTGCGCTAATATATGCCTTAGACTCGCATTCTCTCAACCTAAGAGCCAATAAATGACTAGGTCTCTCCGATTCAAAATAATATTTTTGCCTGGTCCTATGTAAAATAAATTCCGCCTTTGATTGTGAAAGCAAATCGTATTCTTCTTTTAAAGAGGGCAACTGTGTAGCCTGTTGCTCAGTAAAATGTTGTTTTTGTAGGTTTTGTAATGATTGGATTTTATTTTCTAATTGTGCAAACTGGCGGGTTTTTGCTTTGGCAAGAGTAGAAGAGAAAGATATACAGAAACCTCGTATAGCGCACTTAGTCGTCTCCCACAGTTTTTGAGGATCCACACCCGAGGGCATATTGATTTCCAGAAACTCCTTAATATATTCCTTTAAAGAAGTAATGAAAGTCTGATTACTTAATAATGATATGTTAAAGCGCCATCTAGGGGACTTGGCTTTAACATCGGAAAGAGGAACACTGCATAGCACAGCAGAATGATCAGATAATAAAATTGGTAATATAGAGATGGAGGAATCAGACGAAATTAAAGATGGGCTGAGAAATATGTAGTCTATCCTAGAGAAAGTCTTGTGTCTATTAGAGAAAAAAGTGAAATCCTTAGATTTAGTATTCTGAATTCTCCAAAGATCGATTATGTTAAGCTCAGTGATAAATTTATTCAGTAATTTAGAGGATGATTGGCTGTTGTATCAGATTGAGATTTATCTAAAGCGGGATTTATGACAGCATTAAAATCCCCACCCACCACTAGAGGGCAATCAATCTGCTCAAGCAGAGTTTTGGAGATCTGTGAAAGGAATGCACTGTCTGTCTCATTCGGACCGTAAATAGAGACCAAGGCTAACCTATTATTATATATTTTGTATCGGATAAAAACAAATCTACCCTTCTCATCACTACCAAGGTGTTCAATTGTTAAATTTAACTTCCGGTTAACAAGAATAAGCACCCCCTTAGTTTTATTTTGAGCGCAGGAAAAAGCTGCTAATTTGTAATACTTATTCTGGAAACGTGCCACGTCGGATTGCTTTAAATGTGTCTCTTGAATTAGGGGACAGGAAATAGATTTACGATGTAAATATTCTAACACACGAGTTCGTTTAACAGCAGAATTTAACCCATTCACATTTAGTGATAAAATATTTAGAGTATACATTGAATATATAGCGTGTAAACGTTGATGTGTATTTTAGATACCAAACCTCCTAGATGAAAAATCCCTTTAAAAATAAGGTAAAATAAATAAAAGTATAAATGTCTGTTGTAAAAAGTAAAAACCACATAAAAACATGAACAACCGACAACCTTAAACAAGGAACAACTCAGACCGCACATTACCAAGAACATAGGTCTGACTGAGCAACAAAAAATAGTGATGGTTCGTGACCGATCCACTCCAACGCAGGACATGTCTCCCAAAAAGCTCGTACTGCCAAAAAAATATATAATTAAAATTAAACTTAAACCAACTCTCCATTAGTCCCCTCCAAAAAAGAAAAAAGGGGTGTCAGTCTTGCCAGCAATGAGATCGTTGTACCGGATATATAGGAACAATATCTCAGTAGTAGAGAGGAGAGAAGAAAAGAGCAAAAACCAAATTTAGTCAGCGTCCATGTCTGTTCTGCCATCATCCGCTCCTAAGCCGCTGGGACCATGTTCATCCCGACCATCAAACTCCTCCCGCCGGGCTGGAGAAACAGCGGCCGCCGTTCCCCCGCGCAGAGCCGCGGCATACGTCTTCTGCTGGGACAGGGAGCTAATAAAATCCTCCGCTTTCTGAGGGGAATCGAAGCTTTTCTGTTCCCCCTTGTGCCGTAGTTTGATTATGGCCGGATAGATGAGGAAGGGCTGGAGACCAAGCGCTGTCATCTTCTTCAAAACCGGACCAAATGCCTTTCTCCTGATCACTGTAGCTGGACTAAAGTCGGGAAAAAATAGCAGTGTGACATTGTTCTGTGCGCATTTCACCGGATAAGCCTTTCGAGCACCCTTCAGGATATCTGATCTGTCATGCCATCTCAGTACACGGAAGATGAGGGTGCGCGGCCGATCGGAGCCCCTCCCTCCGTCATACACGCGATGTGCCCGGTCGATCTCAATGTCACGGCCCTTCAAGGAAGGAATAGAAATATTAACTCTGAGGAAACCTGCCGCGTCGGATCCCTCAGCCCCCTCTGGCAGCCCCACCAGTCGTACGTTGTTCCTCCTGCACCTGTCCTCCATATCCGTCACCTTCTCGGTGAGTCGCTCCAGCTGATTTCTTAAGCCTGTGACTGTCCTCCTATCCTCACGTGCAGCTGCTTGAACAGAATCTACGCGGTCACGTGTCTGCTTCGCCGCGGTAGTTATGGTCTCAAACTCCTCTCTTAGCTCTTTAACAGACTTGTTGGTCGCTTGTATGTCTTCACGCAGTTCGCGTAATGCTGGAATCAGCACAGAGTCCATCGCCTCTCTTACTGCCAAATTCACAACCGAATTCAACGTATTTTGCTGCTCCTTAAATGCTAGTTCGATGCGGCTAGCAATAGCATCGTCGAGGTCTTCTCTGGAGATGGCAGAATCTCTGAATTTTTTCTTCATTGGCGATTGCTCAATCCCTCTTTTCCGATCCCCTTTGTCTGCCTTAGCACTCATGACAGGTCCAATGCAGAGTGGTTAAATTTTTTCTGACAGGATCATGCAAAATATGGCAAAATGAGCAGAGCGAAAGATTCAAGCCCGCATCGCCGTCGAAGGGTCACGTGATCTCTCATAAATGAACAATTAAGGTGCTTTGACACTTGGTTCGCTTGCCTGGTGCCTCCCCCTCCACACACTGGACTGTGTTCATATTATTTTATTTGGGTCTGAACTGCGGTTCGTTTCATCAATCCAGCAGCTGTTTACCCCGATGGTGCAGGAGAAGGCAGCAAAATGCATAACATTGCTCTCCTCACCTTTATATATTTATGTTTTTGGTTTTTGTTTCGTCTGTCTTACAAACGTACTGCAAATGCTCTAAAGCAGTGGTTTTCAAACTGCTGGTCTACAAAGAAGAAAGCCCTGTCTAGGCTCTGCCCCGGTAAGGGCTGTGTCGAACTATTCGTTAGACTGGCTTTTTGATGAAAAGCGTTAAGAATTCCTAAACCTGCAGCAGCGGAGGACTATTATTCTGCTGCATGAAACTGCGGAAGAACTGATGACGGCACAGTTTGATCTTCGGCTGACCAATCAGCAGAAATAGGCATTTAATTCCCGCCCACGTGTAGAAATTGAATATTCAACTGTTTATTCATTTTTCTACCCCTGACTGAAAAACTAAAAATTAAGATTAATTCTTGTTTTTCGTTTCTTGGGGGAAAAAAAAAAACTAAACGAAAAAGGTTTTCTCGTTTTAATATTAAATAAAAAAAATGAGTGAACGAATGATTAAAAAAGGATGGACTGAGATATAGAGAGTTCTCCCTCCTTATTAAGGAGCTGAGGGATTATCAAAGATTACTTCAGGATGTCAGTAAACTCTGATGCTTTGCTAGCGTTACTGGAGCCATATATTAAAAAAAACACCACCAACTTCTGTCAACTCAGTGTGCAAGGACCTTTGCAGTGCTTTGTGCTGTGAAACGAAGTGGATGAACTTGAGGCAATTCTGGATTTTGGCTTTCGCTTGTTTGGTGGCTCTAAACTGTTAAAACATCTCTCAAAATGCTTGGTACGGATGCAAAAAACTCAGAAAATCTAACCCGATCCAGACTTTTTTTATGACGGACGAAAGTTTCGGAGGCAGTGTGTAAACATGATTGACAAAACATGAGGTCGTGTTTATTTTTTAACGAGCAACAGTTTTATACTCAGTGTGCAATGACCTTAAATCTGCCACCCAGTTATCCATTTCTGAATTTGGTTTCATTTTAGTACATTTAATGTTTATTTATTGAAAAAAATATAAGCAAAATCAATGTCAGGGTTGTGAAGGGTATGTCTAAACATCCCAAAAATGTGGCTTTCTGATGTTGACAATCAGTGTGAATGTTTATCAAACCTCCTTTCACTGATCATTTGATCAAAACAAGAAAATGAAAGACAACTGAATTTCAAGGCTTATTTTTTACCCTACACATATAAAGTCCCCCCTATATTACTATGTTTGAACATTCTCTCAGACACATTTGGAGAACGTTATAAGGATGTCATTGAGGCTAGAGGTGGTGGAATATTTTTAAAAAACGTTCTTGTAATGTGACATAACAACAAAGCTAGAACATTTGACCTGCAACATTGTAAGGATGTTTTAAGGATATTGTTCAGGTAACAGATTATACAATGCTGTCAAGAAATAATTGCTACAATGTTTCAAGATAACACGCGAAGAACATTCTCTCAGCCACATCAGGAGAACGTAATAAGGATGTCATTGAGGCCTGAGATGGTGTAATGTTTTTAAAAAACGTTCTTGTAATGTGACATAACAACAAAGCTAGAATATTTGACCTGCAACATTGTAAGGATGTTTTGAGGATGTTGTTGAGGTAACAGATTATACAATGCTGTCAATAAAACATTGTTTCAATGTTTCAAGATAACAAAGAAAGAACATTCTCTCAGCCACATTAGCAAAACATTATAAGAACATCATTTAGGCTTGAAGTGGTGGAATATTTTTATAAAACGTTCTTGTAATGTGACATAATAACAAAGCTAGAACATTTGACCTGCAACATTTTAAGAATGTTTTGTGGATGTTGTTGAGGTAACAGATTATACAATGCTGTCAAGAAAACATTGTAACAATGTTTCAAGATAACAACGAAAGAACATTCTCTCAGCCTCATTAGCAAAACATTATAAGAACATCATTGAGGCTAGAGGTGGTGGAATATTTTTTATAAAACGTTCTTGTAATGTGACATAATAACAAAGCTAGAATATTTGACCTGCAACATTTTAAGAATGTTTTGAGAATGTTGTTGAGATAACAGATTATATAATGTGCTCAATAAAACATTGTTACAATGTTTCAAGATAACACGTGAAGTACATTCTCTCAGACAGATTTGGAGAACGTTATAAGGATGTCATTGAGGCTAGAGGTGGTGGAATGTTTTTAAAAAAACGTTCTTGTAATGTAACATATTAACAAAGCTAGAACATTTGACCTGCAACATTGTAAGGATTTTTTAAGGATATTGTTCAGGTAACAGATTATACAATGCTGTCAATAACACATTGTTACAATGTTTCAAGATAACAAAGAAAGAACATTCTCTCAGCCACATTAGCAAAACATTATAAGAACATCATTGAGGCTAGAGGTGGTGGAATATTTTTTAAAAACGTTCTTGTAATGTGACGTATTCACAAAGCTAGAACATTTGACCTGCAACATTTTAAGGATGTTGTTGAGGTAACAGATTATATAATGTCATCAATAAAACATTGGCACATTGTTTCAAGATGACAAAGGAAGGACATTCTCTTAGCCACATTAGGAGAACTTTATACAGTGCATCCGGAAAGTTTTCACAGTGCTTTACTTTTTCCACATTTTGTTATGTTACAGCCTTATTCCAAAATGGATCAAATTAATTATTTTCCTCAATTCTACAGACAATACCACATAATGACAACGTGAAAGAAGTTTTTGAAATCTTTGCAAATTAAAAAAAAAAAAAAAAAAAGGTACATAAGTATTCACAGCCTTTGCTCAATACTTTGTTAAAGCACCTTTGGCACCAATTAAAGCCTCAAGTCTTTTTGAGCATGATGCTACAAGCTCGACACCTATTTTTGGACAGTTTCTCCAATTCTTCTTTGCAGGACCTCTCAAGCTCCATCAGGTTGGATGTGCACTGTTGGTGCACAGCCATTTTCAGATCTCTCTAGAGATGTTCAATCGGGTTCAAGTCTGGGCTCTGGCTGGGCCACTCAAGGAATTCACAGAGTTGTCCTGTAGCCACTGCTTTGCTATCTTGGCTGTGTGCTTAGGGTCGTTGTCCTGTTGGAAGATGAACCGTCGCCCCAGTCTTAGGTCTAGGTTTTCATCAAGGATGTCTCTGTACATTGCTGCATTCATCTTTCCCTCGATCCTGACTAGTTTCCCAGTTCCTGCTGCTGAAAAACATCCCCACAGCATGGTGCTGCCACCACTATGCTTCACTTTAGGGATGGTATTGGGCAGGTGATGAGCGGTGCCTGGTTTCCTCCAGACATGACACTTGCCAAAGAGTTCAACATTCGTTTCATCAGACAAGATAATTTTGTTTCTCATGGTCTGAGAGTCCTTCAGGTGCCTTTTGGCAAACTCCAGGCAGGCCGTCATGTGCCTTTCACTGAGGAGTGGTTTCTGTCTGGCCACTCTACCATACAGGCCTGATTGGTGGAGTGCTGCAGAGATGGTTGTTCTTCTGGAAGGTTCTCATCTCTCCACAGAGAAACGCTGGAGTTCTGTCAGAGTGACCATCAGGTTCTTGGTCACCTCCCTGACTAAAAGGCCCTCCTCCCCCGATCTTTCAGTTTGGCCAGGCAGCCCGCTCTAGCAATCCTGTCTACAGACAATTCCGTGGACTTCATTGCTTGGTTTGTGCTCTGACATGCACTGTTAACTGTGGGACCTTATATAGACAGGTGTGTGCCTTTCCAAATCATGTCCAATCAACTGAATTTACCACAGGTGGACTCCAATCAAGTTGTAGAAACATCTCAAGGAGGATCAGTGGAAACAGGAGGCACCTGAGCTCAATTTTGAGTGTCATGGCAAAGGCTGTGAATACTTATGTACATGTGATTTTTATTTTTTTATAAATTTGCAAAGATTTCAAACAAACTTCTTTCACGTTGTCATTATGGGATATGTTTGTAGAATTTTTAGGAAAATAATGAATTTAATCCATTTTGGAATAAGGCCGTAACATAACAAAATGTGGAAAAAGTGAAGCGCTGTGAATACTTTCCGGATGCATTGTAAGGATGTCATTGAGGCCGGAGGTGATGGATTTATTTTTTATAAAACGTTTCTTTAATGTGATGTATTAACAAAGCTAGAATATTTTATTTGCAAAATTCTGAGGATATTTTGAGGATGTTGTTGAGGTAACATTATACAATTTTCTCAATAAAACACTGGCACAATGTTTCAAGTTAACAAAGGAATAACATTCCCTCAGCCACATTAGGAGAATGTTATAAGGATGTCATTGAGGCCGGAGGTGATGGAATGTTTTTTTATAAAACATTCTTGTAATGTGATGTAATAACAAAGCTGCAACATTTCACCTGCAACATTTTGAGGATGTTTTTTTGAGGTAACAGATTGTACAATGTTGTCAATAAAACATTGGCACAATGTTTCAAGACAACAAAGGAAGAGCATTCTCTCAGACACATTAGGAAAACGTTATAAGAACGTAATCAGCTCAAGGATAGCTCAAGGATAGCTCATCCAAAAATGAAAATTCGGTCATTACTTACTCACCCTAATGTCGTTCCAAACCCGTAAGACCTTCGTTCATCTTTGGAACACACGGAGGAGAAGAATTGTTGAATAAAATCGTTTTATTTATTTTTTTGGTGGTGGGGGGGGGGGGTGGGGGGGGGTACAAAAAGTATTCTCGTAGCTTCGTAAAATTATGATTGAATCACTGACCATTTTAACGACGTCCTTACTATGTTTCTGTGCCTTGACTGTAGTGGTAGTACCATTGCTGTCTATGGAGAGTCAGAGAGCTCTCGGATTTCACCGGTGGCCGTGGGTTAAAATGATTCTTTTGATTTTATTACATTCAACGCAAACAGCTGTTGTTGAGGCTTGAAATGTGTAACGGCACTCATAAAGAAATTCACAGAAACAGAAACATACAGAGGTAAAAATGTAACATGTTTAATATATTTAAGTAACACACCATGACAAGGGAGCTATTTTGCTCAATATTTTCACGAGTGCAAATGTTGCCTTGATTTTAGTTCAACAAACAAGTAAATTTTAGACACAATATTGACTGGTTTGTTCTGTTTCACCAATGAAAATAGTTCCAAAGAAAGATGACAGCAGAAGTATTTCACATTCTCCAAGAAACACTCTGTTGTTTTGTTACAGCGTTTTGAACCAACCAATCGGTTAAATTAATAAGCAAATTAACATCATCTACTTGCGGTTTAGTGTATTTAAAAGTATGCTTTTTCCTCAGCATATCTTTTTTCTATAGGCCTATTCAAAATGTTATTGCAGTTGTAATTTTGCACTGTAAATTTGATTTGATTGGCAACAGCCTTATAGTGCATTTTGATTTTCTGATTTTTTGTTTTGTTTTGTTAACATTTTTATCGGAGTTATCTCTTTTTTGGAAATTAACTCTTCATATATAGGCTATATATATATATATATATATATATATATATATATATATATATATATATATATATATATATATATATATATCCTGCAGGGGATCAAATATTTTTTTCCCCACTGTATGTCCATATCTGTGTGTTATATTAACATACATATATATATATATATATATATATACCCTATAGCCTATATATATTATTTGAACAGTGAGAGACAGAACAACAACAACAAAAAATCCAGAAAAACTGAAATGCATTTCAAAAAAGTTATAAATTAATTTGCATTTTAATGAGTCAAATAAGTATTTGACCCCTTTGCAAAACATAACTTAGTACTTGGTGGCAAAACCCTTGTTTGCAATCATGTCATATGTTTCTTGTTGGCCACCAGAGGGCTGTTTCATAAGAAAAGCGGGGATTAAAGTCCAAAACCTGACTTGAAATAACCTAACAAATCAATCGGGACTAAGCGGTTTCATAAACGTCAATTGAAGTTCACGCAATCTGACTAATGCTATCCAGGTTCAGTGAGTCAGTGCACGCTTAGCCCTTAATGTCGATCATGGATCAATCGATCCACCATAGCAAACAGCGAATTATTGTGCTGTTTAATGCATTTGAGACATTGTGTTTTCCTCAGTGCATAACTGACACGTCACATGTATATTTTTCATCTGTAAATGTTAGAAAGTCATGCAAATACATAAATGTTGCTGTCAGGAGTGTCAGGAGTGGGCGATGCGAGTGAAGGCTGCGGCGCGCATGTGCGCGCTACACAGACGGAGCAGAATAGAATAAAACCGCTAAAATTCTGAATAAAATATGCATTCTGTTAAAATATTTGTTGTTAGACATTAAATGTGAAATGTAGAATTTTAATCCTTCATATAAGTGTATTTTATGATAGCAGTAACTTGAGTTAAATATGTGTTCCTCTTATCAGTTAAAATGTAGTCTGATTTCAATTTTTTATTTTCATTTTTAATTCAGTGATTTGAACTTTTGATTTCGTGTTTTTAATGCTTTAAAGAGCAAATTTAGATAGTAATGTTTTAATGTTCTAATAACTATATGTCAGTCCTCTGTTGTGTACAGTATGTGTTCCCGCCTCATGTTTCCATTTGGTTTGTTTCCTCACTCTTGTCCAGCTATGTTTTAGTTATTATCTGTAATTAGCCTGTGTATTTTAGTTCTGTCTGTTCAGTTAGATGTCATCTGGTCTACTCGTTACTCCCCAGTGTTCCTGTCCGTGTCTACCTTGCTTGTCTTGCCCTGCCTTGTTTGGAGTCATTAAAGACTGTGATTTTGAGTTTACACCCTCATTTCGTGTTCCTCGTTTATGCTTGCTGTCCACCGTGACACTATAAAAGGTACAGCTGTCATAAAATCAGAGAGAGAGACTGCATGGCTAGAAACTGCTGATCAACTGAATGCACAAGTAGCAACTGTTAAAATGTTTTCATATCTTAAAGGTCATTAGCCTACAGTTTGGGCACGATACATTAAATACAGTTGGTTGTAGCCTATTTTTATTTATTTAAGGTGTATTTTCTGTATACTTTTATTTTTTGGACTAATAATAAAGTCAACTGATTGTATGTGAGAGAGTCAGCGGTAATATCGATGCGTTCCTGTTGGTCAAAGTTAGAGGAGCTCATCTTAGCCTGGTTGTTAGCCTGCTCTGGCATTCATGCAACTCAAGTCAGGGCTAAATTCAACCAGGATAACTGGAAAATCCCAGTTTAATCCATTGTCTTGCTTTTGTGCAATGCCCCTCAGTTTTGCACATGTCTCAGGAGGGATTTTGTCCCACTCCTCTTTGCAGATCCTCTCCAAATCATTAAGGTTTCGAGGCTGGCAACTCAAACCTTCAGCTCCCTCCCCTCAGTGGAGTTGATGCCAAAGAGCTCGATTTTGGTCTCATCTGACCACAACACTTTCACCCAGTTCTCCTCTGAATCATTGGCAAACTTCAGAAGGGTCTGTACATGTGCTTTCTTGAGCAGGGGGACCTTGCGGGCGCTGCAGGATTACAGTCTTTCACGGCGTAGTGTGTTACCAATTGTTTTCTTGGAGAATATAGCTGCCAGCTGCCTTGAGATTATTGACAAGGTCCTCCCGTGTAGTTCTGGGTGATTCCTCACCGTTCTCATGATCATTGAAACTCCTCGAGGTGAGATCTTGCATGGAGCCCCAGTCCGAGGGAGATTGACAGTTATCTTGCGTTTCTTCCATTTGCGAATAATCTCACCAACTGTTGTCAATTTCTCACCAAGCTACTTGGCGATGGTCTTGTAGCCCATTCCAGCCTTGTGTAGGTCTACAATCTTGTCCCTGACATCCTTGGACAGCTCTTTGGTCTTGGCCATGGTGAAGAGTTTGGAATCTGATTGATTGATTGCTTCTGTGGACAGGTTGTCTTTTATACAGTTAACTTTCCCTTTAAGAGAGTGCTCCTAATCTCAGCTCCTTACCTGTATAACAGACACCTGGGAGCCATAAATCTTGCTGATTGATAGGGGATCAAATACTTATTTGACTCATTAAAATGCAAATCAATTTATAACTTTTTTGAAATGCGTTTTTTTATTGTTATTCTGTCTCTCACTGTTCAAATAAGCCTACCACTAAAATTATAGACTGATCATTTCTTTGTCAGTAGGCAAACGTAAAAAATCAGCAGGGGAGCAAATCATTTTTTTCCCACTGTGTGTGTGTGTGTGTGTGTGTGTGTATGCATATATATATATATATATATATATATATATATATATATATACACACACACACACTGAGGATGGGAATACTTTGAACCCTACTGTAAATAGATTTATACAAACTGAGAAAGTCAAAAACCATTAGGTTATGCCCCACTCTCTCCTATTTGTTTTTTAATTATTATTGTTAAATTTCACTATATTAAATGAACACATTCAAAACATTCTAATAACTTAAAAAAGAGCTTCCCCCAATAAGGATGTGAGTATCTTTGTGGTTGTACTCCAGACAAACAAGCGGAGATAGGTTTCAGTGTCATCTCCGGTTTATTGCACATTTCTGTAGATGAAGAAAAAATATATATTTACCAAGTACATAAATAGTATCATCAATGAAACTGTATAACGTACCAATGTTCCATATGTAGGAGTCAAAGCTCATATTTTTGGGCGCTCTCTGAAATTCCAGGCAAGAATGGCAACAGCTAGTTTGTGATAATCAAGCGGGTGCCAGGACAAACTGGTGGCAGTGTGTTTTACTTTATTTGGATCTCTAGAGAAAATTGCATTGTATTTTGGTTAAAGTTGTGCCACATAAATCACACACTGCATCTTATTTATTGATCTACCCATCCATCCGAGCCAAATCATGTGCATACTAGTTGCTCTAATAAGTACGCTTACGCTTATCTTCTGCTTCTTTACACTGGTTGCAGTGTTCCATGACCTTCAGTTGACGAGTAGACAAGAATTCATGAAGCGATTGTGTTTCTGAGGACATGTGAGATTTAATAAACAGTTCTGAAAAAGATGGAGATAAAAACTGAATCCAAAGTCAAATTCAATCTTACATCGTTTCAAACCCATAAGACTTTTTTCTTCCATGAAGCATAAAGGAAGATCTTTGTACAGGATACAAATGGAAATGAATGGAGACAGCAGCTTTCAAGCTTTATAAAAGTATAAAAGAATGACAAATATAATGCATCTGTGTTTTCAAATGAGGATGGGCAGATGTACAGTATTTCCATCTTTACCTGAACTATTCCTATAATTTACAGACATTTAAAGTAATGTAAACAAAATCCACTTCCTTTAAATCAAAGACATGCTCTTTGCTTAAGAGCTTTATTACTTGCTTTGCAGTGCCTGATATACTGCTAAAATGTTTATGGTGTGTTTATAGTGTTGGTCTCCATAACCGTGTGCTGACAATGCTCATCCTTCAGATATTTCTTCTTGTAGCAGGGGCAGTCACCTCTGTATCGTATGCATTGATCATTTTTGCCCACCCCCCTTCTACATATTTTATTCCTTGTGACACTTTTTCAAATGAAGTCATTGTGCTCACCTGAACAAGTCAAACAGACATTTTTATGCTTAATATATATATATATATATACGTATATATATATATATATATATATATATATATATATATATATATAAAGGAAGGAAATATATTTAGAATCAAGTTTTTTTTTTTTTATCTCACTGGCAATTTTTTCCTTGTTTAAGCATCAAAAAAGAAAGGAAAAAGACAAATAATGTTGATCAGTGTTGGTGTTTTCACCTCTGACATATCCTTGCTCAGTTCTGTGTTAACTTCAGATGCACAGATCTCTTGCAGAGCAGCATCAGGTGGGATGTCCTCATGCTCCACAGCACTTTCTGAAAAGTCACACGAGTGATCCATGTCCATTTTGAAAGCTAGAAAAAAAAGGGAGAGGGATATGTACTGTAAATAGAATCTTAAAGGAGGTGCATGAAGATGGTACACATTCATATTTTTGGTGTTTTCTTGAGAAACCTATTTTAATTGGTAGCCTAATCAATGTATGTTTTTGTGATATCTCTTTAATATCATCAAACTACATTAATTTCTCTCTGTATAATAAATACAAATAAATAAAATAAATCTGATTTATTGAAAAACAAACGTAAAAAACAATTAAATTAAGTTTGCTGACACCCTCGGGTAGGTCAGTTTATATTCTCAATGGGCAATAACTAACTTCTGCTCTTCATCACAGAGTTTAAAGGTACGGCATAGCAGGAATGACCCATAAAAACAGACACTGATAGCAAGACTGTGTTTTATGAAGCACACTTACAGAAACTAAAGCTCAAGTTTGACTGCAGTTCAATGATTGCTGCCACTAGCGTCTCGATAGCAAACATGCTAGAATTAAAGATGAAACGTAAACAAAGTTCGTCTTATTTTTAGTTTCTCAGCACAATTCTGTAATAATCGAGATGTCAATGAAACCTAACATTTAAAAAAATAATAATATTAAAGTTTGAAAAGCTGCTGCTGACTTACCTTGACAGAATGAGAAGAAATACAAAAATAACGGACAGTGATTAAAAAAAAAAAACACACTGATAAAAATCTCCTGTTTAATGCTGTGTGTATTTAATATATATCTTTTACGACGACGTAATCGGTATTATTCAATAAATTGCAGTATTTTTGAACTTCCAATTCATGAGAGAATAGGCTACTTGTCTCATGAATATTAATTAGACCGTGCTGACGTCACCCACGTAACGTAATATATTAATATTCATAAGTCAATTCATTACCATACTGTGAGAAATCAACCAAACATCGTTTGTAAAGAATCAGGCCTATTTTGCATTCTTTCTAAAACACCACCGACCACTGTAAGAATACCAACAAATTTAATAATGCTGGTAAATGTATTCCCAACTTGAAAACAATTGAAAATGAACAGAGAACAACAGAATATACAGAAATAATACAACAAATGCTTTTGATGAGATGATATAAGAATAATTACAATTAATATTTTTTATTTTTTTTAAAGCAGCAAATTTGACCTGATTAAACATAAGACATATTAGACATAATCACTTGATTTTTTTTTTATTCTAGATACAACACAATTAATGTACAATAAATCTGGTCTTATGCATATGGAAGATACCTGAATCAGTCCTAAATTTGTGAATTATCAGGTTTCTTAATTCTTCGCACCACCACCCTGTTCCTGCGTCCCTGTCTTGTGCCAGGCTCAGGTGGGTTTCCCTCTCCCTCAGGAGGTGGACGCTCTGCTTGAGGAGGTGAGTGACTCCTGCCGGTTCGAGCTTCATCCACAAACAACTCTATTCCCTCAAACTTTGCGGTCAGCTCCACTAGTCTCTCTTCAAGGAGTTAAATTCCTTGTACAAGTCATTTAGAGCTTCAGATAATGGCTGAATCCTGAAAAACAACAACAAAAAACATAAGATGGAGCAAGCACATAAATATATTTATTTTATTAATTTACTTATTTTTGTAAGCATACCTAGGGCGAAAAAAAGGTTTTAAACATTTACAGTTAATACATTTAAATATTTTATCATGGTATAATTATTCACAATATAACGTAAACGTGTGATAATTACATAGCATTTCAAAAGCTTTTCTAGAAAAATATATTTATGCAGTATTTTACCTTCAGTTTTGTAGTCCCCCTCCACAGTCTGTCTTGTGCTCTTCTGAGCAGCTCCCATGAGAGCGCAAAAAGCAATGGCAGTAGACAATTCATTACTCTGTGCAAACAAATAAATTCAAACAGGATCATAAATGAAATTAAATCAGATGCATAACTACTGACAATATGAAATATAAAAAGAGTTTGGGAGATAAACATTTTATGACTATAGCGATGTGTTTACCTGAGGTCAGTCTGACTATATTGTCTCAAAAGCCAATTAAATAATTATCATGAAAAACACACATTCAAATATCAGAAAAATATTGGCATTATGCGTCTTTCTGGCTTTTATATTATCATTCCCACCTAATCCCGCCCAGTGGTTAGGGTTGTGTCTGAAAGTGGAGTTAAATTTCAGTTTTTAACCCACTTTGTCACACTTTCTTTTGGAAGAAAAACAGCTTTTATAAATCAAGGACCTCTCTCTTTTTTCCCCATATTAAATAAACCTAAACTACTGTACAACTCAATTAGATACTCAAACAAGCAGACAAATCTCAAGAAATCTAGAGAGGGTCATCTCAAACATATTGGGAAACATCTGAGAGAGAAAAATGGTATTTGTTAAAGGAATAACTTAGATGACATTTAATTTCATTCAACAAAATTAAATTATTTAAATATGATGGATAGTTTTCTATACCTACCTATTTTCACTGACATGGATGTGCTCACACGTCCACATAAGATAAAACCATACTGACAGAGATAACATGCCAATCACCTCAATACATCAAGCAGCATAGGGCCCCATCTGGTCTATCCTACCATAAAAATGAATCAACTTTTGTATTTTGTAACCAAAAAGTTGCTATTGAAGACTAAACTAATTCATAAGTTATTGACAAACACAAAAACAGGAAAAAAATAAAAAGACAAGACCACAGCATCCAAAGGAATCGGCTTTATTGTTGAACCTGTATTTAAAACCCCAAAACCAATTGAAAGCATAGAACTCAGGGCACCTGCATCTTGTGACAGTGGGGCCTAAGAACAGCTATCTGCACCGCAAACCTCTTAAACCAAAAATCAGATTTCAATCTGAGAACAATGATGATCAGTGTGTGCCGTTTAAGTGAACCAATAGACTGAATTTTAGAGTGTTGGAAATTATGGGCGAGTTTGAGAATTAAGAAAATCTACAAAATATAACACAAATGTAAACATCTAGATCATTTCAGAGGGCTGAAATTCTCCTGAATGCATATTTAAGAGATGTCTTTGGGCTGGTTTCTAAAATATTGAGTTGTGGCCAAATGAAAATGGCTGTCAGAAGATGATATAACCCTGTGTCCAGCCAGTAAAATCCATCTGCTAAAATATGCAGACCAGTGTTGAAGATCTGAGGCTGGTTTAAAAAAAGAAAAGTCCAAAGCAAAGATGTCAATCAAGTGGAATAAGTTTAGACTTTTGCTTTTATATTTGTAGCTTTGTTCTTCCCTATCTATCTATCAATCAATCAATCAATCTGTCTTGCTCTCTACCAGTGTGTTCAAAGATGGCACTGATAGAACTCTTTGCAATGGTACAGGCTCCTTAAGGGCCGAACAGTGGAAAAAAATCTCCACAATTGACATCTGGACAAGCGCCTGGGGGACGAAAGGGGGAATTGGTAATGAAAGGGCGATGACAGTGAAATGGTGCAGAAAAGGGTACCCGGCACCAAAGTTGAGTGGCTATAGTTTTTGCAAAGCAAACGTAAACCAATCCACATTCAAAGCATAGCTTCTTAAGCCTTCAGAAGTCAACAGTCAATTGCAATCTTGAGGAAAAAGAACCTCTGCAGCTAAACCAACCATTCGACTTCAATCTAATCAAGCATTGATGAGAATTGATGCTCAAAGAAACTCATCTTCCATCAAAATAAAGGGTTATGAAAAATGAATGGAAGAAAATAAAGCAAGCATGCGTGTTCGGTGAAGAAAGCGTTTTAAACTAAGGTTGAAGATCTAAGAAACCATGATGATGTAAAAAGATCAGTGCTGCAAACCACAAAGCTCCTTCAGCTGCATGTTTACTTCAAAATGGGCTTGAAAAAGTAATTTCTCTCAACAAATAAAATTTTTGGAAATTAAATAACAGCATTATTCCTTCTCTGTTTATTATTTACACAACATCCTCAGTGAGTTGGGCAAAGACATTTAATATCAGATGTTTCATCAATGGTGCTGAAAGGTTAGTTTGGACCACGGAGCGAGATGAAGAGGGTGGAAGGAGCTTCGCCCAAGTGCTTGTCTAAATAAAAGTCCCAGAATGCACTGGGCTCACACAGAGAGTGCTACATGGGTACAACCCATCATCTTCGGCCATCAATCATCATCAAAGTGACGCAGCTCACAGCGTTGGATCGGGCGCATATTCGGGCACGCGGCTGGCATCGGCGTTTAGATGCGACACAGTCAGTGAGGGAGGGGAGGAGTTAAGGATTAGGCATACTAAAACGGCAGGAATACAGGGAAGCACGTCCACTCTCACTGCTGTTCCCGGTGGGATGTATGGTGCAGCCTGGATTCGTGGGGTTTTAGCTGCGGGGCAAACTGCACATCTCGCAGTGCTCGGTGCCAGGTTGGTTCATGAAGGTGCAGTGGAGGCAGGACCACACAGCTGAAGAGGACTGGGGGAGTGTTGGGCCGCCCATGGCATAATCCAGAGATCCCGATGGCTGCCCTCCAACTGTGCCTGGGATAAACAAAAGAAAAATGGTCTGCTAGTTGGAAAACCTATTGAAGAAATACTGAAAAACAAGATTTAATAAACTAAAAATAAACTAAAACAGAAAAAAAAAAAAAACCTAAATAGTAGTATTAAAAAAAATATATTGATAAAAGAAAAAAAAAAAAATTTAAATAAACTGAAAACATAAAAATTCAAGCAAATTCAAAATATCAATAAAAGTATTATCATTATATAAAGAGTACTAAAACAACACTGTTCAGGACTACTCACTGCACAGTTGCTCGATTGTGGCCCACTGCTCAGATTTCTTCCAGGTCTGAGCCAGCTCCTCATTGGATGTCTTCACTGCATCCAGCAGAAGCCCAATGCTGTCCTGTAGACATCAAAGAAAAGGAGATGAAGTTGTCAGGCAAAATACATATACAAACTCTTAAGATAAAACTAATTCTTCATAATAAAAAATAAAAATAAATAAAAACCAAGCAGGATAAAGCCTCGTGCACACCGGGACGATAATCACACGCGCTTATCACCAGGATTTTGAGACGTCTTTGTGTTCATACCCAAGCGATTTTCACTGCCGAGTGAACGTGCAAATTCACTCCCTGAGGTTAGATGGCGCTTAATGAAAAACAGAAATACCATCGAATCCTATTTGATCTGCAATTCCCCTCCATAACAACTCCCTCTTATCGAGAATTTTGTAGTCACTGTCGCGTTTGTCATAAAGCCCTTTGTGTTCAGACATCAATAAGACCAGCAGCTCTACATTCATCTTGCCTTGATGCATTGTTACGGTCGGTGGCTTGAATGGTGTCGTCTTTAACTTTTTCTTGGCGTCGCGTTTACTTTGAGCATGTACACGTGCGCTCTCTCTCTTTCTCTTAGGTGGATGCACCTGTTTGTTGTTGAGAGTGATTGACTGAGAGGAGTTAAAAGACCACCGAGGAAGAGAAAAGGAGAGACGACAGCTTTTTGTGGGCCAGCCAGCAAACAGCGTCCTTGTGCCTTATTCTGTGTATTGTTTTGTTTTTCTCCTTTTTCTTATTTGTTGTCCGTTTTGTTAAATTGTTTCTCGGTTGATTAGTTTGTTGTAATTGTTATATATTGAGTGAGTGAATAAATAGTCTTGAGCAGCTACATCTTACTCATTCTTGTTTATGTTTCATCATCCCTCTCTTTTTTTTCTCGAGCCTTTTAATGAGAGGTTGTAACAGCATCTTCTTCGTCTACTTACTTCCCCTGTCGTTAGGTATCAATGTGTGCTCGGCAAGACCGTTTTGTGCTTGAGCTCCACCAAGTCTTATTTTACTGTAACTTCAGCAGCTCACGTGAACAAAAGCGCCAATCTCATTGGGCAGCCAGTTTTTAATGCAGCGCGTTAAACAAAAAAATACGAGCCCGACGCCTTTACACCTGTGCTGTGTCTCAATTCACATACTATTCATCCTAAAAAGTATTTGAAAATAGAATTTGTATGTCCCAAATCATAAGCTGCGTCCCAAATGACACACTATACACCATGCACTTATGCACTCAACCATGTAGTGTATGAATAATATAAGGTTATTTTGTCATTAATAATCGGAGTCTGATAGCCCCTCCCCCTCCGCAACATAGTTAAATCTGTGACAGTTGAGTGCATGAAGTGTTCCACATTCCACACTTAATGTTTTCGGTAATTTAAGTGCATCATCCGGGTATTTAAAGTGCACTTTTTATTTTTGGAACTTTCAGTGTAAACACACTAGTCACTATATATACACATATAAATACAATGAAAAACTCACCTGTAAGGGCATGACCTCATTGGTGACAAGAAAGAGAAGCAGATGGAAGTCTGAGACGATGTCCAGAAAGGAGGAGGAAGAGGAAGAACACTGGGAAAGATACGTCGCTAAACTGTGGAAGTCCTGCACGCACACACAAACAATTCTTTGGTCAATGTCTTCAACAAAAAAAAGCTGTGAGATGTCTCCAGATATGATACAGATCTAAAACATCATTCCTAGACTGAAGAGACTTCTAACCCTAAATGTGTACCTGGGTCTCTCCCAGAGCATCTCTGTTTTCGATGGGGAAGCGAAGAGTAGAGGAGAAAGTGAACACGGGGTCCTTTGGGAAAGTGGTGGTGATCTGAAAAACAGAAGGTTAAATAGCAATAATAAACAAAAGACAAAGACAGTATTAAAGGTGACATCATGAAAATCTGAATTTTCCCGGTTTTAAGTGCTATAATCAGGTCCCCAGTGCATCTACCAACTAAGGAAACGTGAAAAATATTAACTCAGTAACTTTGCTTTAGTAAGCCCTTTTCTGCAAAATACGAGTTACTCGCATGCTGTGACAGCCGCTTTCTGTCCGTGTGCTTCGGATGTGTGCACTCTTAAAACCGTATATCAGAAGTTTAAACTAATATGGTTTAAAACCCATGATTTCAGCGTGATAAACATCATGATAATCAGAACCAAAACAGATGTTTTTAGCCGGTACGAGCTGAAATGGCGCAGCTCTATTCTGGAAAGGGGGTGGGAGCAGCAGCTCATTTGGATTTAAAGACACAGGCACAAAAATCTGAGTGTTTCTGCTTCCACTCAAAATAGGTATTTTCAAAATGATATAATAAATTATCTGTGAGGTATTTTGAGCTGAAACTTCACAGACACATTTTGGGGACACCAGAGACTTATATTAC
Source organism: Barbus barbus (assembly GCF_936440315.1). NCBI lineage: Eukaryota > Metazoa > Chordata > Actinopteri > Cypriniformes > Cyprinidae > Barbus > Barbus barbus. The sequence continues at coordinate 21,527,823 of NC_136716.1, forward strand.
ATATTGTAAAAAGGGGCATAATATGTCACCTTTAAAGCTCAATTGTTTACAGCCATTTTAATGTCATGTACCATCATTTGGACTTGGCTCTCTATTGGGTTTGGAAGACCAGCTATCAAAGAGGACAAGATCTACATCTAGTAGTATAAAAACTACTTCCCTGCACCATTGGATTTTTGACTGAGATGTGTAGACTGAAGGTCTAGATTCGATCAGTGCAAAAGTATGTAGTTATAATAACATGACAACTACTCACATCAATGATCAAGTACTCCACTGGCAGTGGTCGGGCTAAATGTGTGATGTCATTGCCGAATTTGTCTTTGTCCTGGAGGAGAAGACAAAGATTGAAAAATGTGAACATTTTCATGCCTCACTGACAACTAATCCCATGCATTCCTATGGAAGAAGTAACACTGATAAGACTGTTTATTCCCAAAGCAACAGAAACATAAACTTCCTGTTTTAAGAAATGTGACACGCTCAAGTAAAAAAGCTCAGACAGTTAAGAAACATCAGTCAAACCCTGCAAGTGATATGATCAAGGTTACAGTTACATGCTGGAACAGAAATGAGAATGTACACTTCGGTTTAAAAGTTCGGGGTCAAATACTTTTATTCAGCAAAGGTGGCATTATATTGATAAAAAGTGACAGTAAAGACTTTTACATTACAAAATAAAGATTACATTAATGCTGTTATTTTGAACTATTCAATCAATCAAATTAGAATTAATTCTGATTGATCATGTGACACTAAAGACTGGAGTAATGCCTGCTGATAATTCAGATTTCCCAACACAGAAATAAATAAAAATTTTAAATTATTAAAACAAACATTTATTTTAAAAATCGCAACAATATTTCACAATATTAATGTTGTTTTTACTTTATTTTGATCAAATAAATGCAGACACGATGAGCATAAAATGTGTCTTACCAACCTCAAATGTTTGAATGGTAGTGTATGTGCATGCATGCATCCTATGCATATGTCTTTAGTAACATGCTGTGAGACTGAATGTTCTGTAGAAGAAATGTTTTAGTCCAGTACCTTATAGAAGACATCAGGGACGTATTGCTCTGTGCTGGACTCTTTGGCAAAGCCCAGTTCAGGAACATCTCTGCAGGGCAGTAGACATTCATCCCTCACCAGAGCCATGCACTGATTGGACACTTGATACCCTTCAAAGTGCACCTGGTTATCGGGACCACCTGTCAACGCAAAAAAAAAAAGCTAGTCAAATCCATGCTCTACTTTTCAGGCCACTATGTTTTCTTTTAGCACTAAACCGGTTAAGTTTTTCCGGGTACCAATAAAATATTCCATGCAAAAAATGTCATGGAGTGAGACTGATTTATCGGCCTTGAACTAAATATCACACAGATTTTTGACACGATCAAATGCCTTAATTTATCACCACACTGGATAACCGAACAGCAGCAGTAAATCTTGCGCAAAGGAGGAAGCTGCATACCTGTTGCCACCACTGTGACAAACTTGGATCCAAAATGGCCATCCGGGGAAAGCCGACACGCGTTGGCTTGTTGGTTCTGGAAGTGTCCAGCTGTGATGCACTCCTCTGCACTCAGGAAGTATGAATCCTAGACAGGAGAGACAAATCCACTGGTTAATAATGATCTCAGAACACACCATGCAGTTAGTCAAATGCTAATCTTTGATTTCCCAATTGACCTTGTTTCTGGTGTAGCGGACTGTGCCTATCCTGGTGTCCTCTGACAGAAGATCTGTGAAAATCCAGCCCACCTAAACAAAAATAGCCAATATTACTAATTAAAAACATCTTTACATTTGGAAGCTGTTCAACATGCTCAGGCAGTAACAAGGGCCATGACTGATCGGGCCACTTCTATCATGCACCAGACAGTAATTTTGAAAGTAACATATGGAAGCCATAGATGTGTGAAGAGAAAGGAACTCTAAGAATCCCATCAGAGAGCCTCATGGGATGGATGACTTATATATATATATATATATATATATTTTTAAGAGGCATGGAAAAAGACTTGCCTTCCGCAGGCCTAGTTTTGCAGCAATCTCCTCAACCGCTTCTGCCTTGGGATCGTCAATCAACTCCAAGCTGTTCTGGGTTCCAATCTGAGTCAAAGCACACAGGTGGAAATGAAAAGAACAAATCAGCAAAACAATACTTTGAATAAAATAGTTCCATACATGCATGATGCTTAATCTACAGCAATGCAATTTATACAACTTTATTAATTGTTAGGGAGCAATTTGGATTAAATGGCAGACATGGTCAGTGAACTATAACATTGTATTCCAGATCAAATTTTATCATTAGTTTGAATTAAATTCATTCATATGAACCAAAACCCCTGGAATAAAGCATTCAATTATTTGAATTATATATTATTTTATTAAATTATTTTAATATATTGCCTCTCCTAGTTTCCTTAAAGTTTGAAAGAGTATTGTCTTCATTTTAGCAGAAACAACAGAAATATCTTCTGACAAGGGGTCTTGAAACAAAAGTCTGAAAACTGCTGTCCTAAATGTAAGTCTTTCATTGCCCTCTTGTGTTTATCTGGTACCGTAGCTTAAAGAATAAAAGCTTGGAGAATCATAGTCACTCAAAGTTATGAAAACTAATGCTATTGTTTTATTTGAAGTAAAAAAAAATGCTGGGCTCCTGATATGCTGGGCTCAGACCTGAGTCTCTCACCTGAGGAGGTTCATAAATGGCGGCAACCTCTGCTCGAATACCAAGAGGGATGTCTTTGTGCTCGGTGTAGCGTCCATACAGGTACCCCATCCGCTGGTTACCTGTCTTCCTCCAGAAGTCGAGGAAACGGTCCGCAATGGTGTGATTCTCAAACATGATGTTGTCCACATGTCGATATTTCTGCAGTTTCATCAGATCAAAACAGACAGAAATATGACACTGCCCCTCAGGGAGCGCTCATTTACTTGCCCGAGCAAGAAACAGAGAAGCAGCGGGTTCATTTTTAAAGCAAGAAATTGATTAGTGAACAGTTTGTCTGAATGTAATGTAAGAGTTAGATGAAAGTAAAGATGTTTATGATACAGACTGAGAGGAGCTATGTACCTGTCTGTTGAGAGTGATGGCGCTGGGTTGGCACTTGGTACAGATGCCCTCTGGCCAGGGCGGATGCCCCTCACAGCCAGATTTAATCTTACAGCTGATATTCTCAAGTGCCACAAACTTCCCCCTGAGAGACAGGAGAAGTTTATTAAATCACTCTATTCCCAAAACCTTACTTAAGTGAGAGTGTAGAGAGTTCTCAAAAGCACTAACTTGTCTGCTCCGCCGGTGAGTTTCCGGATGTAAGCGTGAAAGGACATGTGCTTGACCGGTGGGTCGAGGTGGTTCAAATAGTCTTCATCAAAAGGCTATTACAACAGAAAATGAAAGATGAAATGGCAACTTTGTACTTTTGTGCCATGCAGCAATTATATTTTACAAAATATACAAATGAATTTCCATGACCTTTTAGGGTTTTAATTATTCTCCAGAACTCTTACAGGTCTAGAAATCACACTTTTAATTTAAAATTCCTCACACATCCAAGTTCAGAGACTGTGTATAAATAAAAATGATAGTTATTGAGGGAACAATTTTAAAGGAACACTCCACTTTTTTTGGAAATAGGCTCATTTTACAACTCCCCTAGAGTTAAACAGTTGAGTTTTACTGCTTTTGAATCCATTCAGCCGATCTCCGGGTCTGGCGGTAGCACTTTTAGCTTAGCTTAGCATAGATCATTGAATCGGATTAGACCATTAGCATTTGGTCATCAAAAATGACCAAAGAGTTTAGATAATTTTCCTATTTAAAGCTGGACTCTTCTGTAGTTACATTGTGTACTAAGACCGACGGAAAATGAAAAGTTGCGATTTTTCTAGGCCGATATGGCTAGGAACTATACTCTCATTCAGTCGTGGCCTAATGGTTAGAGAGTCTGCCTTGTAATCCAAAGGTTGCGGGTTCGAGTCTCGGGCCGGCAGGAATTGTAGGTGGAGGGAGTGAATGTACAGCGCTCTCTCCACCCTCAATACCACGACTGAGGTGCCCTTGAGCAAGGCACCGAACCCCCAACTGCTCCCCGGGCGCTGCAGCATAAATGGCTGCCCACTGCTCCGGGTGTGTGTGTTCACTGCTGTGTGTGTGCACTTTGGATGGGTTAAATGCAGAGCACGAATTCCGAGTATGGGTCACCATACTTGGCTGAATGTCACTTCACTTCACTTCTTCACTTCATTCCGGCATAATAATCAATGAACTTTGCTGCCGTACCATGGGTGCAGCAGGCGCAATGATATTACGCAGTGCCTCAAAGTAGTCTTCAGCTAGGTAACTAGTTATGATATAGCTGGGGACTACTTTCAGGTGCTGTGTAATATCATTAAAATCGCAACTTTTCATTTTCCGTCGGTCTTAGTACACGATGTAACTACAGAAGAGTCAAGCTTTAAATAGGAAAATTATCGAAACTCTTTGGTCATTTTTGAACGAGATGCTAATGGTCTAATCCGATTCAATGATCTATGCTATGCTAAGCTAAAAGTGCTCCTGCCAGACCCAGAGATCGGCTGAATGGATTCAAAAACGGTAAAACTCAACTGTTTAGCTCTAGGGGAGTTGTAAAATGCCTAGAAAGCCTATTTCCAAAAAAAGTGGAGTGTTCCTTTAAAAATGCATATGTTTTAAACTTTGTTTTTAGCTGTAATAGCTTATTTTAAATCAGTTTTAAGTCTAGAGTGTTAACTGAGGTGCCTTAGTTGAGAACCATCAGTCTTCCCGTCAGTATTCGTTTGTTCCACAGGGAGGATCACAAGTTCTTACCTCTAAAGGTACGCAGTGCACACATTTCCCCATGGGACCGTGCCGGCACCTGAGAAAAAAATGAAAAAATAATGCTTTATAAACATAAAAATATGTCTTGAATTCGCTGTATTATTCAGTAGGTTGCATGATGCAGTACCTCCAAACAATGGCATGAAAATAACTTCAAGGAAGTTGGGAATATATCCTATAAAAATGGTTTCCAATGCAGTGTGGAAAGTGAGGCAGACTTACAGCTGGGGGTCTTGGTTTCTGTAGATCTTTCCCTCTTGTTTGGACAGATACTGGTCAATCTCGTCCTCTTGGATCTGTGGTGCAGAGTGTGAACGGGATAAGGAAGATGATGATGAAGAGGATGATGGGAAGGAAGGGTAGGAAGAAGAAGTGTGAGGCTGAGCTGTGTCCATGTTCTCACTGGAGGGTCCAGCTGAGGATGGGAAAAGATAGAGCATGTCGCCATGCCTAAAAGACAGAGAAAAACAACTCAGTTATGTTTATGGATGCAAACACACTTGCACAACTGTGTAAACTCAATCTCTCACAACGGCACACTTACTTGATTTTCAGCAGACTGAGGGTCTTGCTCTGTGACAGGATCTCTCCAGTCTTGTTCCGGTTCAGGTAGACAGAGAAACCATTTGAACTGAAGCCAAACTCTTTGGCAACCTAGCAAGAATGTAGCAAAGTATGTCAGAAACGAAGCTGACAAGTCTTTTATTTTGCTCCTGGAAATGATGGATTTAACATTACTGCTGCAACTAGACATTCCTTGTCCATTTCTCTTATCCCTGTTTTGGAGCCTCAACTAATAAGCTGATAAAATGTACACGTTAAATATTTACATTTACATTTAGTCATCTGGCAGACGCTTTTATCCAAAGCGACTTACAATTGGGGAATACAAGAAGCGATTCATCTTGAAGAGGCAATCAGACAGAGGAAGTGCTCGTAACACCAAGTCTCAGTCATTGTTCAAATAAGTAAAAGCTAGCAAGGGAAGGAGAGAAAGATAGAGGGAAAGATTAAGTTATTTTTTTTTTGAGTTTAGGATGACGTCAAGTAGTGCCAAAAGAGATGAGTTTTCAGTTGTTGCTTGAAGATTGACAGGGATCCAGCATTCCGGATAGGGGTGGGAAGATTATTCCACCAGCCAGGAATGGTGAACGAGAATGTTCTGGAGATTGATTTTGAGCCTCTCTGTGATGGTACCACAAGGCGTCGCTCACTAGCAGATCTCAGACTTCTGGAGGGGATGTAGATTCGTAATAGTGAGTGGAAGTAGGAGGGTGCTGAGCCTGTGTTCATTCTGTATGCAAGCATCAGTGTCTTGAACTTCATGCGAGCTGCCACTGGTAGCCAGTGCAAGGAGATGAAGAGAGGTGTAACATGGGCTCGTTGAAGACCATTCGTGCCGCTGCATTCTGAATCATTTGTAGAGGTTTGACTGTGTTTGATGGCAGTCCAGCCAGAAGAGCATTGCAGTAGTCCAGCCTGGAAACGACAAGGGCCTGGACAAGAAGTTGTGCAGCATGCTCTGTCAGAAAGGTCCTGATCTTTCTGATGTTGTGTAGTGCAAACCTGCAGGATCGAGCAGTCTTTGCAATGTGCTCTTTGAAGGTCAGCTGGTCATCAAAGTTTACACCAAGATTTCTGACTGAAGTTGATGGGGCAATCATTGATGAGCCTAACTGAATCGTGAAGTCATGCTGTAGAGTCGGAGTGGCAGGGAAGACAAGAAGCTCCGTCTTTGCCAGGTTGAGCTGTAGGTGATGTTCTTTCATCCATGCCGAGATGTCCGCCAGGCAGCCTGAGATCCGTGCAGCTACTCTTGGGTCATCTGGTTGAAAAGAGAGATAGAGCTGTGTGTCATCGGCGTAGCAGTGATAGGAGAAGCCATATGCATGTATGATGGGACCCAGTGATGTAGTGTATGTGAAGAAGAGGAGGGGTCCAAGAACCGATCCCTGAGGAACTCCAGTGACCAGTTCATGTGGTTTGGATACCTCCCCTCCCCAGGTCACCCTGAAAGACCTACCAGTGAGATAGGATTCAAACCAGCGAAGTGGAATCCCAGTGATGCCCAGTGATGAGAGGGTAGACAGGAGGATCTGATGATTGACAGTGTCAAAAGCAGCAGAACGATCCAGCAGAATGAGGACTGATGATTTGGAATGGGCCTTTGCAATTCGCAGGGCTTCAGTGACTGAGAGTAGCGCAGTCTCTGTTGAATGGCCACTCCTGAAGCCTGACTGTTTAGCATCCAGTTTGTTGTACTGTGAAAGAAACAGTGGGAGCTGGTTGAAGACAACTCGTTCGAGTGTTTTCGCTACGAATGGAAGGAGAGAGACAGGTCTGTAGTTTTCTAAAAGAGAAGTGTTTAATGTAGGTTTTTTGAGCAGTGGGGTTACCCGAGCCTGCTTGAATGCTGTGGGGAAGATGCCTGTGAGGAGAGATATGTTGATAATGTGTGTGAGTGCCGGTAAGAGTGTGGGAGAGATTGTTTGGAGAAGGTGTGAGGGGATTGGGTCAAGAGGACATGTTGTAGGATGGCTGGAGAGGAGAAGTTTGGATACTTCTGCCTCGGTGAGTGGACAGAAGGTGAAGATGGGAGTTAGAGCAGTGGATGTGGTTGATTGGAGGTCCTGTGTGTGTGGAATTGAGAACTGGTTACCGATTGTCCTAGTTTTGTCTGTGAAGAAAGTGGCAAAGTCGTCAGCTGTTATCAAAGTGGTGGGAGGTGGAGGAGGGGGACAGAGGAGAGAATTAAATGTTCTGAAGAGCTTACGCATGTCTGGAGCGCTGTTGATCTTGTTGTGGAAATGTGAGGATTTGGCAGTGTGGACTTCAGTAGAGAAAGATGAAAGCAAAGACTGATACCTACTCAGGTCCGACGGATCATTTGATTTGCGCCATTTTCTCTCTGCCACTCTGAGTTTGGTCCGATGCTCATGAAGAACATCGGATAACCAGGGGTTAGAAGGGGCAGCCCGTGCTGGCCTGGAGGAGAGAGGACAGATGTCGTCTAGACAAGAGGTTAAGGTAGAGCATAATGTGTCAGTAGCTGCATTCACATCCAGAGATGAGTAATGGGTAGGCGAGGGAAGAGAGGAGGATACTACAGAGGAAAGAAGGGAGGGGGAAAGGGAGCGTAGGTTACATCTGAAAGTAACCAGTAAGGGAGATGGTGGCACCTGGGTAGCAAAATGTAAAGTAAATGTAATGAAGAAATGGTCAGAGATATGTAGTGGTTGTACCAGAATGTTATCTGTAGTACAATTGCATGTGTAAATTAAATCAAGTTGGTTGCCTGATTTGTGTGTGCTAGTAGTGGTAAGGCGTTTGAGATCAAATGAAGCTAGGAGTGAATGGAAGTCTGTAGCATAAGGCCTGTCTAGGTGAATGTTGAAATCGCCGAAGACTAAGAGTGGAGTGCCATCCTCCATGAAAGAGGACAGCAGCCCGTCCAGCTCCTCTAGGAAGGTGGCTAGAATTTGGCCAGGATGACGGTAGATTACCACAATCTGGAGTTTTATAGGAGCTGTTACAGTAATGGCATGAGATTCAAATGAGTTGTGATTGCCTAGGGGAGAGTGGGTTGAGTATTTCCAATTGTTTGAAATGAGCAGACCAGTGCCCCCACCCCGGCCAACATGCCTTGGGGTGTGAGAGAAAGAGAAATTGTGAGAGAGAGCAGCTGGAGTTGCTGAGTCTTCTGGACGAATCCAGGTCTCAGTCAAGCCCAAAATGCTGAGTGTGGATTGTAAGGAAAAAGCAGAAATGAAGTCAGCTTTGTTGACAGCTGACTGGCAATTCCAGAGACCCACAGAGAAAGAAAGAGGTGCAGTGGAGGATGTAGAGAAGTTTTGCGTGTTTTTTAGAGCGAGGTTGAGAGAGAACCGGAATGGTTTGGAAACACATAATAGAGGTGGAAGGATAGAGGATAGGAAAGGAGAGTGCGTGAGGGAAGATAGAAATGATACTTAAGTGTGTGCTCTGTGTCGTTGCTCGGTTAATGTCGCGCAGGAAAAAGTCGTCGGCCTTTACACTCGTTGGTCTTCACACGAGGAGGCTGAGCACGACGGCTGAACGCTTCCGCGTCAGCGCTCGGACATCAAATAAATACAGTCTAGGAAACTAGAGTGATAACAGCTGTGGCCGGCTTCTGATCAGCCCAGGCAATAAGGTTAAAGGACAGCTAATAGCTCAAGACAAAACTAAACACTTCGCACAATCACAGGCTCGTTCTTAGCTGAGGCGCAAATTATTCTAATTACCAGTAAGTGCAGTCAATCATATAAACCTCAACGAAAATGCAGAGTAGAAATAGGTAGGAAATGAACTATTCCTTCCTAGTAGCAAGTAAATAATTTAAACAACAGAACTGCGACCAAGTATTCCAACACTTATGCGAGCTGGCATCCGTCTCTTCTGGTGACTAATCGGCTTTATTATTATTTAAATAATATAGACATTCAAAATGTGTAAAGATTTTCTTTTCAGACATTGCTCAAACTCTAATGAGAGTACAGTGCATGAGAGAAAGAGAAAAAGAAAGTATTTGAGATGATGGTGCAAGAAAACAAAAGATTACACACTCCTCATTTTCAATCAATTTATACATACAGACATATACAATGGAAAAATCTATTAATCAAACTACTGAATCTACTGGAAAGTCTACTAGTGGAATGTAAACAGGAAAACAATGCAAAGATGTGATGCCACTGACATAGCAAATCTAGTCCTTAAATTCTTCAACTAAAGCACCTACACTACACTCACTTATAACTAATTTCATAGGACACGTATCCAAAGTGAACTCATTCGTAGCTCGACAGGCTGTTCCGAATTTAAACTAGTTATAATTCACCATCAGGTGGTTCTGGTAACAAGATAGCCTAATTGAGAACATTACTCTAAAAAAAAGTGCAGTCTCAGTCATTTGGACATGATGGATCAATTTGTTTCTGTCCATTAGGTAACCGAAAACCCAGCAGAAGACTGATATCTTTACTAATCCAATCAGCAAAAGCTTTTACTGGTCACTCAGGCCACTATGTCCTAAATTTAACTTTTAACTGTAACCCTGTTAATAACATATTAAACATATGAGGCCTTTTTAAAAATGCAGTGGGCATTTCTTTTAATCCATGCACCAGAATACAAGATGAACAAGCACACATTTTTCAAAGCTAGAGCCCTTGACATCTCTCTGTCTCTTTCCTGCCATTTAATCCCAAAATCAAACTGTGAGATGGTCTCAATTGATCGCCGGCTCACTCTCCAGTCTCCACCCTCCTGCTGAGAGACATGAATCTTTAATGGGCCCTGCAGTGTCTACATCAGGCAAACACAAACCCTTTGCCCGTCTCAAAAGAGCCTTCAGCACCTTCAACTACCAACATCCTCTAAGACTTCTATTATAATACAATTTACCCAATCCAATGACATTATGGTCAAAGATTGACATGCGGTAACTACTTAATTATTTTGAATATTGATTACCTACAACTACTTTTCTACTAAACATACAATTAGTCAGACCTAGAAATAAAATTATGAAATTTTTAGATACCAAATAAAAATAGGACTAAACTATAAAGGCCCTTCATTTTATATTAAGAGGCATTTTGGTCACTTTCAATGGGATTTTGGACACAAGCCCTGGTTCATTCCTGACTTTGCTGCAAGCACGCCGCCCATCAAGCTTTGCACCACAGCAAAAATGTGTGTCACTGCAGCCCACATCTGTGTGACTGCAGCATATGGACATAGGTCTCCTTTTTCAGAGCCGCCTCATTAATAAATCAACATTCAGTACTCAGCAGGAACAGGAGTCTGTGACAGCACTTTAGAATGACTCTCAGGATCTAATGCTGTGCTTTTGTTGTAGTGTTATTCACAGACAGGCTATGAATGTAACCATTGCATAAGTGCAGAGGCATGATAATGAATACTATCTGGGGTGAATATAATTATGCCATAACTATAGTGAAGGAGCAAGTTAATTTGACAGTATATTTAATACTTATACTATGAGTTTGCTACATGATTTTTTTCTTCTTGCACTAAACTATTTTTAATCCACTTAGCTTCAAAGGCTGATTGATAAATGTTATGTTCCATTTTTGGAGCAAAGATATAATATGATACGGTTTAAAAATTTGGGGTTGGTAAAACTTTTGATGTTTTTGAAAACATAAAACATCAATAAAAATGTCTCTTATGCTCATCAAGGCTCACCAAATCAGGAAAAACTGTAATATTATGAAATATAAATATAATTTAAAATATTTGTTTTGTATTTTAATTTATTTTTAAAAAGCAATTTATTAATGTGATAATTCGTGTAGTTGAAAAAAAACATGATATTTTAGAAATCATTCTAACATGCCGATTTGCAATCAAGAAACATTTCTTATTATTATCAATTGTTGAAAACAGTTGTGCTGGTTAATAGTTTTGTGGAAACAGTGATGCTTTTTCAGGATTCTTTGATGAATAGAAAGTTAAAAAGTACAACATTTATTTGAAATAGAAATATTTTTCAACCTAATAAATGTCTTTACTGTCATTTAAAAAAAATAAAATAAACGCTTCCTTGCTTAGATATTGCACACATCACATACGTGTTTGTGCCCTATTGTCATTAAAAGGTTTTAAATAAGATAATTGTACAATATATGAGAAAGAAAATATCATCACTGAGTGAGGTTCCTTATACCTTCTTGAGGAAACCTGCAGCTGTCTCACGCTTTGTTGAGGTGATTTTTTTCATTCCCTCTGGAGACTGGACACGGATGATCTGTCAATGAATAAACATAAGGGAATGGAAAGCAAGTTTATGGTTACTACAACAGGTATGTTTGTTGTTCAATCATGTGCTTGTTTCTCATACAGATCTAGCACAGAATTACTCATACAGAAAAGTTACAAGTTAAAACTAGACGAGTGCTCAACTACAAATCAGCAAAACAAACCAGTATGACTAAGAGAAAACAGGTGGTTGGAGATGATAAACTCAACAAAATGTCGCAGAAGGTATGCATACCACACGAATCCATGTCCAAACATCTCACTGCATGACATATAATATTAACACATACTCTCACTGCTTTTTCTTAATACAAAAACATCATGTCATTCAAAGCACTTCATTAAGTAACTCAATGTCATTTCACTTCTAAAATATAAAACTATGAGAAGCACTGAATCTAAACAATCATTTTACCCTCTATTTTAACACGTCAGCTATTTATTAAGAGCAAATTCAGCATCTAGACTTTAATAAGTAGTTGACATGAAGACGATATGTGTCAATGCATCAACCTGTGCCAAATAAAGTCCACCACAGCAGAAATTATAAACCTCAGCTACAAATTATAAGGTATGTAAGTCAGTTGTGTTGTAATCACACACACATAAACGTTGTTTTTAGTATTCAATGCGTTTCTGGACGATTCTGATCATTAGCATTATGCTAACAATTCTGCTGCCTCATCACTGGATGACAGACTTCATCCAAACTACCGATATACACACGCAGACTGACACTTACTATGTTTTCCGCCATGTTGATGGGATGAACCGTCCCTCTTGATGTCGCTGAAATGAGAGTTGACGTATTTTAATATCGCTGTTTATAAGATCTTCTCGGACCTATGCAGCGATGCCAAACTCATAGAGCCGGTGCTACATCTATCTGATCCGGGCTGTGACTGCGTCCTGCTTAACATCACCGGATAGAAACAAAGAGTTAAATGTTGTGTTCCTGTATATGTCCGTTTTTTTTTTTTTTAGAGATTGTATGTATTGTTTTATTTTATTTTATTTTATAAATAAGAAATTACTTACAGCAACAAAACCGTTTAAAAATTATATACATCGTTTTTGTTGTTGTAGAATTTTCCATCTAGAGATTATGCAGATTTATTGTATCAATATATTTTCTTCTGTGACATCTTATTTACACCGTATGCTAATTTAACCTGTTTTTCCTCTTGTTGCTGCTGTTTCTTCATTTGCATTCTTATTGGTGGTGGAACTGACTAATTAGAAATAATCCTGAGGCTTTAGGACAACATCTAGGCCTATAGCCTAATACATCTTGCTTATATAATGTATATTTTGAATTTAGAAGTAGAAATCAAAGCTACTCTCTGAACAAATAAAATATTTCAGCACTTCCTTTAACTATATTTTATACAAGTTTATATTTTATTCAACAGGTGGCTGATTCTTTCAATATTAGTTAATGCATTACATATGAAAAAAAAAAAAACATCCTTGTACATTTACATTTAGTCATTTAGCAGATGCTTTTATCCAAAGCGACTTACAAATTTGGACAATGGACGGAATTAAAATCAACAAAAGAGCAATGATACGCAAGTGCTATAACAAGTCTCAGTTAGTAGTACAATGTAGTACATGTAGCAAGGGTTTTTTAAATTATATAATAAATAAAAAGAAAACAGGTAGAATAGAAAAAGAATAGAGCAAGCTAGTGTTAGAGGCCTTTTTGCTTTTGTTGATTTTATAATAAATAAAAAGAAAAGAAATAGGCAGAATACAAAAATAATAGAAAAGCTAGTGTTTTGTTTTTTTTAAGAAAACAAGCAGTTAGTAAGTTTGTAGCCTTGTAGCCTTTTATTCGAACATTTTATATTATCATTAAAAACAATGTTTTCAACAATGCTTTTTTTTCATTTCTCAGCTTATAGGCATAAAAAACAAGCAAATATTTTTTTTCAAGCTTTATTTTGATCTCATCCTGTAGAGAGAAACCTTCACTTTAGTCACTGATGTTGTCAACCCTCAAACATGCCCTCAAAATAGATACATGTTCAGCCAGAAACCCTATATCTGCAAAATACAGGCCTAAAACAACACAGAAGAACTTCACTCAAGATTTAAGGATTCAGAAGGACACACAGTCCTAACACATATAAAGGATCTGTGCAAAAATGTACTTATGATCATGCTTGTGCAAACCACATCTTTTCATAGAATTTACTTTGGATATATTATTTGGCTCCACGAGGATCTGACTGTGCAGGAAATGGGCTTTTTTTCACTAAATAAAAATTCTAGAATGTGACTAACTAATGGATGAACAAATGAATGAATAAACAAACAAAATAGTGAAAGATAGAGCATGCAACAAACATAAACATAGGGAAATAAACACATATTTGACATAATGCCAATAAAGTGAAAGAAACTCATAAATCTATGAAAGACAAGGACATTTAAATGAATAGATTAAATTATAATGAATAATATTTTACAATGAAATATACAAATGGAAAGTAATGAATACATTAGATAGAAATGATACTAAAATGGGGCACAATGATAATAAGGAGTGTGATGATGAGGATGACAGACGATGGCGATGAAAAATAAAAAAAAAAACTACACAAAATGATCACGGATGAAAGAAACACAAGCATGACAGCCCAACACTGTTCCCTCACAGTCACCTGAGAGACTTACTGAAACCAAAAATTATTGCCAAAAATGAAATCGTGCCTGTATGTGTGCTAACATATGAAAGCATTGAATGAAGGGGTTGCAAAGCACAAAGCAAGCATGATATTAAAATATGTACGGTTCCTGAGGGTATCCTTACACAGAATACACAAAAATAAAAAAAAATAAAAAGTACAAGGGAGTGAAAAGGTTGAAACTTAACAGCATTTATTACCCAACTGGGTATCTTGATGGGGAAATAGTGGGATGAAATATAGTTTTGGGAATCTAATGTTGGCCAACAGGGTGTTTCATCTCTACAGGACTTTGATCTTTTCTTATGAACTCGGCGAAGGTGGACAGAGGAGGCACCGAGGCACGTGAAATGAGAAGCCATTCATTTCACGGGCACGTGTCTTGCTTTTACTCACTCTGAGGCTGTCTTGCTTGCGTACGTTTTGTGTTCCAGAAGAAAACAGGAAGGGAGAGTAAAAAAAAGTAGAAGAGAGCAAAGAAAAGAGCAGCGGTTTTTCTAGGCAAACATAATGTGATCTGACGGGATCGTATAGACTTTTCTGTTCTATAGTTTGAGCAGAACATGTTCTTGGACTGCAAGAAAGAAAAGAAACCGGAGGGAGAGATAGTCAGATAGATTTTTTTTTTTTTTTTTTGATGTTGATTTTCTTAGTTTTTCCATTTTTATAAATTTTTGGTGTTTATTCTGTTATAAAAGTTGTAACGGTCCACATGGAGACGGCGGCCAGGATGGAGGCAGGTGGTTTGGAGAACATGACAGGAAAGGGTCTAAATTGCCCAGAGGATGATGGGAAGGTGACGGGCTCAGATGATACCATACTGAGCCAGCTCGTGAAGCTCCAGATGGTTGAAGGCCTCCCAGGGGCAGATGACAGTGATGTCTGTAGTTAGAAACACAGGAACATGAGTTCATCTATCAATCAAAGGGTTAACTTAAGCAGCTTGAAGGCCAGCTAGCATTCACGTCTGTTTAATAACAGTGATGTCATAATGTCATATGGAATGTTTGATGATGCACTGTATGATCAGACTAATCATTTCAGACGAGGACAGCTTAGAATAAATGGTAGGTGATGTTGTTATGAAGGCAAAATATGTGAGGAGAAATGCAGAGGTGAAACTTACCAGTGCCTAAACCTTCCATGCCAGGGATGTCGTCTCCGAAACTATTAAACACATAATAAAAATAGATGTTAAATTCAGTTAGATACCCATTTTAAAATACATTTGTGAACAGTCATGATGCAGAATTATTGAATATGCACAGTTTCAAGTATTCTTTAGTATAATAAAGCATGAATGAAGTGTGGAATATCACAAAGCCATTTTCACAAAGATTTTACTTTATGATTTTACTGTCTAACTTACCCTTGGATACCCTTCTTTGGTGGTTTGCTCTTGAACTGGCGAGTCTGCCTCTGCTTGAACTTGGGTGGTCCTTTGCGTGGTGTGGCGGGACCACCGGTGACACGGGTGGCGGATTTGATCTCTGGTTTGGGCGGCTCGAGATTCATGACTGTTGGTCACTTTTCTTTGAATCCGCTCCCCGTGATGTAGTGCTAATGTAAATACATAAAAAAGACTGGAGTGAGTTTATAGTTCATACCCAATGACATTGATTTATCTATAAAATTGATTTTGGCTTCATTCTGGAAAGAAAATTTACTGTGAAGGACTTTATGACACATAAAAATACAGTTTTTTAAATTACACATTAGGTCAGGAAGGTTACACAAATTGCAAGGTCAAACCGGCAGCTAATGAATATCTATGGCAGCCACCCCAGACTGAGAAAACTATAACCATAATCCTCTTACTGATAAGTAATACGCAAATCCAAATATATATTCCACTGTAATTGAATGTCTAACATGGCCCGTGCTTCCAGAATTGAGCTCAGGGAAAGTGTGATGGGTAGGGTGACCCATTTTGTGTAATCCGGAGCTTGGATTAATAAATGTCCCCCATCCCAATGGTGGCAATCTGCACTTGGGTTAATCTTATTAGAGCAGGGCTAACACCAAACATGCTGAGCAAACAGAAAAGATAAGAGTCAAAATATGACCTTCAGGTAGAGTCCTCATAGATTAATGGGAATAGACAATGGCAATGATGGCTGTTTCACAATTGTTCTTTCTTTCTTTCTTTCTTTCTTGGAACAGAGGTAACAATAATGAATTCTGTTAACATCATATTCAAAACATTAGATTTATATTAAAAAGGACAATGGTATGCATATTTTCATATATTTTAAACAACAAACATTCATAAATTTTAAAAGATTTATCTTCAGTCGACACGTGTACATATAGTGCATATATCAGTGCATATGGCTTATCCAATTAAACAGTGTTAATAAAAAAATAATCCATTTATGATTCATTTAAATTGTTCAATTGAAAGTTTTTACATTTTGCAGATATATTGTATAAAAATAATTATACAACTGCCTGGAATATTCTGTTTGGCCAATTATGGCATTCTGTGGTTGTGCAAAATGATCACTAAACTGTTTAAATGACTTATCCCAGGCTGTTATGCAAATCTATGGTCTATTTCTTCTCCCATAATAAAATATTTGAACTGAAATTAATATACTATTCAATAAGTACCCATATAAGAAGTAGCATGGTGTGCAGTCAAATCCTCCTCAAGACCCATAATACCTCATAGTATTATGACCTTTTGACACATTGTATATTTTCAGCCACATTATTATACAGAATATTACAAAACAACTTATTCATTATGGATAATTCATATTTGAAGGTTGCACTCACCGTTTTTTTGATTGACAGGCTGTTGACTGGGTGCAGCTGCACCGTTTCTTATGTATGTCTCTCCTGTGGAGGGGTGGATGTCAACGCTCGGCTTTCTTTGGGAGCGGTGCAGGGGTTACAGATCTTTTATACTCTCTGGCCCCCTTAGAAGATTAGGAGAGGGACGCCTCCCGCCCTTGATCCCCCTCAACTGCACATGAACACAATAGGGATGTATGCATTTAATATGTATTTGTGTAGCACCATGTGCTTTTAGCATCATATATATTAACTTTATATCCTATACATTTTTAATATAATAAAACAACATACAGAACTATCCATAATAAACTACATACAGTGGCCTCAAACAGTATTTGTACAAATAAAATATCATTGCATTTGATGATGCCACTTTATATACAGTACTTTAGGCCTGGTTTTGATTAAAAAGTGTGTAACAGAAACAAAGTGTGTTTCAGAACAAAGCTGGCTGTTGATGTTAGAGGACAATAATAAAAAATCAACAAGAATTGTTCCAGATGGTTTCTAGAATAGGCTATTTCTATTTGAGACGGGATTTGCTAATCGAATAACACTGGATAATATAATGGAAATATCCAGAAACGGATGATATAATGTTCATCAGATAGCATTCTTCTAGACTTCTTTGTTCTGCAACTTTCTATCCTTGTTATGCAACAGGCCCCCATCCGTGGGGGTCCGTTACATTGTCCAGTGGCATTCATTAGCGACTCATCCCATCTTTAACAAAACCACTCCAGCAGAGACATCAGCCCAAATCACTGTTTCACACATGCTGTAGTTTGAGACTGCCTTCAGAACAGCACAACAACAATTACTGCAAGGACAAGGTTGGAGGTTTAATTAGTTGATTACATGGTCTAGATCTGCGGTCAGGATTACTTAGTCTCATTAAGGCATCTGGCCATCTGTATTGCTCTACTATAATGAAAGTCTTTGTTATTGACAAGCTGTTGTCAGTTAAATAATAAGAAATCTGTGATTAGGATTAACTATAGCTAAAAAACTCCTTTGTTCTACATCACTATGGGTGATTAAATCTAATTTTCATCTGCAGAACAACATTTTGCAAAACATCTCTAGATGTCTTCTGTCCTTATAATTAGAAAACATGTATATAATATATTTGTATCAGGACAAATTAAATGTGTTGATGTGTTAAAAAAGGGATTTATGGGTCACTGGGTGTTCATACTTGTGTTCGGGTCAGAATGTGGCCCCACAACATCAGTACAAGGTCAGATGTGCCCCTTGTTCTGTCTGTGGCTAATGAGATATGAAGACTCACTGCATGAAGTATCACAACAGAGGAATCGATCAATTACAAAGCCAGTGGGTTACAGGGATTCATGTGCTCTAACAACTGATAACTAGTTTGTGAGATTACTGTGATGACCCAGCTCAAACAATAAATATGTGACCAAACTCTTATCTCTGCTAGTTATTTGAACCATTCAACCAATCACATAACTGACACTTTGATTTGATGTTAAAAATGTTTTATTAGTTTTTAACATACACTTTGGAAATATGGAATTTAAAACCCTAAATTATATATATATATATATATATATATATATATATATATATATATATATATATATATATATATATATATATATATATATATATATATATATATATATATATATATATATATATATATACAAACAGTTCAAGTGCCATTTGAAATTTTCTTCTAAAAATGAGCATTTTTGGCAGGCTCCTATGTGAATATGTGTAGGTTCAGTAACCTCACTTTAACAAAATAAAATGTAATATTTACATAAACATATATACATTTTTGCACACACACACACACACACACACACATATACATATATATACACAAAATAATATTTACATACAGTGGTGTGAAAAAGTGTTGATTTTTTATTTTTTTAATCTTTTAAAAAGATTTTTTATTTTTTTTGCATGTTTGTCACACTTTAATGTTTCAGATCAAACTAATTTAAATATTAATCAAAGATAACAAGTAAACACAACATGCAGTTTTTAAATGAAGGGTTTTTTTTATGAAGGGAAAACTAAATCCAAACCCACATAGCCCTGTGTGAAAAATGAAGTATCACAACAGAGGATACTTCGGCCACTCCTTCCCAGGTCCCAGGAGTGGCCGGCCGACCCAAATTACCCCAAGGACCAAAATTCAGCTGTCTACCAAAAAATCCTGAAGGACAATGTCCGGCCATCTGTTCGTGACCTCAAGCTGAAACGAACTTGGGTTCTGCAGCAGGACAATGATCCAAAACACACCAGCAAATCCACCTCTGAATGGCTGAAGAAAAACAAAATGAAGACCTTGGAGTGGTCTAGTCAAAGTCCTGACCTGAATCCTATTGAGATGCTGTGGCATGACCTTAAAGGCGGTTCATGCTCGAAAACCCTCCAATGTGGCTAAATTACAACAACTCTGCCAAGATGAGTGGGCCAAAATTCCTCCACAGCGCTGTAACAGACTCATTGCAAGTTATCGCAAACGCTTGATTGCAGTTGTTGCTGCCAAGGGTGGCCCAACCAGTAGGGGGCAAGCACTTTTTCACACAGGGCCATGTGGGTTTGGATTTTGTTTTCCCTTCATAATAAAAAAACTTCATTCAAAAACTGCATGTTGTGTTTACTTGTGTTATCTTTGATTAATATTTAAATTAGTTTGATGATCGGAAACATTAAAGTGTGACAAACATGCAAAAAAATAAAAAATCAGGACGAGGGCCAACACTGGCGGTTTTTCACAACACTGTATATCATCGGAAAGCTGAATAAATAAGCTTTTCAGCGATGTATGGTTTGTTAGGATAGGACATTATTTGGCTGAGATACAGCTATTTGAAAATCTAGAATATGAGGGTGCAAAAAAAAAAAAATCTAAATATTGAGAAAAGTTGTCCAAATGTAGTCAATGCATATTACTAATCAAAAAATAAGTTTTGATATATTTATGGTAGGAAATTTACAAAATATCTCAGTGGAACATGACCTTTATTAATATCCTAATGATTTTTGCCATAAAAGGAAAATGTATCATTTTGACCCTTACAATGTATTGTTGGCTATTGCTACAAATATACCCACGCTACTTATGACTGGTTTTGTGGTCCAGGGTCACATATAATATAATAATACACACACATTAAAGGGGGAAAGGGAAAGTGACATACAGCCAAGTATGGTGACCCATACTCGGAATTCGTGCTCTGCATTTAACCCATCCAAAGTGCACACACACACCGTGAACACAAACCCGGAGCAGTGGGCAGCCATTTATGCTGCGGCGCCCGGGGAGCAGTTGGGGGTTCGGTGCCTTGCTCAAGGGCACCTCAGTCGTGGTATTGAGGGTGGAGAGAGCACTGGACATTCACTCCCCCCTACAATCCCTGCCGGCCCGAGACTCGAACCCGCAACCTTTGGATTACGAGTCTGACTCTCTAACCATTAGGCCACGACTTCCCCTAAATATACATTTATTTCAATTCTCAATCCTCCTTAAAGTCAAAGATGAAGAAAACATTTCAAACTTCACTGTCATTAATGACCTCCATGAATCAGTCACACTGTCTTGACCTCAGTCACACGTCACACGTCTTGTCCTCAGAATATATAACCACTATTCACGTCATTCATCACAAATCCTTCAAGCAGCTGGATCACAGCCCTGCTCTCAGGAACGCGGCATCAAGCCCTCATATGCTGACTCACAGGTACTCAGATCAGGATGGCCGTTGTCAAAGAAACCACTCATACAAGTGCCAGCCAATGCCATGATCAGTGCTGCTAGGCAACCCTGATGACTATTCAGAGTCAGCCAATGTGGGCTCTAATGCCACAAGAGCTGATCAAAGAGGCAAACATTATGACCCTGTGTCACTATAATCAGCATTTGACTAAAGTTATTGGTTACAAGAATTTAGATGTGAATCTATGTATAGAAATTGACTCATACGTTTAATAAGCCATCATAAAGCCTTTTTTTTCTGTTCAGCCCTTCTCCATGGAAGCATATTGGCACACACACAAAAAACATGCACTACTGACCAAGACAGAATAGCAACTGATTTTGCTTACATACCTTGGTTTTAAAGATTGTACCATCCTGCCTAGTGTTTTTCACAGAAAGCCTCCAGGTCCTGTAAGATCTTTGATTAGGTTGCAAGCACTGTGTGTTTGAGTTCTTCATGATGTTGAGATCCTAAAAGTTGCACGCAGTCAAAGATGCTGAAGGAGGAAACACATTATAAAAACAATAGTATTTAAACATTTGTATGTAAACTTCTACAGGACAATTTTATAATTTCATATTTAATTTGTGGAATACATGCTAAAATATTCCACATGCAACATGATTTTTAAAGAAATTAACACTTTTATTGACCAAGGACTATTCAATTGATGACTGTAAAAACACTTACCAGCGATTTCTGTTTTAGATAAATGCAAACAAATTATTTTTTTTCTCTCTGAAATAACTTCACATTAAATAAGTGATAAATAGGAAATTGTACACTCTCTCTTAATATACAAAATGATAAAACTTATCTATAAATACATAACATCTACAACATTTAATATTGTTTTCAAAATATTAAAGAAAAACATGTTTTTTAGATCAAATCTTATCATGGGTGTAGTCTGTAGGCCAGTGTAATCAGTTTTGTAGGCCAGTAATATCGAACATTACAATTCACAACATTTTCCTATGTATATTTCCATTATAAAAAACTGTACTGTATTCTGTGAAGAGAAAAAAAAAAACAACACAAATTGTTGTTTTCAAAACTATAATATTCAGAAATAAAACATCTGCATGCACTACGATATTAAGGATTTTGGGGGAAGAGTGCTAATTGTCATGAAAGAAAAAAGAAAAAAATGTTTATGTTCCTAGAAGTAAGATCTTTGTGCATTATACATAAATATTTTTCCTTTTGATTTAGGGGTGAAATATGACCCGGATGTGTTTTTGACAGTCTCACCCATTAAAAATGTGTAAATAGCTGCTGCTATGAAACACTGAATCTGTTCTCAGTAAATCTCCACCCAAGTTCACGATCATCAAGATTTCTTCGGTAACTTGATCTCCATTTTAAGATAAGCCTTAAGGTTGTCATCGAGATCGTTCTCCAGAGCTCTGTGTCCCCCATCGCTGTAGTATTTCAGCAGATTTCCAGTATGTTTGATCCGCACACAGTCGTGGCAGTCGCTCATGCAGCAGTGGCTGGGGGGAGACGGAGGGTCTTTGTCTGCAGGTTCTGTGAGAGTGTGTGTCTGGTTTACACTGCTGACGGTGGAAGAAGACTCTGAGCTTGAACATTGCAGCTCACAAGCAGTGTAGCGCAAAGCTCTGCTCTGAGAAAACACAGTCCAGGGATGGGGTCTGTGTTTGAAGAGAGCCACGTAGCAGGTGTGCAGCTGTAGAAAACATTTACAAATAGATTTATGCAGGAATTCACAATGTTTATATTTTAACAGCCCCTTCTTTCTCTGAGCTTTTCTAATTTTTAATAACGCTAGTTTTTTTAAACCGTGATAAACAACATGAAATAAAGATATTTAAACACATTATTTAGATTATTATTTTTCCAAATGTCTAAATTACTAACGCTAAAACATTGAGAAACTATATCTATGCAAAAATGCATATAAAACGTTAATATACATTAAAATTTATATGTATGCAAAAATATATCCATTTATAGAATTTATTAAATTCCAGATTTCCAAAGTGCACGTTAAAATAATATTTAAGAAAATGTTAGCTTAAAGAATGATCTTACTATACTATCTTACTATTTTTTAGTGATATATAAAAGAGACAGTTACCATATTTTAAGAATGTCCCTTTGCCAATCAATAAATAAACACAAGGCCTTCAATCACGGTGTATTTTGCTGTTAATTATTTTATCTGATTTGTATTTTTATATCAAATTATAGCTGATATATATGAATTTTCAAACCCACCCTTTGCAAGCATGACACAATATTGAGTGAAGGCATCGCAGAAGTAAATGACAGCTCAAACAGTCTCTTCAGGAATCGCCATGTTTTGCATATAAATTTGAATGCATTCTCTTGAAAATAAATGAAATAAACATTATTTTTACAATCACACAGAGGGTAACGTTTCTAGTTGGAAGCAATCATATTGGAATCATGTGTGTGACCTCTGTTGTGAGTGACAGCTAGGGCGAATGCAGTTAGCCAATCGATGAAAACGATGAAAATTCTTTGAGCCAATTAGAAGTTGAGAAAGCGCTTAGGAGGCGGGGTTTGTAGAGAACGCAAACAGACTGCACTAAAGATTATATCCAGTAGATGTCAGTAATGGACCATAATCCTACATTTGTCATGGAAAATCGGTGATGGCGCCGTTGCCACACACAGCAAGCTGTCTAGAAGTTCAGATAAGAATAAAAAGAAAAAGAAATGCACTACTACTACTACTAATAATAATAATTATGTATCCAATAATACAAACTAATAATGACTATTAATTATAACACATTTCATAAATTAGTCAAATAAATATTCTCATTTATTTTTTTTGTAAAATGCATATATTTGCGATTTAAATTGTATGTTAGGCCTATTTGTGTAGTAATGAGTAACAAGCGATATTGTGACCTGGTGTTTTTGGTCAATATTCCTTCATTATGCTGTTTTAATCAACTTCTGCTGGTCAGTTGTCCCCACATTATTATTAATAACAAAATATAGATATTAACATCCATATACAAGGCTTAAGCCTAGTCCCAGACTAAAATGCATGTCTGGGCTATTTCAACTGAAAGAAACCTACACTTGAGTGATCTTAAAATATGTCAGATTCATTGTTTTGCCTCAAGATGCACACCTGTAATGTTTTTATCTAAGGCATAGGCTATTTATAAAAGCGACTTAAATGTCCTAATTGAACCTAAGCCCTGTCTGTGAAACAGGGCCTTTATAAAATATTACCTTCATTTGTCCATGAGCAAATAAATACTTAATATTTAAAAAATATATATTTCATATTGAACATGGACAAATGAAAGTGATACATGATCTTATATTAATGTAAAACATTTTATACGGAATATATTATATTTATTTATTATATACTATTATTACTGTATATATTCTGAATAAGACCCAAGATGACTATCAGTAGACATGATATCAGCATATCATGATATCTTATTTAGATTTTTAAAAGACAAAATATTGAGTTAACTGGATGATGGCAATCATATCAACACTTTTCTTATGATAGCGTGTATATGCAAACTCAGTGTGCATTTTACAAATTATCATTTTCATAAAAGGGTGGCATTTGCCTGTACTTGCACTGATCAGTGCAGCTTTTTTATTTTCACAATGCTGAGTAAACATACGTTGAATCGAGAACTCAGAATCTAACAAAACTAGTCTCACATTACAGGTACGGTGTTTTATATATATATATATATTTATATAGAATATATTTAAATGGCTTAAATCCTCAGGGGATAGTTTAGTATTAAACCTGAACTAAGCTCCAGCTGAAACTAGATCTTTGTTTACAAACAGATTTGCATCATCACATGTATTCAGCCACTTTCCCAAGCAGGCTTACAAAGAACTAGTTGTTCTCATCCAGGTGGAGAGAGGCTTTAAAAGAGATCCATGAAGTTGGTTATCTGGTTTATGTAGTCACCACAGTGCTTATTCATACTGGCCCACCCATTAAACAATCCCCATGTTCTGTATTACAGAGAGTCACCACAGTCACCGCAGTCTCCACTAACGCCACTCACCAGAGACCAATCCCCTGATTTCTGATCACCGTCACCTGTCAGCACTAATCTCTGTATTGCACTTACCTCTGTGTCCTGTGTCTATCTGCTAACAATTATACTTAAAAAAAACGGCTCTTTTTTATTTTTGTGGTACATACGTTACGTATCTCTCTTTTCACCTTTGTAACAAAGTTCAACCTATAGAAAAACAAAGGTGTAAAAATATAACCACACTGGGCATGCCATGTTTGCTAGGTGTCTTAGGAGCTGTTGTGAAACATACAAACTCAGTAAACCAGAATGAATCCATCTGCAAACTCCTGTTCACCTCACAGGTCCTCAAACAAACTACACGCCCAGGGACTCATTTATAAAGCGCTGCCTTCAAACTGAAAGAACTTGGATGAATAGAAGTTGCTACGCTGTATTTTTCAGGCTTTTAAAGTGATTTATGTCAGCAGCTAGTGCTAAATTAGTCTCTGGTCAACATAAGCTGAATGTATGCGGTGATTGAACAAATATGTTGTATTCAGAAACATTAAGTATGTTTTGGTCGCATTTATTCAGTGGCTTTAAAAATCTTAAAGCCACTTAATGTAGGCGTGATATGAAAACTCTATATTCTTTAAAGTACTAATATGTACCTTTAAGGTACTAATATACCATTTAGGGGTGAAAAATTGACTTTTGAGCTTTTGTACCTTAGGGTACTGGTCCAACGATAGCTTTGTACTGTTTTTTTTAATGAAAGTGTAAATGCATATTTTTGATCTTACTTTGAATGATTCAATTTTTTTTTTTTTTGACGTATAATGGATAGCTGGCATTTCAGATATATCTGCATGCAAAAAAAACTGCTGAATTAAACGAAGTCCCGGCCTACTTTTTTTTCAGTAATCTGTTACACTCAGATGTCAAAATACAGAAGACAAGATCTCTCGCTAGAGATCATAAGGCAAGTATGAACTCAAATGAGGAAGTTTAAAGCTTCCAGATATACAACAGCATGTTCTTCTAGTCTAATATCTTCGTTATAACCTTTTAATCATAAGGCTGACTGGTATGTTGTAGCACTAAATCACTTTCTGAAGATTATAATATACTACTAAATTACATACTGTCTTATTCACAGTGAACTCTTGTTTTACATTTCAGGATTTCTCAGAAACGGTGACTGCCATAGTGGTCAATGAAAACTAGGAAAATAGCAAAAGAAAACATCCACTATAGCATTTCTATGACTTTCCAAAAGAGAGAGAGCAAAAAAGGGAAAATTATAAATATGCATTTAAAAAAGTATATAAAAACTTTCACAGTGTTATTAACTGTGGAAACATCATCACAGTCTGTGAAACCAATATAAATGTATATAAACTGATGTCGTATTACACTGTCAACATTAATAAATCTCATTAACGACTAGAATTGAAGGGGAAAAAAATCTAATATTTACTCAATAAATCCTTTAAACAAATAACTAATGTGAACTGAGGTGTACAAACAACATTTCTGAACTTCAAGCACCTCCTTTCATTGATTTGTTGAAGAAGAAGGAACAAAGAAAAGAAACATGCCCTATTTTGCACCTTCTATGCATAAATCTGGTAATTTGTTTCTCAATCTCCTTATAACTTGAAGGAAGGTGCCTCAAACTGATTTTAGAGGGAATACCAAAATTCCCACAAGAGCTGATTGTCTCTTCATTTGGCCTTAATTGGACCGTTCTCATGACTCCTAGGCCTTGTTTACCTGGTTGCCCCTGTTGGGATTCAATTTGTTGTACCTTGTGACTTTTCATGACACAAAACAGCCTCATGGCACGGGAAGCTGTTTTGCAATTATTATTAGCAATGACTTCATGAGCTCACACTCTAAAACATGCTGAACATCAAAAAACTGCAACATTTTTACTTTTTTCCATCATGTCCCAAAGTTCAATGTCTGTTTGTATAGTTCAATATGTTTGCATAAGAGAATAATACATCAATGGCACTATTTTACATATTCATTTCATACCACTGTTGGATAAGATAGAAGAGCAACACAATGTGTCACAAAGGTGTCATTCTGTGTCCATCTCAGCCTGCCTGTTGGGAAAGGAGAGGAACAGTGTGGTCTTTGTGCGAGCTGGACAAAGCTGGACCTGTGTGAAAGCAGGTTAATGTTCCTCTAATGTTTGGAAGCCAAGGACATCTGAAGGACCCTCACACACACACCCAAACCCACCTCTGGATTCTGCACCTCGAGTAAAAGAGGACAAAACAGCAACGCTCAACAAAACAAGTGTTCACACAGTCTGAGCCAATTCAAAAACTTCAACAGGCACTATTCCAACAGAAGGCAGTACAGAGCCATTCAGTTTGTAAGAAAAGATCTCAATATGGGTGGGTGATGTAACAGCCCAAGTGTGCGTTCATGTAGGGTGTGTGGAGAGCTATAAATAACACTCTCACAGTGCAGACAATTTTCAACTTCTCAGAATTTCTAAAGAACTGTTGACACATGGAGAATGGTGTGTGTGGGTGGCAGAAAGCGTAATGACTTAGCAGTGAAACAGGACGCCACGCACAAGAAGAGAGTCTCAGAGGGTTCCAGGTGTTTGTCCATGTGCTGGCTCACATTAACAGGTGTATTAGTCCTGAAAGAGTAAAAAAAAACTCTCACCAGAGGATGGAACTTTATTAAAGATAATAAAAACAGATGTGCCAATGTTGTACACAAACTGAATAGTTTTAAAATGTAACATCACTTTAAATAGTATTTATGGGTCATTCTCATAAATTGGTGCTGTTTGTGTACCGCTTACTTAACTCATAAATATATATATATATTATATATCAACTGAATATATTATAAATATATATATATATACGTATTATGAATTAAAAAAGGCAAATGTAAAAGTGTGTGTATATACATACAGTATATACACACAATACATTATATCTATGTCTACATATTCCAATACATATTATATCATATTCCAGTTGATATCATTTTTATAATTTTTAAACACGTGGTTGAAAGAGAAGTACTTTAGTTTAGTATTTTATTATGGTTCCACTTATACAGGCCTCATTGGGCTCAACTGTATGTATTGAAAAATAATATTTATTTATTATAGGAAAATATTGTTCTTGGCACAAAATTACATGGTAAACATTTTGAATGTAGAAATGGTTGAATGTATGCAAAGCATGAAATATGAAATGTTATACATACATACAAACACACACAC
The DNA here is from genome assembly GCF_936440315.1 of Barbus barbus. Taxonomy (NCBI): domain Eukaryota; kingdom Metazoa; phylum Chordata; class Actinopteri; order Cypriniformes; family Cyprinidae; genus Barbus; species Barbus barbus. Next base: position 21,555,998 of record NC_136716.1, read on the forward strand.
ACACACACACACACAATGAAATACCTGACAATAATGGATTATTCTTGTTCTCATGGCAGTTAGCACAGGCAGAGCAGGAAGGCATTAGAGGGTCAGGAATGTGCAGGCCTTGTCAGAAAATATGCCAGGGCTTATTGTGCTGCAAAGAGCATTTCTGTCACGGGGATTAATGTATTTAAAATGTCCCAGACTGATTTGGGGCTGAATGAAAGAGACGCTTATGTATTAGTAGCTACGTGTGACTCTCTGTTAGGTAAAACTTCCAATGCCTTGTTTTCACATTCGTTTGAGTTTGAAACACGTCCAACATTTTTGCCCAAGGTAGAATCCACCGCTGTCATAGCAACGCTTTTAAGAATAATCCAGCAACTGTGTGTGTGTTTGTGTTTATTCGCATGCGTGCGTTCACACATGTATGTGCGCCTTCTTATGTGTGTGTGAAAGCATGTTCAAGGACCTTTCCTCTTCTGGAACTGTGGACATACTCAAATGCCATGCATAGTTACTGATTCACCCAGTCAGAGAAGCTTGCGAGGGTTAATATGCATATGGCAGCAGTCCATATGCATATTAAAAGCTCAGTTTACATAACACCCTTACTGATTTACATACTTTATTTCCTTACTCAGTGATATCCATTTTCAAATCTGAATTTCGTTTCTTTACCCAAAAATAAAAGTCTGCTAAAAAAGCTCATAAGGCCTTTCAAGATAAGTTTTTTTTCTTTTAGCATTGCATCAATGGACAGTGAATGGGTACCACCATGAGAATTCAAACAGCTGATAAAAACATAATCAATACAATAAACATACATACATACACAAACATAATCTACACATAATCCACAAGACTCTAGACGATAAATTAATGTTTTGTAAAGTGAAAAAGCTGTGTGTTTGTATGAAACAAATCCATCATAACTTTAAACTGCACTGTAAAAAAAAAAAAAAAGTTGGGCCAACTTAAAATTTTAGGGCAACCAGCTTCAACAGATTTTTGAGTTTTCTCAACTTATTTTTTAGGAAATTTCTTATATAACTTTTTGTATAAACTCAAAAATCTGCTGAAGCTGGTTGCCTTAAAATTTTAATTTGGCTCAACTTTCTTTTTCTTTTTTTTCTTTTTTTTACAGTGTGTTGCTTCTGGAGAAAATGTGAGTCCATAATATTGCTTCCTCCAGTGAAAAAGTCGGTGCTTAGTCTGTGCTTATTTCTCTCCTGATTCAGATGAGACATCATTTTAAAAGAAGAAAACAATGTTAGGTTTTTTTCTTACAAACATGCAGCTTTTCACTTCACAAGACATTAATCAGTGGACAGGAGTTGTGTGGATTACTCGTGGATTATTGTGACGTTTTCATCAGCTGTTTAAACTCTGATTCTGACGGCACCCATTCACTGCAGCCTAATAAGATCGTCCAGCATGGACACACCTGTTCATGCAATCACTAAAAAATTCTCTATCCAAGCCACACCAATCTCTGCTCTGAGAATGTCGTGTTTCAGAACCACATATGATTTTTCAGATCCCAGTTTACATGACTGTCCCAATGATAATGATACAATGATATCACTGAGGACAGGTGTGTGTGTGTGTGTGTGAGTACATGATGTTATATCATTGCACAGTTTTTAAGTTTAACTTGTCAGGCCAGTTGCCTGTTTAATTATTATTTTTGATATCACATTGTGTTCACAGCTAACAAAACATGTATAAACTTGTCCTGCGAATGGGAAAATTCCTTCCTTTTAAGTAAAAAAATATTCTCAGCTAATCATTTGAATGGCATGCCTTGTTTTTCAAGACTTAATCACAGGAAAGCCAAGCCTTGTTTTCTCCAAAGAGTAAAACAGGTTTTGTTCATGGGAACACTTGATTCTGAGTCATCAGTATCGGTTATCTGAAATATGCAAATATCCTAAATAAACATTGTTTTATAGTATTATGAACTACAAGGTTTAAACAGCATGTTTAAAATGAATAGTTTCCATACATGCAGAATTGATGTAGGTCTCAGAGGTGCTGTGTGTTCTGTTTCTATGGACGTGCCTCTAAAACACACAGTCCTGTGGGAATGACTGGATAATTACATGCATCACTGATAATTCATAATCTGGCTGACCATAAAAATTGTACTTTTTTTTCAAGATAATTTGAATACATTTAAAGCTGATTTTTTTTTTTTTTAATGAAAGCAATTAAGTCTGTCGTAAATTGGGTAATTTATCCTTTTTTCTTTTTTTTTTTTTTTAAATATCCTGATTATCATTTATATATACCAGTGTTATTTTAGTATTATTTATATACAATTATAGTTTTTATTCATATTTTGAATTAGTTTTCATTTTTGTGTTTTCAGTTTTCACTTTAATTTTAGTTTACATTTTAGTAGTTTTGCTATGCGCTTTTGTGAGTTTTATTAGGTTTATTTTTATTTCAGTTTCAGTGCAGCATTTATTTCCAGTTAGTCATTTTAGTGCTGCAACTTATTACAGTTAGTTACCAATGCAACGTTTCTCATTTTCATTTACTTTATTTTTATTTCATCTCAAATTTTTATTTTAATTAATTTCAGATAGCAAGAATGTTTTTAGGTTTAATTTCAGTTAAGGATAACAACTCAGATATATGCATCCTGCTTAACCACAAAATAGATATTTAAAAAAAATTCTGTTCATATAAAATGTCTGACTCTGACAGGTGGCAATATCAAATCAACTTGGTTCAAGAGTTGTAACAGTAAAGGTTCATCTCTTGTTAAACCACACAGGCCGACAGATTGCGAACAAGTTCTGTACTTTACATAAGATATGTTACATCATTTAGCCAAGTGGGCGGAAATGAGGAAAATTGATACGTCCATAACACCTACTCATTCATTTAATGTGCCAAATGTCCTTTTGGAATAGAATAACAAACAGCCACAAACATTATATTCAGTGTTGTTGTAGAAAGGACACTTGTGTCTCAAGGACAGGTTTTTCTCCTTAAATACCCAGCACACAATGTTCTCAATGTGAGGAGAAAATGCTCATCATATTACCTATAGATTCAGCATCTAGATTTTACCGGCAGCGCTTAACATTTGATACACGGTCAGGACAGGCTGCAGGGAAGACATCCAAGAAGGCAGCCAGGGAGAACTTGATGAGAGACAGTCTAGAATCTACAGACGCATCCTAAATCACGTTTCATACCATAAAACTGAGAGGATAGTTAGAGTTTCTATTGGGAAAGTATAAGTATCTTGGGAGGCTTCTGTATGAAATGTAAGATAGATGAGTGATGAATATGTATGATACAATCGTAGGGAAGGAAAGATTAGTTCACCTCAAAAAGATGAAAACGGTAATATACTCATTCCAAACCTGAAGTGTATTAGAATATAAGATGGTTTTGAACAATGTTGGGAACCAAACAACACCCGACCCCATTGACTTTTATTGTGTAGCTAAAGAACACATATACACTGAGATATCTTTTGGTTTTACGAGGCTGAGATGCATTGATAACTTCAAAGCATTAAATAATTTGGTGGTACATTTGCGTACTGAGAACATTTACTGGAAGAGAAAACCACTGACAATGTATATGCAAAAACTTCTGCTAGTTGACTTTTTGTGTAGCTGTGATTAAAAACTCAGTTTATGAAAAGATTAGGTATATCACAACTGAAAATTCAACATCAGAATAAGTTATGTGTTGTTTCAAGTGATTGTGCTTGACTTTTTATAAAAATTATAACTTTAGTTAACCTAATTGCATTTAATTTAATAGCTAATTGCAGCAGCATTTTTTTTTTTACAGTGCATGAGATGTTTAATTGCTAATAAAATGCCGATTTTATATACAGTACCATTCAAAAGTTTTGGGTCTGAGTAAGATTGCAACAAGGTTGCATTTATTTACTTGAAAATACAATAAAATCAGTAATATTACAGTTTAAAATAATCTAAGCAACATTTCTTGTTATTAACAAATTTTTATATTTTTGTGGAAAACTTAATAGATTTTTTTTTTCAGGATTCTTTGATGAATAGAAAAAAGAATTTAAAAAAAAGAAAAGAAATAGTATTATGAGCATTATAAACGTCTTTACTGTGACATTTAAATGCATCCTTGCTGAATAAATGTATCCATTAAAAAAAATCGTACTGACCCTTAACTTTTGGAAGGTAGTGTACATCTAATATTGCTAATACAGGTACAATAATACAAAATTCAATCATGTGAACTATGACCTGTGCTTTGGTCATGTGTTGACGCAATGGCTACCTTCTACAGCCCTCCATCTGGAGCCCTGTAGCTCAGGCTGACATACCGAGACACTTATCAGCAGTGCCTATGTAAATGTCATCACTAGTTACTGTGAACAGAATTTTCCATTCGACTAACTTCCCTTTGGGAAGTTATCCTGATGAGGTCCCTGTGACCAGGTCACACACAAAAACAATCTCCCATTACGGAATTAAAAAATAGCATTTCTCACATGGAAAGCCGTTTGTAACTAGAGCATGAGGAGTTAATAAATATCCCGGAATTTCCCATTCTGTCAAATTTGAATATCTACATCAATAAACAGAACATTTGCATTTTGGTTTGAAAAGGTTTTCTGTTCAGATTGAGTTTAATTGTACTTTACACTTACAATAAATACAAAGTAGGGAAAATAATGAAATAATCAGTCTTGTTGCTGCACCAAAATGTTTGTGATTGCACATTTTATGTCATTTAAAGCGCAGGCAAAATCTATGGTGTCGCTATACACCTATGTTTACAGCGGTAGAAGCAGCATTTCAGAACTCCTTATACAGAGTGACAGAAAACCAGCACACATTTATTTTACAGTCCTTTGCTGGTCTGTGTTTCTTAGTAAACACAGCTGGTAGCATTGCAGTAGTCTACACAGTCATTGGTACAACTAATCTTTTTAATGTGTCCCATGCACAACCAAGCCATACTGTACAATGTCTCAATGTCTTCGGCACATTGGCTTTCAGTGGAGCAAACCAACTAATTGTTGCTCAGTTGGTCTGAGTTAACAGAAGTTGGTCTATGTAGTCGACCACAGCGATGGAAAGAAAAACAAAATCAGAAATCTTAATTTAGAAACACCAGAAAGAAACAAAAACAAGTCAGTGAGAGCTGATCACTGGGGTCTTCTGTTGAAATTTCCCTACAGTGAGAAACAGAGGAAATATTAGATTACTTCTGTATAAACCATCCAGAAATATTTCAAATTATTCTAAAATTGACTAAACCCACAAAACTTTTATTTTTTTAAATGTGAAATAAATTGTAAAAATAAAATACTAAACATACTAAAACAATATTAGAAAATATACTATGAAATACTAAAAATACAAAAAGTTACAGCAACTTACAAAAACTTTTTTTTTTTAAGCTATTAGCTATTTTAGCTATTCTATTTTTTTTTAGTTGAACTTGAAAAACTAAACAGAAATAAAAAGTAATAACTTCCTAGACATTAAAAAAACAGCAAAATTACTAAAACTTTGAATGTGAAATCTAAACAAAAACAAAGGATTTCAATGACACTAAAATAATACTGTTTAAATGAAAAAATAAATATGAATTTAAGAAAAAATACAAAGAAATATAATTAACTGAAATATTACTTAAAATGTGCAGATTAAATCAAACTAATTGCAAATAATCACATAATAATAGTGATGTCTATAACAATTAATTAATACATGTAAAAAATTTATTTTGTAGCAGTGACTGTAGCAATAAGACAAACAGACACCTAAATTAAATTACGTGACTAAATCACGAACTGCCGTGAGACTGGGTTGCTCTCACAGAAGTGAGGGAAAAAAAAAAACCTCAAATTAAATGATTTTTTTTAAATGAAAAGCCAGAAAACATACAGTTTAGTTTATAAGATCTGATTCCTTCTTCCACCCTCTCATACCTTACAAAAAAATGAAAATAATTAACACAAACAAACAGACAAGAAATGGCCTTTAAATTCCACCATTCCAGACAGAAGGGTAAAGTGTCACCAAGTGCATTTTAGGAATGAAAGCAGATCTTGAAAGAATGAACGACAAGGCAAAGAGGGAGAAGAATTCCCCACGGACATATGTAATCGAGAGAGAGAGAGGCACCAGAACACCCAGAAATTCAAGGACAGATTCTGTTCTCTTCACCAAAAGGAAAGATGATTATGTTTTGTGTGGGTGATTAAGGCTAGATGTTTCATCTAACAATCAGTAATATGCACATTTACAGTCTCAGTTGATTAAACCAATGGCATTTACAGGCAACAAAAACATCCTTTATACATCAAATAAACCAAATTAATGGTAAGCATTATGAAATTTTGTTTTTATTTGTTTTCATACAGCACCCTTACAAAACTAAATGTAACTTTCCAATCAATAAGATCATTAGAAAGTATGTCAGTATGCATGTTGAAAAGGAAGGAAGGAAGTAAATAGTCTGGAGAGGCCCAAAGCAATGAAAAACAGCGTCAATAATGCTCTCCACATACATTTGTATATATTTGTCTCATATCATCAAGTTGTGTGGATGGGCTCTGGGGTCTGGGAGGAGTGCCTGTGGATGCTCGTGGAATCGATTCCATCTTTGGCTACAGCCGAAAACAGTCCAAATAAGCATGGCAGATGAACACACAAATGCACAAAAACATTGGGTCCACAACACAGATATGTACATAAGGTTCTTTTGTGGACTTTTGTGTATTTTTGTTTGTGAACAGTGACCACAAGACATGCTGGTTGTATGCATATTCAAATCAGTAGTAAAATATGTGCACTCACATTGACAACTCCTTTGGTGATGATGGCTAGTTCTGTCGGTTGGTAAACACAACTTCGGAGTTGGCCGTTATAGCCACTGTATGGGGACACAGGCTTATTACCTGAGAAAACAATGTTAAAACAAAAAGGTTAGCTGTTTGGACTTGAGAACACCTTTGTGTGCGACACACATTATATATATATATATATATATATATATATATATATATACACATATACACACACACTTTATGAGACAAACAAACAAACAAATAAATAAAATATAAAAACAAACATTTTATTTCAGCTATTCTCATTTATTTTGTTTAACTTAATGTACTAAAAATAAATATTAATTATTATTAACAAAGACTGCTTAAAAAAAACAAAAGAATTATAGAAATAAATATAAAATGTAAGACAAAATACAAATATAATTAAATATAATTACATTCCTTGAAAAAATTACTTAATGTGCAGTTTAAATCAAACTAATTGCAAATATTCACGCATAATAATAGTGAATATAGTAGTCTGGGGTCATAAATGCTATTGTTGTTTCTGCTCATCAAATAATCCTGTTGTGTAAAAATACATGTATTTTAAAAATGTAAAGTAGGCTATATGTAAAAATGCATTGTGGTTTCCACAAAAATATTAAGTGCTAATTGTCGGAGATTTGAACATTCACATTGATAATACAAATGATGCGTTAGGACTTGCATTTACTGATCTAATAAACTCTTTTGGAGTCAAGCAAAACGTCACCGGGCCCACTCATCGCTTTAATTATACGCTAGATTTAATTATATCGCATGGAATTGATCTTACGATATAGATATCGTACCTCAAAGTGATGATGTTACTGATAATTTCCTTGTATCGTGCATGCTGTGTATTACTGATATTAGTTATATGGCTCTGCGTTATCGTCCAGGCACTAAACTAAACTACCGAAAGAGTTGTTACCTGTAGCAGAAGAACCGCTTCTCAATATTATTAACTCATCGTTATCTTTAGGTCACGTCCCAAAATATTCAAGCTGGCGGTTATTAAGCCTCTTATTAAGAAACCACAACTAGATTCTAATGAACTGGCAAATTACAGACCCATTTCAAATCTTCCGTTTATGTCTAAAATTTTTGAAAAAGTTGTGTCTGCTCAATTGTGCTCCTTGCAAAAAAATTACCTCTATGAAGAATTTCAGTCAGGTTTCAGGCCTCACCATAGCACAGAAACTGCACTTGCTTCAGACCAAGGCTGCATCTCATTGCTAGTATTACTTGATCTTAGTGCTGCGTTCGACACTATAGACCATGACATACTCATAGATCGATTACAAAACTATACTGGTATTCAAGGGCAGGCTTTAAGATGGTTTAGATCCTACCTGTCCGATCGCTACCACTTTGTTCACTTAAATGGGGGGTCATCTCAGTTATCACCAGTAAAGTATGGAGTACCACAAGGATCTGTCCTAGGTCCTCTGCTATTTTCAATATACATGTTGCCTCTTGGTAATATTATTAGAAAATATGGGATTAGTTTTCATTGTTATGCTGATGATACTCAACTATATATCTCAACAAGACCAGATGAAACTTCTAAACTATATAAGCTAATAGATTGTGTAAAAAATGTAAAAGATTGGATGACCAATAATTTCCTCCTATTAAATTCAGATAAGACAGAGATATTACTTATTGGACCAAAAAACATTACACAGAATCTCTTGGATTACAATTTGCAACTAGACGGATGTACTGTTACGTCCTCTAAAGTCAAAAATCTGGGTGTTATATTAGACTTGTCCTTTGAAAATCATATTTCCCATGTTACAAAAACAGCATTCTTCCATCTTAGAAACATTGCCAAGCTTCGAAACATGCTACCCATTTCTGATGCAGAAAAGCTAGCTCATGCATTCATGACCTCTAGACTGGACTATTGTAATGCACTGCTAGGTGGTTGTCCTGCATCTTCAATAAACAAGCTACAGATAGTCCAAAATGCAGCGGCTAGAGTTCTCACCAGGTCAAGAAAATATGATCATATTACCCCAATTTTATAGTCTCTGCACTGGCTACCTATTAAGTTCCATATCCTTTACAAAATATTATTACTTGCCTATAAGGCCCTAAATGGTTTAGCTCCTGCGTACCTAACTCTGCTTCTACCACGCTACAATCCAACCCGCTCCCTAAGGTCGCAAAACTCTGGACTTTTGGTAGTACCTAGGATAGCAAAGTCCACTAAAGGAGGTAGAGCTTTTTCACATTTGGCTCCCAAACTCTGGAATAGCCTTCCTGATAACGTTCGGGGTTCAGACACATTCTCTCGGTTTAAATCTAGATTAAAGACACATTTCTTTAGCCAAGCATTCACATAATGCATTTTATAATCTTGTACTGCAGTTATATCTGATCAAATGTACATTATTATTATTATTCTTTAGCTTGGGTTGAACAAATCATTTTTGCTTAGATGGAACAGCAGCTACGCTAATTATGTCTCTATTTTTTCTCTGTTTCTGCCTGTGATTAACATCCCGTGGTAACTAGGAATTACAGAAGCTTCAGTCTGGATCCAACCCTTAAATGATCTGAGATGACCGAACACCTGAGAAAAGATAATGCCAACCCCTCAGAGGACCTCAAAGGATGCCAACACTCAGACAACATACAGAATTACCAAATTTTGTTAAATATATTAAGGTTCTGCAATATATAAATATATTGTGGAAACTTAATTTCCTGTAGAGCTGTTTTGCAACGATCTGTATCGTAAAAAGCGCTATACAAATAAACTTGAACTTGAACAGTTTTATGACAATTATTATAAAAAATGTTTCTTGAGAACCAAATCCGCAGAAGAGATATATATATATATATATATATATATATATATATATATATATATATATATATTTAATACATATATTTTCTTTTGAAAATCTCACATTTATAAGACTGAAATGATGCAGTGGGGCAGAAATGTCCTCTCGCTCTGTGAAATACCTGTTGCCACACCTCAGTCTCCTTGGAGACATGCTAATGTAAACACACGCTTAAGGGTCTCTACAGTGAGTCAGATAGGAGTAGCGTGTGCTCCTATTGACTCAAGTCAGGGTGGGATAGGTCCTCCATTTTGCTCTGGGCGTTCATTTACTAGTGAGATATGATTCCTGAACTTTCCAGCACTCCCTGTTCAATACGAATAGAAGCATTCCTTTTACATCACAAAAACCACAGCTGCTATGCAAATATTGACGCTATATGTATGGTACATTATTGATAGATGATTGAATAAATGTGACTGTACGGTAAGTTATTGGTTGAGCAAACACAGTTGGATATTGTTGATCTACAATAGAAAGGCTTGACCCATAGCTCTGAATGCACAAATGCAAGGAAAAAAGTGCAAGTTCATGGACATCAAAAGACAAAAGACATTTGCATGTTTGGCTGGAGGAAACAAGCAGATGCAAAGACAAAGAGAGAAAGAGACATAGACGGGGACAGACAGATAGTGAGAAGACAGGGAGAGAGAGAGGACGGGAGGACGGATGAACAGCATGTTCAGTGCGGTACGATCAGATAATAGACTGAGTGGATTCAAACATCAGCATATCAAATTCAGGTGTGTAAGCAGCAGTTATCGGTGAAATTCAGCCCTGTTTCCAGCATGTTCTGCAGCTTTGTCCTCTCTCAAAGTCACACGCTCCCTCTCCTCTCAGTGCATGTAAACACACACAGACATATTGGGTTTCTGGAGTATATATTTGGCACATTTAGTTTAATTCAGAATCACTGCATGGAGCTTATGAAACAGCACAAATAAAAGGTGCAAGGTTACATGGCTGTACACAACGTCCAAGACGTTTTAGATCCATAATAGTAATTAGAGTTAGGAATTCAGAAATCATTCTTTAAAACGGAATGATTTTCATGATGTTTGGGTCCATTTACAGTTCTGGAACATTTGCACCCAGCAATAGAGCCTACAATATTTACATGAAATGTTAAAACAGAAACTTCTACTTATAAAAGCCTGATATCAGACATTGTTTTATTACGAAATATTTCAGAACGAATCCCAATGAAACAGATATTTCTCAGCGTATCCACGAGTGGTGCTGCAGTGGCTGTCAGCATAAACTGTCTGTTACAGCCAGTTTTCTCTTAGAGGTCAACTACAGTATTTCCCCAGTGAAGAAATACTTGTTTAAAAGTAGCTATCGGAGTATTTATGTTGAATCTGAAAAACTGCAGAGATATATAAAGGTAACTTCAGGATTCTGTCAAATGCAAATAGCGATTAGAATTAAGAAGGAACAAGAATAATTGTGTTAAGAATGATCACAGATACACCACTGCTCAAAAGGTTAAGGAATTCATTTATACTTTTATTCAGAAAGTAAGCATTAAAGGAATAGTTCACCCAAAAATGAAAATTGTCATTAATTATTCACCCTCATGTTGTTCCAAACCCCTATGACCTTCATTCATCTTCAGAACACAAATTAAGATATTTTTGATGAAATCTGAGAGCAACGCAACCCTGCACAGACAGCAACGCAACTACCACGTTCAAGGCCCAGAAAGGTATGACAGCTCACAACAGTGCCAAGACGTCATGGTACCCACATGAATGCACATGAAAACTGACACGGAAGAGAAGAAATTGTTTATTGAATTCATTATTATTGTTTTAGTTTTTTTGCGCACCAAATGTATTCTAGTAGCTTCATAAATTTAAGGTTAAACCACTGATGTCACATGGACTGATTTAATAATGTCCTTACTACCTTTCTGGGCCTAGAATGTGGTAGTTGCGTTGCTGTCTATGTAGGGTCAGAAAGCTCTCGGATTTCATCAAAAAATCTTCATTTGTGCTTCGAAGATAAACAAAGGGTTAGGGTTTGGAAGTACATGAGAGTGACAGAATTTTCAACTTTCCCTTTAAATTAATCAAAAGTGAGAGTAAAGACTTTTACATTGTTACAAAATCCTGAAAACAGTATCACTGTTCCTACAAAAATATAAAGCGACACAAATGTTTTCAACATTTATAATAATAAATGTTTGTTAAGCACCAAATCAGCATATTACAATGATCTCTGCAGGATCATGTGACACTGAAGACTGGAGTAATAATGGAATAATTTACACTTTAAAATATATTAAAATACCAAACAGTTATTTCACATTTTAATAAAATATTGCTATTTTACTGTATTTTTAATTAAATAAATGCAGTCTGTGTGAGCACAATATTTAAGGATTTAAAAACAAAAAATGTTGCACAGTAGTGTATATGCAATGCCAATAACATTGTTAAAAACTGGACAAATTTATATAATGTTTTACTTGTTAAAAACCTAAATTTATACCAAAAAAGATAATCAGCCTTATCAGACTGATGCTCATAAAAACACTTACATTTCCTGATAACGATATGAACACTGATATATTATGGACCCCCAATAAAAACTAGCTTGTAAACTTAAATAACTTCAAAGCAAAGATGATAAAGTTAAGAAGAATACAAAGTAAAAACTCAAAAGCTTAATTTACCTGCATTGGGCTCATCCATAGAGAAGGCCTTGTTCTCCATATACATGTTCTGTCCACTTTGCTCCTTCAGAATGTTCTCGTACCCTCTGCTGGGATACAGATTTTCCTCAACAGCTACATCTTCATCTTCCTCACTCAGGCTACACACCGCTGGCACCGCATGGAGCAGCAGAAACACCCAAGCGTTTGACACCAATGCTATAGCCAATGTGGGGTCGTCCCACGTCGGCCCACCGTGCTTTATGTTCCCGTACACATACATGACAATCCACGCCACCCAGATTCCCACCGACAACAGTCCTGTGACCAGGATTAAGGCTCCATCTTTGCGCCAACGCTTGTGCTTACCTGCCAATATGGGCACGGATGCCACCACGACCGCCAATAGTAGATTTAGAACGTAAATGAGCGCCATGACAAAATCCTGGTTTTCGATATTACAGGGAACAGCGGTAGCAGAAGCCAGAATTCCAGTGATGTTAGTTGGGTATCGTACAATAGTAATGATTAGCCATTCGGTGTTGATGACAACTTCTACTAGCCAGAGTCCCAGAGCCCCCAAGCACCAAACCCAACCTCTGGGCGCCAAGTTCCTCCTTGCCAGTATGTTCAACCTGATGGCTTGCATGAGAAGGCAAGAGAAGCAGCCGGCGAACAGCACACCGAAAAGAAAGCGGCGTGATGCGCAGGTAGCAAAGTTCTTTCCAACGATGAAGGCGAATGTGAGGGCGAACAGTCCAAATGTGAAGATGAGGAACCCTGTGTGAAGCCCCAACGAACTGCGCCACTTCTTGTCAGTGATGAAGGGAAGGCTGGCTAGCAGCACGATCAGAAGAATCAGGGATGCCACCAAACCAGCAGCTGCAAATGCCTCAACTACAACACCCCAGACTGATGTCAGGTCACAGAGGTTGAAATATAAGGATTCCACATTATCTCCACAGCCCCTGGGGACCGAAGTCTGGGCCAGTGATCCAGGAAAGATGCACAGAGCGATGAAGAGCAGATGATGAAAATGTTGGGATTTGAAGGTGAGGGGATCCATGTTTCTAAGAGAGAAAATCAAGAATGAGCATGCAATTAAGAGTTACAAGATACTGAGTGATATTAGCTCAAAATCCTCCCCTTACATACCCAGTGAGGGAGTGACAACATCAAGATCTTAGCAATATTAAAGCCATTAAAATGTCACTCACAGGCTCATGCTTCACAAGGGTGGCCCACCCTGGCCATTAGGCTGGCTCTCTAAAGGTGTGGACTCTCTAGAGCATGCAAAATTACTTCGGCCACTGCAATGATTATAGGCAACAGGATTGCATAGCTTAAATCAAGATTTAAGTTACACAACCATTTAAAATCAGTAAGAAATGTCTCTTGAGCACCAAATTAGCATATTAGAATGATTTCTGAAGGATCATGTCACTTAAGACTGGAGTAACAATGCTGAAAATTCAGCTTTGTAATCACAGAAATAAATTATATTTATAAAATATAAAACAGAAATATAAAACAGAAAAAAGCTTAAAAATTGTAGAAGTATTTTACAATATTAGTGTTTTTACTGTATTTGATCAAATAAATCTTACCCACTTTATACTTTTAAATGGAAGTGTGTATAACCTATGCTATTTTACTGTTGCATTTAATATAGATTTGTTCCAAATTCATGCTCTCACTGCTTTATAAGTATATTTCTGCCTATTTGGAAAAGTTGAAAAAAAAAAATGTTGCGTTCATCTTACAGTAGACTCAACCGTATAGTTGAACTTTAATATGTTTAATTTGTTTTGTTTTTTGTACATCTTTAATTGTTATAAATTATTGTGAATATCTTTAATCATGTGTTGTGATATGAACAAACAGGCAGTGAACAGACTGATACATCACTTAACAGGTTCCTGGTTCATTTTGAATCAAACATTTTCCAAAAGAATGAATCGTTTAATGAGGAATTCAGTTATGAACTCAGTGATAGCTCTAAAATGATTCACTACCTGAATGGGTCTTATTCATCTAGTGTGACCGCAGCACCTTAAGAGCAGAAATATCTATACTTGGAGCTAATCCAGATTTGTCTGTAAAAACTTTGAAGAGAGTGAATCAGTGAAAAATATACAAAATGACAAATAGACCATATAGAGCTCTACGAAACCTTGAAGTTTCATTTACTTCTTTCTTTTAAGAAAGGTAAAACACCATTTACATTTTCTATTGTGTTGCGAAGATGAACCACAATGAACTGAATTCCAATGAATTGTAAATAATCTCATTACAACCTTGAAGTGAGACTGTTACTGAGTGATAAGACCATTCATTGTTAACAGGTTGTGTTGGTTTGATCACATTATACTGATTTCATTACTTAACTGATGGGATCGGGATACTCTTTCAGGACCTGCTACAGTACAGTTTGTGCTTTACTGAAGCCAGTCGCTTTTATATCTGATGGATAAAGACTACTTAAATTAGTATATAAACTTCTATTTTTTAACTCTTGCACTGGAAGAACTCTCTGAAAAATTACAACTTTAACACAGTCATGCAATGTAAAAAGGTGGCTGAATTGATGAACATGCAAGGCCTTAAAAATAAACATAACATGAACTCGAGATCTGTGAGTTGTTCACCTGCTGGATGGTTAAAACTCTCTCTAGGGTTCTCATGTTCTGGTTACATTTCTTACAATAATGTTAACAATGTGTCAAATTATGAGACATTCAACAAGCATTCTATTATTTCAAGTAAAAAAAAATAAAATAAAGGGAAGGGCTCTTAATTTCCAAGCCTATTAAGTCAATTGGCTTGTGTGGTTCTCTCACATGTGGAAACAGTTCCAGTGAAGAATATTTATAGCCTATGTATTCCTCTTAATTTACATACTATGCTGTTTCTTTATAATACATAGCTTTACATAACAATAAATGAATAGCTTTAGCACACAGTCTATTAAAATATTCAATACACATCCACCCAAATGTAGCTACCACACATATAAAATGTAGTGATTAAATATGACATTTTCAGTAATATCATAAATGCGTTTTTTTGGTTCTTTTCGGTATTTTATCCAAGTTAGTGACGTACAGTCGTTTGAGCCAATCACATCATTCAGTCCATACAACGCACCAATCAGATCGCAGCACAGACAGGCACTCGTCTCACCTGAGCAGGTGAACAAAGATTCTCTTCATTGCTTAAATATAACGGGATAGGTTGACAGTTCAAGATTAATTTTAATTAATATCCTAAATAGCATTAATAAAACCGCAGTGTTTTAACAACCCCCAAAACAAAATATGTTACTAAACTGAGTAGCGTCTAAATAATCGTGCTATTTTCACCAGCACATTTATAAACAAACCAGATCAATACTCTTGCAATTGCATAACACGGATTACAGCCCAAAGCACAGGCAATTAATATCAATAAGCCACAATAAAATAAAGTACAAACCACAAACATATAGTAAAAGTGCAAATCTGAACGAAATCACGGACAGGCACATGAATAAACTCACCTTTTGCAGTCAGACGTAGATACTGTGTCGTTTCTCTGTCACTCTTTGGTATTTGAGCACAATTTACCTGTTCCAGCAAGTGCACGGAAATAAATAAGACATCGCGATGCCAAAATGTGCCAGAGAGCTGCTGAGGTGAGGTATTAAACCCTGAAGAAAAAAAAAAAAACAATGCTACCTTTGTATTCCAGGCAAACAAACCTTGAAAAAGCTTGAAGGATAGTCGAGGGCAAACACTTGGCGAGTTTTGATAGCGCCAGTGATGTGACTCAAACTCTCAGTTTATCTCTCGCGCGCGCACGAGCTTGTACGTGCCTCTCTCCTTTCATTCTCGGGAGCGCGCCTGCTTTTACTACCTGGAAAAAAAAATACGAAAAAAAGGTATCATAGTGGCACCTCAGTGAGCTATTTATGGTGGATATTAATGAGTTTTTCAGCTTCATCTCTCTATCCATACAGCACATTACAAGAGCCATTACTAACTTTGCTACTAGGCCTCAATGCTGCAGCACCAGCATACACTGGTAAAGCTGACAATGGCTTTGTTTCTTTTTCTGTGCTTACTTCTGGGTCTGAAAAGAAAAGAAAATAACAATCTGAATAGAGGCAAAACGAAGACACATTGAATCTTCCCTTGCTTATATGCTGCCCATTTAAAATGTGCCAACATATGCTCTTGTTTGTCGCTGTAATGTTACAAACCTAAATTGATATTAGAAATCTATATTTATACGTTTCACATTTGCAACAAGTTCAAAACTTAATTCTGTGGGAATTATGTTTCTAAGAGTGTGTGTACATTGCCACCTAGTGGCAAATCATATAAACATTACATTTTCTACAGATGAATCTCTAGTTGATTTGATATTTTTCCACATGTATTGTACAACTTTATTTTTCTTCTGCAACTTTCATGTTTTTTTTTTATTCCAGCAGTGACAAAACCACATGTGAGCAACTTGGGTAAGATGTCTTTCTCAAGGTTATATCTTGATCCCCGTTTACCCTCCCTTTACAGTCTTATATTTATTTATCTGAATACAGTTGAATATGCTGTATTATATATACATCTTGTATTGTATCCTATGGGCTTTGCCCATTTCTGTTACAATTATGATATACTGGAGGTAGTGCTAGCAGACTCATTGTTTGTTTTCCTGTCTGGTGTGCTGTTGGAGTGTGAGGTGTGAATGTGTTCTGCTCACATAACAGGATACTGTAGTTATTGCACAGTGTGTTTTCTTTCCTTTTTTTGACAGCAAGAATGAAAGAGGGAAAAAAAATCAAAGAAACCTCAGCATGTATCACAACTGATTTTTAGGCTTTAATTGTGAATGTTTCCATCATTCAAATGCAACAGAACTTCAGGTTTGAGTGCTTTTATTTTTAAGGACTGCAGACACATTAATAGATCCTCATAGACATTTAATTTCCGGTCAGTATGATCAAAATGCAAAAACAATTTATCAGTTATCAGTGCACATATTCAATAACACAACCAAAGGAAAGCTTGTGTCACAATGTAAACTATGCAACCTTTAAGTGAAAGTATCATGCAAGTGCCACATGCCATTTTGTGGGGATTTATGTTCTGCAGTTATCCTCTTACACCACATCACACAGAAACATGTTTAGTGTGCAAGTTATATTTTACAAATGAAATATCACTTCATGGTAAAACACAGTATATCATATTGCATAACTGATGAAACAGGTAGGCGGTTCTAATCTGCCAGACATCTCCATTGGTTTTAATTTCATTAATTTATCTGCCGTAGGTCATTTAAAACCATTGAAGTCAACATGAAATCACTTGTTTCAACCCCATTTATTTTCTTAATACATTCTTGGTCTTATTGTGCATGATTTAGTGCACAATATTCAAAAGTAAAGTAAAAATAAGTAAGAACACCATCTGTCATCCTTGCTTATGGCATGTTTGAGCCAGTTTAGTTAGAAAACATTGCTACTTTTAGATCCACACTAAGCAGCCAAATTTTAACTCTGGCATACAACTCCTATATTTTCATAATCCAGTCAACAAGAAAATACTATTTCAGTCTTTCCACTTCTTTATCGGCTAAATTTACTAGCAATTTCTGAGAGAAAATAGTAAGTAAATCCTCCAACAATTTTTTTTTTAGTCTTCAGGTTTATGACTGTCATTTCATGTTAACCTTAACAGATGTAATCTAGGTAAAGCGGCAAAATACATGCATAGCGAGGACAAAACAATCTTCTGCAGCTGCAGCACAAGGCTAAACAAATCTAAAGCTGACATCAAACAGAACAGGTTATTTATTGTCTTAAATATTGAGACTCATTCTTGTGCTGTCAGCCGTCTGCTCATATTAAGGCTTTAACGATAGATGTGCTTTCTTCTCAGGCATCTGTCTTTGTGATGCAGCGGGGGACTTTTTTCAAAGAGACAACATCTGATAACATCTGCAGGGCCAGAGGCTCCCTCTCATGATTGAGAAGGGAGAGAGAGATCAAGAAAGAAAAAAGGAAAGAGACACAGGATGCAACACTGGGTGCTGAGAAACACAAGTGAACTAAAAGGACAAGTGAGGAGTTCATAATCAAAGCTCCAGATAATAAGTGAGTTAGTGTTTTTTTCTTTTTTCAGACCAAAAGGTTAAAAATGTTTTTCTCTACTTCACCAGAATAATTACATCAAAGCTTTCAATGGACCTTTTAGACAAACGTGCGCTTCATTAAATCATCAGTCATAAAAAGGTCTTCTAAACACATTTAATTATCATTTGTACAATCAAGGACTGATATAATTAATTATTGCAGTCTTTCTTCCATCTTCCATTAATTTATTCAGATTAAACTTGACAGGAAAATCGACTCACACGCTTTTAAAGTAAAAAATACATTCTATATACAGCTGGCAAGTGTGTACATGAAAACATCAAGACTTTGGCCGTTGTACCATATTTTTACTGCATTTAGATTGAGCTGAATATAAAGATCTCAATCTGTTCTCCTTAAGTAGCTACACGCTGGCAAGTGCATGATATCTGATCAGATAACAAATTACAGAGTAATATAACTGACCCCAGCACATCTATGGTGATCCTGGTGAATGGAAATTTTTGCTGTTGCTGCATGGGTGCACAGAAGCTCAAGGCTGGCTTTGTTCAGCAGAGCCTGAGCTCCTCAGATGGGTCTGTTTGCACAGTGCTGTCTTCACTCGTTGTGTTCCCATGTCGAAGCCCCTTTTAAAGCCTCATCCAGTCGCCATGCACTGAAAATAAACAGCTAAGCTAGCATCTGCAGTTTGCACACTGGGGTTAAAAAGGTCAGCCTTCTTGCTCTGCTTCACTGGATGGGCTCTGAAAGGGTTTAATTCAGTCATGCAATATAACCTACAGCTGCAAGAAAGGTCTCAACCAGAACATTATGAACTTTATGGAACCAAAAAAACAAAACAAATTACATTCAAATGAAAAATTATGTAGCATTAAAATGTCTTGAGTAGATTTCAGATGGCTTCCAATCTACCAATAAAAATATTCTATAGTATGGAATGATAGATCATAAATTAATGAGACAAGTCTGTTAATGAAACACTATTGTATGTGTTTAAAGAACTTCATTCATCTGCAATATAAGCAACATTTATAAAAACACTAAATACATGACACATTCTTACAATATCAAAATACAACAATTAAATGGAATAGTTCACTCAAAAAAAATCTGTCATCATTTACTCATCCTTATGTTATTCCGAAACTCTATAACTTTCGATCTACCAAAGGAAAAAAGGAAATTTTTGAACGGTCTGTTTTTGATGTCAATGTGACATGACCATCATCGTAAATGTAAAAACTTATAATATGTATATAACTTATGTTATATTTGAATGAATGCAAATTTAAAGAAACATATGGCTTTTCATATAATGAATTGAATTTCATCCTTTTCTCACATAAAGCAAGGCTTTAAAACACCTTCATAATCGTTTACAATATGCAACAGTTTTACAATACTTTTATGCTGCTTTTTTGTCACTGTGGTGCTTGATAGTATACATCATTTACTTTTCTTATATAGAAAAGTGTGTTCCACCAACCTGTGTTTCACAGAAGAAAGTAAGTCTTACAGGATTGGACTGACACACAGGTGTATAAATGATGACGGAATATTCATATTTCAACCTATTCCTTAAAAGGATAGCCATTTATGGAAAATGACAAGACATAGTAGTACTCATTTGATGAGCCAAATATCTTTGTTTCATAAATACTGTAGTATGTTTTCTTATCCCCGCAGAGGACAGGACAATAAATAACACAGATATGCAGATCAGTGCAAAAGACAAGTAAGCTCTGTCTTATCAGCAAGACAAAGTTAATATTATTGGGCTTTTGTTTAATGACCGTAAACAGTGATCTCTTGGGTCACTAACCAGAGGTCAGATAAGACAGCATTCAGATTAACAGTACCTGTGGTGCACATTATAGTGGGAATGGATGCTAGACTGATCATTATGAGGATATTTTATGTGGGAAACAAGTCAGTGTTTTTTTCTATTCTGTTGGGGATGCCAAATCATGCACAATTACACTGTAGTCTGTTACTTGCTGAAATTTCACAGCCGAAATCCAGTCAATGCAATAGGAGTCTGTGCCATTAGGAGTTCTGCATGAAGGCGAAAAAGTTCCACGTGGAACTTGCACAAAATTCAAGTTGGTCACTTGGACAAACAGAAAGCTGCTTGGTGTGAATTCTGTGTGAGCTGTGCTTCATACATGGCTACACTATTGATAATAAACAATGCACCAGTTTTGCATGCGACATTTCGGTAATGTGTCGGCACCTTTAAATTTAAATCCATAAAGCCGCTAATTTGAATTCTTATTAACTTGATTTTAAGAACAACACCATGCTTTTGTTGGCTTAAAAGGATAGTTCGACCACAAATTCTGTTACCATTTACTGACTTGAACTTTGACTCCAAAGCTGTATTTTTTCTTCTTCAGAACACCAAAGAAGCTACTCCAAAGAAGTGTTCAGTGTTTTTGTTTTTTGTGTCAAAATAATGATATTTAATGGGGTCCAAAACCACATTGTACGCTATTGACTTTCACTGTATGGACAATAAGAAAAGGTTTAAAACAACATGAGGGTGATTAAATGATAACAGAATTTTCATTTTTAAGTGAACTTTCCCTTTAAGCACGACTATGTCTTGATGTCTGCCCTTTTGGGAGAGAGAGGTGTGACCTCTCGCGGGGAACGTTTGGAGCTGGAAATAGAAGAGGTGGAAGCATTGGCAGCAGTGCGCTGTTGATGTAGGGGGCGGCGTGGGTGAAAAGGTGCCCCCCGGAACAACAGGACGTCCCTCACTGACGCTCTAAAGGGTTTGCTGACAAAACAGTACAGAAAGAAATTCACAGCAGTGTTTAGCATGGCTAACATGTTGGCTAAGTCATATGCTAGATGTACCCGCCAATCGTTGTGCACCGATGACACATAGAGATGGTAGAGCACCACTCCGGTACGAGGCGCCCACAAGACAGCAAACACAGAAGTCACTGCTAGGAGCATAACTGTGGTTTTACCCAGCTTGCTTGGCACTGCCAGCTGCTGCCCGCTCTCGTCTTGGCACATCTGCTGCCGCTGTCTCTTCCGGAGCCTCAGGATGATCAAAGAGTTTAGTACCAGGAAGATGCAGCATGGAAGGAAATAAATAATAGTCACGTGGGTCCAAATCAAGGTGGTATCCAAGCTGTTTGGCGCACGGCTGACCCTCCACATGTCCGACCACCAGAAGAAAGGCACGCCGGATGCCAACGCCAATGTGAGCACCACTGCGATGATCCGCCGAGCCCGTGCCGGGTAACTGATCTGCCGGTGGAGTAGTGGGTGGCACAAAGCGACATAGCGGTCCACCGTGAGGGGAACGGTAGCCCAGATAGATGCATGATTGGCAGAAAACTCCATCATACTGACCGACCTCAGCAGCAGCACAGGGACGTCTCGGTGAAACACAGCCGTTTCTAACAGGAAGCCCACAAAGATTATGAACAGCTGGCTGAGGATGTCCGAGCCGGTTAGAGCAAGAAGGTACACGTACATGGCCTTCTGAGTACGAACAGCCAGCCGGTAAAGAGCCACCAACGTCAGGATGTTCACTAATGACAAGAGACAACTGGAATTAGAAAGAAGGATTGAGGTAGAGGAGGATGGACATAAACAGCTAGGGAATGAGGCCAGAGAAGGGAGAAGCAGAAGACGGAGATAGAAATCAAGGGCATGGAGGGAGTTAACACAGCAGGATTGATGGGAAGTAAAAGATTAGGGGTCATATTTACAGAACATGGCGGCCCACGGGAACCTTTGCCCTGATTTTCCACAAAGAAAAGATTAAACTCAAGTGAATTTGTGCTGTTTTTGCTGGTCGAAACAACAGGAGATAAGTGTATTTTAAGTGTTTTTAAAGATTTTTATAGTAAAACTATTTATAGAAAAGCAGAATGGATAAAACCATGGAGAATTTAATTTAACTGAATCCAATAAAATGAAAATATGATTTCTTCTCGTTCACTTTCATGTTGTTCCAAAACCATATGCTGTTATTTTTTCCATCAAACTTTACTTACCATGTCATACCACAGTAGTAAAGTCTTTCATAGTTCATCCAAAACTAAAAATTCTGTCATTATTTGCTCATGCTTACGTTGTTCCAAACCTTATATCATTTATTTTCTTCTGTGGAACATAAAAGAAAGTATTTTGAAAAATACTTAAGTATTTTTGTGTCCATACAATGTTTCAGATCCTTTTGACTTTCATTGTGCGGACAAAAACATTTGAAATTTTCTTCAAAATGTCTGCTTTTGTGTTCTGCAGAAGTAAGAAAAAGTCTTATAAGTTTAGAATGACATGAGCATTAGTAGAAATTATAGAGAGATCTTATATTAGACAGCTAGTAAAGGGTTTTGTCTGTGACCCTGATCTGATTTATAGTTTATAGCTTTCAAATGAGTCTCTAATTAATTGTTTATTGATCTCCTTTCTTGTCCTCAAGCAGCTGCCAGTCTCTCCCAGGATTGGTGTAGTAAAATGTTTGTGGATACTTAATTATTTCTAGTCTGGTCTGATGTGTGTCTCACAGAAGGAATTTACCATGATCGTCCTCCATCAAAGGACTCATGAAGGACTGATGAAGATCAATTTCCCATGTGCCAAAAATGTATATTTTTGAGCAGTTTGTGTGCCATGGTGAATTTCATTCCATTTTTATTCCATTCCATCATACTTCCGTAATTAAATCCAAAATTGCTTATTGATTGCTACCCAATTCTTAACTTAATATGCATTCTCAATTCAATTCTCAATGGTGCAAGGCCCTAATCTTAATTAACCCATGTTTATAGGTATTTAAATGCACATCTCATACCTGGCACTCCAACACACAACAGAGTACTGTAGTAGACGACAGGGATGTAAGCCAGCACACACTCTGACCTCTCCTGAGCGCTGCTCTCATCCTCCTGCTGGCCGGGTGCTGTGCCATTGTGCCAGTAAATCATGGCCTCTTAGTTGCTCTTGTGAAAGGAAAGAGAACAGGAAGGAAACCTTAAAACTACAGTATCAACTGAAATCAATGAAATGAACCTTATTGTGTTCATGTCACATAGATTCTGCAGTGCAGAATGAAGAAGAGAAGGTGTAATGCATTTCTGCATGGACTTTTACTGTGCTCTGGTGGTCTTTCCCGGGTCACTGTGTTAATGACAGCAACAGCTTGCCCTCACAGGTTAAAAACAGTCAATTAGGGACAGATGGAACGAGTGCACAACACTCTCTCATTTACTTGTCTTATCTTTCCACTTTCTACCTTTCCTTCTGTGTTTAACTTTGATCACTCCCATAACTGTCCCCTCCTGAGAGGATGAGGTGATCAGCTCTGTGCCAAACATGTTTATTTGCTTTCAGACCCAGTTCAGAGAGCGGAAATGATTGCTTTTCTCTGTATATTTTTACCTCATGACATCATTGAGTTTTAACTGTGTATCTCACCTTTGCAGTGTGCGGTTTTTGTGTTGTCATTGGAATTGAACTGCGGTGTATTCATAACCCATTCATTCTTTCCTCCTGGCAAAAAGACAGTATGAAAGAGGGTTTATGTTGTGGAACGTGATTGCCTGCTATGATGAGGCTGCTTCATCAACTGTCCTGCTTATGTGGGCAAATTCTCACTGTGGGTAAGAACTGGACAAGGCATGATTGCTCTTCTGTCACCTTATAATTACTAATCTGTCTTTGCCTTACTGGAGATTTATGTGGGGTCCATAGAGTCTTAGTTACTGCTTTAGCAATTTTGACCAAAGCAATTCCTCCCTACATTTGCCATTCATGTGCATTTACAATACATTTAATTTAGGAAAAGCATGTACAATATATTTTGTTACTATGTTGTGGGAAAACATTTAATACCCATAGAAGTTATATCTAAATATATCTAATAAATGAATATATAAATGACAAATTTAAATGAATACAATTAAAACAATGCTTGAAACAATTTTAGAAATGGTCTAAGAAAACAAATACTATTAAAAGATACTTTTCTTTTTTCTAGCAATAACGTGAAAGAAATATGAAAATTAATAATATAATTAAAAATACATCTGTCACAATGTGTAAGAGGACTGTAAATGGTTTGACATACACACATATATTATTATTATGCATATACATAAATATAACTTTTAAATATATTAAATTGAATGGTTGAGATTGACAAATAGACAACGTTAAATTTGTGCAAAAATTAGGAAAAAATACTTTCACAGTGCATTTCTGCATTAATAATGATCCACAAATGGTTTACAAAAGTTGATTTGTATCATCTCAATGGTAAAAATAAAAAAGCATCTTATTATTTCCACTTCCAGAGGAGCATAATCCTATTATCATAAACAGTTACATTATATATTGCAATGAAACTTTTATGGATCTTTGTTACTCTGTAGTTGTTTTGATACAGAAGCTGATGATTGATAAATCTTTAACTAAAGCTGAGCGTGTGCTAGGCTACAGAAGAGAGGTTTTACCTGAAAGGCTTAAAGTACTTCACTACTAATGTTGTTTTCCCTTCTGAAAATATCTCTACAAATAAATCATCTCTCATTTAAGAGATTCACAACGAATGAGGAGTAGCGTGTGTGTGTTTATATGGGTCTGAGTGTGTTTATATGACATGCTGCTTGCTCTGTGAAAATGCTGCATGCTCTGACTCTATTTAGTTAAAAAGGTTGGGTTCTCTGGTAGCACCAATACTCTCTTCATTATTCAAAGCGTGAAAGCATGTTTCTAAGGAAAGATCAATGGACAGCAGTTGAGAAATCAAAATGATTATGATGATTTTGGATTCAAGAATGTAATCAATATGCATATCACACATTATAAATAATATGGAAACAACATTTTCTCACGGGGTTTAGATTTTATGGAGAGGAAACTTGTTGTCATGCATTAGACATGCCTGTTAGCCAAAGACTTTAATATACCCACATTTCCTAGGGAACTCTTTGGATATTATCCTTTTTCTCTTTTCCAATAATTTTTTATTTTCTAAAGTACAATTTTGTAGGTTGTGTGATATAACAAGAACTATATATCGCAATATATTTTAGCATTTATGCTTTTTTTCAGTCACAGGAACCAGAATTTCAACCTAACAGCCATTAAAACATTATTTCTCACGTGCCCTGATATGGATGGTATTGTTATGCCTATTTTTTATTTTTATACCTATTGTTAAATCATCTTTGAGCTCAGAACTATTGTCTCAGGTGAAGCCAAGAAATGTAAGAAGTAAAATGGTGTTTCCACATGTGTCCACATTTTGTCACTAAATTGAAAAAAAGGAAAAATTATATTTAATATTTTTCATTAAAATGCAACAATATTACAATACATATAATTTGATCTTAATTTCCTTAATTTTAATATACAAAAACATAAAAAAAAACACACAGGGACATGAATTTTTAAGTGAAATTAATCGTTCAGTCAGAGATTTGAATTGATTGATTTAAATAATTTTATTTAAAATTATTTAAAATGTATTTTCTTTTAAATGATTCACAGAAATGAATCACTTTTGCTAGTTTAAATCAGACACTATTAAAGCATCCCTGTCTAATGTTCACATATTCAAGAGTCATGATGGTGAAATTAGTCATACTCGTTAAGAAAACGTAATGGCCAAATAAAAAAATTATTAAAATCATTGAGATATTCACAATTTCAGTCATAAAGCAAAAGTCTTAACTGGCCTTGCATTGTTTCCTCATATACAACAAGAGCTTAATTCCATGACCAGTGATTTCCAAAGTTCCCATCCATAGGCTACCGTCTAGAATTAGGGTCTCAAAAGATTCATATGAAATCCCTCGTAAGCTGTTTAAACTGAAAGCATGACACTGCAGCTTATAGTAGGCTACAGCCTGATCTATGTGAATGCCAAACAGCAATGTTTTCCATTACTGCATTAGTTCACATGTGTTGCCTCAGGGCAACTACCCATACAAGCATCTATATTTGTTCAAACAGAAGACAATAATGAAAAAAGATGTTTTCACCAAATAATGAACTATGGCTCTGTCTACAGAGTCTCAAGGGTAATCACCTCATTTTGTACCATTATAAATGGCTGCTGTTTTCCATTCTGAGATATACAGGGAGTCAATGTGTAAGGTTTCAGATCTCTCTCCATGGACTTTTTGGTCTAATGAACACGCTCAATTATTCATATTCGGCCAGTACACATGAGACAATAGTTATGAGCTCAAGGACGACGGTATAGCAATACTATCCATATCAGCAGATGCAGGGAAAAGAGTATACATTTCGTTGTTTTCTAAAAAGGAAGAGAGAAGATGAGAGGGACACAGAAACAGAGGTCTTGAAATTCACAGTCTCTTGATTACATAAGACACTCACTAACAATGCCACACATTTTTAAAGCGATCTTTATGACTTTCAGAGCTGACCTCTGGATATCCTGTAGTTCTCGGAGAAAATATTAAGATGACAAAACACAGGACACAACACGTCAAATAACTGATTTATGTCCAGAACAAATCAGTTAAGACTCGTTTTTAAAAAGCTGTTTTTAAGAGGATGTAAATAAAAGCGGAAAGAACACATTGTACCAATATAAATAAAATTATTGTTTTGTTTTTGTGAGCATTTGGATGTTTTGGTGTCCATACATTTTTATAAATATAAATTAAACTAATACATAAAATATCAAATTAATTTACAATTTTAAATAGGCTAGCTGAAAATATCTACTACATTACATTATAAAGAAATATTAAAAAAGAAAGTGGCCCACTTTACCTGCATTTACACTATTTAATTAAACAAAAATATAGTAACAAAAACTGTAACTGCAACTGATTTTTCAATTTTTTGAATTCACTTAACACTCTCTTAAATATAAATTAAGTGATCCATCAGATAAAGACTGATAGCTCATGGACAAAGAGGTTTTCTTACCCTCACAAATCGCTGCAGGTCCCCATCCGTGGACTCTGGAGCAGGAGTCCTAACCGCCGATGCCCAGCCAGGCAGCCCTTGAGGAGGACAGAGAGGGAGGACAGGGGTTTTTGAATAACAGACACATAACTGCAATCACAGAGCGAGTTCGGGAGGAGGTTGTGGAAGGAGCTAGAGAGATAGATAGATAGATAGAGAGAGAGAGAGAGAGAGAGAGAGAGAGACAGGGGGAGGGGTTAAGCAGGGCTGATTTCTATATGGAGGATTTTGGTAAATGAGTGAAGCATTGAGAATGAAAGTGAGTCAGATATAAAGAGGTCTGTCTTTCAAAGAGAGGTCAATGTAGCGCAGACGCATGAGGAGAAGGGTGTATAGTGTCACACAGCGATGCCTTCAGACCCATGGGAGCTCTTATCTGTTGTGTGCTCTTCTTAGGGCCCTTTATAGGATTCCTCTGGCAGTGATGTGGATGTAAATTTAGCTCAAATATAAGTATAGCCTTTTGGCCCTTTTTAAGCTTGAATCATTTGAATCAATAACTAGGTTTGTGTATTTACTAATGAAAATGTGAATGGTTCTTGCCTGTGCAAAACTCACCACAATGCTATATAGGGTCATGCTGGGGTCTTCGGGTTGGTTGCCAGGGTATTGTGGTTGCTAAGGTTTTCTGAGTGGTCTTTAGCACTTTTTTATGCAGTTGCTAGGTGGTTTCTGGGTTGCTGGGTGGTTGCTTGCAGTCAAAAGAGCCCAGTATTCTGGTTTTGTGTAAATATATAAATAAATTCTTCAATGCGAGTTTATGGGATTTTCTTCTTTATAATGCACCGGAAGTATTATTTATATACTAAATGTAGTATTTTTTATTTTTTTTAAACATTCTGAATTGGCTTTTATTTAATTTTTATTTTGTTTTAAATTTGAGAAAAAAGTTAATTTGTTATGTTTTATTCATAATGTGCTTTTGTTGTTTTGTTTTTTGTTTAATATTTCTATTAGCTTTTATTTATATCTATTTCAGATTTAGTTTTAGTAATTCTAGTACTTATATTTGTCACACAATTTGATGTATCATATGGATTTTTTTAAAACCTAGTTCTACCATTTTTTTATATGATACATATAAAAAATATATGATTATTTTATGTGATTTTTTACATCACATTCTTGAAACTTCTTAGGCATGCCAATCAAATTACAATTAATATAAAAGTACTATGGAATTATCTAATACCATCACTGCACAATACTTTTACAGTACATTTTGTTCATTTAATGATAAAAATGTGCTATAGTTGTTCAAGATGTACCATTTTTAGGCAAATCAGAAAAGGTATTAGATGTTTTCTAGAAGAATTAGCTTCCCTCACCAGCCGACCACTCAACATCACGTCTCCAGATGGATGGAACAAAAAGTACATGTACACCACCATCTGGACACAGAAGAAGAGAAAGGATGTAGGATGGAAATCTGGATGCATGGATGCTCTCTCTCTTAGTAAATGCTCATCACTGAGTGTTCGTTTTGATGATCAGTCTCTGAACTGACCCTGTACCGCAGCAGAGGACTGTCCAGGCAGAAAATGAGCTGTGTAAACTCTCTGTCATTGGTCTTGGTTCCAGCAGTAAAAGCTTGAGTGATTGTAAATATATTAATGCTATGATGTGACAATAGGAAACAGAATTTGCTATAAATATCTATATTTATCAATACAGATAAAGTAGACCACCACAGACTGTCTTATTGACTTACATGCACTTCTGCAAAAAAGTCCTCTTTATATTTTCAGATCATAGAAAAGTATGAAAAAAAAGGATTATTCACCCAAAAATGAAAATTCTTTAACCATTTACTCATTTACTTAGTATGGAAGTCACGTAGTATTGGACTGGTCATAGTTTGCATTCCAACTGTCAATCAGTTTCTTCACTCCAGTCAACATGACCACTAACAAGTTTAGTTGATTTAATTTGATTTACAAAGCATCTCAATATGAAGTATAGTTGCCCTTGTGCAATGGAAGTCAGCAGCTCTGCGTTAAAAAGAAGTTTGTACTTCATAAAACCCTCTCATGTTTGTAATTGTTTTCATCGATTGTCCCAAAAGAGCAGATGCTCACACAGCTGGAGGAAATGCAGTCTCTGTTCATTTGACCTACAACAATTGCAACTTCCATATAGCATAATGTGGAGGAGTGCAGTGCTATCTTACACAGGCCTGTAAATCCTGTCATTCAATTTTTTTTTCCCCCAATGAAAGTATGTTGTTCCACTTTACAAAAAAGCCATTAAATGTGCTGTGATGCAGTAAGTGGTTATGTCCACTCTGAACTGGTTCACTTTGCTTTTATCTACTCTTTGTAGAGTGAAGAAGAAAAATTGCCAACAAAAACTCACAGTTGAAGCACTTAAAGTGAAGGGTCCTTTAGTTCCATCTAAACACATTAATTCATAATGTGACTGCTGTGAGTGGGGTTCACGGAGCCTAACATTATTAATGTGAATTTAATTACCTGTAATTTCTGAGGCATGTGGGGGAGATGAAGCGAGAGAAACAAGATAAAAGGAAAAACAGATGAATAAGTGGCAAAAACTAAAGTAGTAATGAATAAGAGATAAAAACCGAGGCCATTTGTGTGATGAATTATGGATTGTTAATGTTTCTTTGTCTCTAGGACAACAGGAAATATGTTTAACAACGCAAATGTATGTATGTATTTCGCTTGCAACAATACTGCCCTCTAGCGACAATGTCCATTCAAGTTTAGCAGAATCAGAATCAGAATGAGCTTTATTGGCCAAGTATGTTTACATATTCGAGGAATTTGTTTTAGTGACAGAAGCTCCACAGTGCAACAGAAAGAGAGCAACAGGACAAGACACAGATAATAAAGAATAATACAAATATACAAATAGGCAATGTACAAAACAGCAAAAACACAATATATAATATAGACAATTATGTGTGTACAGGTCTGATATGTGCAAATTTGAAATGAAAAAAATTAGATAAAAAAGTAAGCAAGTGTGGTGAATAAATAATAGAGTTGTGTGTTCTACGTTTTATTGTTGAGTGTTCATGAGATGGATTGCCTGAGGGAAGAAACTGTTCTGGTGCTCAGAGCTCATAGCGTCAACCAGACCAAAATGCATGATTGTTTGGTTGAAGACATGAATGAAAACATAATGTTAAACAAAAGAATCAACTAATTAAGGAAAATTAAAAATGAAACCAATTTATTCATGACCCACAATACAAACAACACAATATACAGCTACAAGGCAGTAGAGCAGTAGATACATTGAGGTGCCAAGTGGGTCAAATAATGGAGTCCTATTATGAGTGATGGAGAGAAATCGAATTAGGTTTGCTGGGTCACTGTATCACTGATTTATCACTCTCATAAATCAATATTCCTGCAGGCTATCCAGACAGGCTTTCTCTCCACTGAGTACAAATACTGGCGTTTGAGTTATTAGTACAAAAATAACAAACCAAAAGCTCTGCGGTCATATTTAAATTATGTATATAATGTAAAAAAGATAAAGATTAAAGGTATGATTTCTCCTATTTTTAAAAGTAAAGAGTCGTCATACAGTGTGCACTGTAAAATGTAAAACAAATATTAAAGTATATGTAAAAATAATATTTTAGTCTTTCTAACTCAAAATGTTTAATTCGGTGTGTTACTTGCTTTTTCTGTGTAATTAGTGTAGCTGTCCTATAGCTCAAATAGTAGAGCATGGCGCTAGCAACGCCAAGGTCATGGGTTTGATTCCCAGGGAAAGCAAGAGCTGATCAAATGTGAAAACTGTAACTTGAATGCAATGTAAAGCGTCTGCTAAATGCATAAATATAATTAGTACTAGCAATTTGAAAGTTGTTTGAATCTTATACCTGACAGTAATATTGCCTGTATACTTGTCAATGATTATTGTTCTTTCACTTAAATATGAAAGCTTGCTGCTTTATTACACTGTCTATGAGTCACTGCATCACTCATAGTTACTGCTATAACACTCAACAATAATATTGACTGTTCCTAGGACAGGTAACCAATGAAACAATACAGACATTATAAGGCATTATGTATAATCAGCTGGTTATTATCATGCGTTATGTGGCTTTTGGTGTACCAAATAAATAATTAGCCAATCAGATGTGAGATGCAATGTTTGTGTCACAGTTTCAAAGGTTCAAAAGACGAAGAGTCAGAAAGTTCCAACACAAAGGTATTTAATAAAAGAATAAACACAGGGTAAGCCAAGGCAATGTAACAGTTTGCATGACACATAAACAACAACCGACAATGAACTGAGGTAACAAGGAACTTATATACACTGATAATGAACTAAACGGCTAACAGGTGTGATGATCAAATGAATTGCGATATTAAATAAAGAGACTGGGAAACTAGAACAAAGGCTGATGATACACTGGGTAACTTTTTGAGCAATGCTGCCGGGCAACTTTGGGAAATGTTGCCATCAATGGGCAACCAGATAAGACACAGGGCCCAGGACCGATCTAAAATATCCAGATAGAAATTTGTTACCCAAATACTCAAAAAGCTGCCCTGTGTATCATCAGCCAAAGACAAGGAAATGAAACAAGACTGACAGTTTCTGACAGTTTGCAATGTTTTTGAAAGAAATTAATACTTTTATTTAGCAAGGATTCATTCAATTGATAAAAGATGACAGTATGACATTTATAATAGTTACAAAACAATCTGTAGTTT
Source organism: Barbus barbus (assembly GCF_936440315.1). NCBI lineage: Eukaryota > Metazoa > Chordata > Actinopteri > Cypriniformes > Cyprinidae > Barbus > Barbus barbus. The sequence goes on from NC_136716.1 coordinate 21,588,153, forward strand.
TGTACAGTCTACAGCTATTCATCAAAGAATCCTGGGGAAAAAAGTACAGTTTCCACAAAATATTAAGCAGCACAACTGATTTCAACACTGGTAATAATAAGAATGTTTCTTCAGCAGCAAATCAGCATATTAGAATTATTTCCGAAGGATCATGTGACACTAAATACTACAGTAATGATGCTGAAAATTTTGCTTTGCAATCACAGGATTACATTTTTAAAATATATTCAAATAGAAAACAGTTGATTTAAATTGTTATGAGATTTCTCTATATTACTGTTTTTAATTTTTACTTATTGGATGCAGCCTTTTTTATGAGCTCTGTTAAACTCTGAGTGTGTTTTGTCCCAATCAAAATCAATTTTCATATTCACCCTGAATGTAGCCTTAAGAGGAATCCATTCATCGCTATTAGTCTAGATCAGGGTCACAATCGGCCTGATAGTAGCTTTAGGGTTTCTCCTAAGTAAATGATTTACTCAAATTTTACTCGGAAGTTCGTCTCACACACACACACACACACACACCCGTACACTTACACAAACACACGCGTATCTGTTCTCCCTCTCTCGCCTTGTCACACAGCCAAGGTTCAGGCTCTCTCAGCACATTTCCACCACTCCTTTGACTGGCAGTAAACAAGTGACATAACCTCTAACTAGAGGACTCTTCAGCAGGGGTGGATGTCCTTACATACAGAGAGAGAAATAGACTCCAATCCTTCTTTTGATCCTGAGTGTGGACAGCATGTAATAGGATCCACATGTTCAGTCTGGCTGAGGGGTCTCAAATACTTCTGCGTGCCATGTTTAGATAGTCCTATTACTACTTCTCATACTTTAAACAAACCCCTAATCCGAAGAATTATAATTGTTTTTTTTATACGGAATGATATCTCAAATTGAGCAGGTCATTGTGCTGTTGAAGTTATGCAATTTTATTTTTATATGCAAAAATAGCAAATTCTCTTCTTTATCCATATTCCAAACCTGTTTGAGTTTCTTTAATATAGAATACAACAGAAGATATTTAAAAAATGTGTTATGTTTTTGTCCATACGATGAAAGTCTTTCATTGTACTGAAAAGAATCCCCAGATTTTTCAAAATAATTTGTGTTCTAAAGAAAAAAGAAATGACACAAGCGTGGGTAAATGATGACCAAATTCTCATTTTGGGGCAAACTATTCATTTAACTTGATTTTTTTTCACTAATGGACTATACAACAGACAGAAAATCACAGATTTACATTGAAGAAGGGATATGAGACATCTACAGTGTAAAAATTATTTTTTTAAATACAACAAAGATTATTGGAGTATGTTTCACAAGAAAATACTATTTACATGTCACATTAATTCAATGTGTTGATGCTGATTCTAGCAATTTACCAGAAATCAGAGCGAAAACTGTTTCTACATCAGCGATCATAGTGCTAAAAACCACTCAGAACACTTAAAGCAATGATTTGCCAATTTTAAATCAGCTTTGCATCATTACAATAATGACAGAATTTTATGTGCACCCAAATATCTATTTATTTATATTTTATTTGTCAACAAAATTATGTGTTTTTTTGTTGACGAATGAGCTCAGGGATTGGTTCGGATTCCCGCTTTTTTGTTTCCCCTCCCACGGACAGTCAGATTGACTGTTGGGTGGCACAAAAATCAAATGTGCAGTTTTTGGCAAAAGGCAATGCCACAACCGTTTTTCACTGTTTTCTCTAGTCATGAGGGGTCTTTTACACAGCTGAGTTAAGGTTGCTCTGTGCCTGCACAAAATTCAGTGTAAAGACGCAATTCTGCATAAAAGCCAGACTAAATTATGCCTGCTGTGACCCACCTCAACCCATAGTATCAAAGTATACAGTTGAATTGCTGTGTAAATGCCAAGTTCTGTCATGAAACTCTAGATAGCGCAGGCTGATGGTTCGTTAATGCAAATTGATGATATTCACAGTGTTAAACTACTTACAAAAAGCTGATTCATTCATGTTGCAAACACAGCCAATGAGCTTACTGCTTTACTTTTAAATGGTTGGTAAGCATTCACAAGAGCAGTTCAACGCACTTTCAGAGTTCCTCCGAAACCCTCCACCTTCCCCAGCTCCACCTGTATAGATCCGCTATGGGTTATTATATATGTTATTTGTGCAGCAGCAGTATGTTTTAAATACTCACAGCACTGTATCAGCGTATGTATTGGTTGTAGCCAGTTCCTGTACTTGCTTTGCTTTGCAGCTGCAATATCTACAACAACAGCAATAACCAACAGCAGCAGCAGCTTAGCAAATTTATTCCGCCAAGACCAAATACATTCAATTGTCATATCCACTACCATGCTAAAATCTTCAGAGAGTTGTCATGCCACCTCTGAGCAGCATTAAACAGTCTTTGCGAAGAAGCACTTCTGTGTCATCTTTGCTGTCTTTGCTCTGCATCTTTGCTAAATTTGGCTGTGTAACACCAATTTAAAAAAGTTTTTCTACACTGACAGCCAAGTTTTATTAAAAGCCCATCTTGCCAGCAGTGAATTAGCCCAAAAAGCAAACACATAGCAGCTCTCTGATAACCTCTTTTTCTTCAATAAAGTGCAAAAATCTAGTTGCTGTTCTAAGAAATGCATGTATTAATTTATGCATGCAGATACATTTGCATAAACACACCTGCAATTCTCTATAGCTGTTATAATTTGTGATTAGTATTCCACGGTCGCTCTGCCCGAACAGCTGAGGCCTCCTCTGGATCTATGTCATACAACATTAAAAAAGAGAAAAGTCCAAATCAAAGCTGTTGTCATGGCAACTGCAGTTCCTGCCTACCAAAACGAACTCCCCACCCCCCCACAGGTTCCACTGATCGATAGGATATTGTGAGGGTGGAACTAACCCAAAACAACCAGTAACCTACATACTAGTTAAGCACCATATGCCACATAAAGAGAAAGGGGCCGACAGACCATCCATCATCCACTGAAGAGGAGGAGAAGGAGGAAACAGAAGAAAGACAATTAAATTAAGGAAGAGTAGAGGGTTGAAAAGAAAGAAAAGATACGAATATATAGAATACAGACAGAGAAGAGGAAGATCAAATCTACTATCGGACAATAAAAGATGGCTTATTTGTTGGGGAATGGGCTGCTTGCCCACATTTACCTGCTCTTCTTGCTGTTGGCCGCCGGGTCTCATGTGCAACCTGTCCATGGAGGTAAGATGACTGTCTTCAGATGATAGATGCTTCGTTTGGACATCATGTCAGAAGTATTGGTTTTGATATCCAGAACTCTCCATCTGTTGGATGGTAGAAAATTATGAGTCTGAAGTGTGAAGTCTGCAAAGTTGCATGTTTAAGAAATCAATAGATTTGAACATATCAGTTGAACTTCAATTCAAGTTTTTTTTCAACGCAAAAAGCATGTTTTACAATGAAAAATAATGCTCAAATATTTTCTATCAAAGACAATGACATACCTAATCATGTTTGGTTTTAACAGACAATTATATTGTTTCAATTTGATGACAAAAAATGTATCATCAGCCTTTCCTTCCATTTTATTATTATGTTGTATTTATTTACGGGTCTGTTTTAAGATTCATAGCAGCTTGCACTTTATGTGGTAACAAGTAATTGGAAACCAGGGCGCTATAAGTGGTTTGTTCACACGCACACCAACACAAACAAAAGCACACACACAAGCAGCTCATAGCATTTCCCAGAACTCTGCAATGACACCTACAACAGAGGCTAGATGATCATGAGGGTGCAGATCCACAGGCCCATTACAAAAACACATTCTGTTTAAAAACATTTACCTTCTGGGCAAACAGGAGGGGTAAGACAGTTCTACTATATGTCTAATTTTTCAATGGAAAAGAGGAAACACTGAAAATTAATGCAAAACATGTAAAAGTTGTTTCAGTATACAGAGAATCATAAATCTATGATTCAGAATCTAGCAGAAAGAAGCAAACTTTTCAGAAAGTTTTCAGATTCTTAAAAATCTGGAGAAGAAATATTTAAGATAATCTCATAGGAAATAATATATCATTATATTAAATATGTGATTGTCTGTATATCTTATACAGTACCGTCCAAAAGTTTGGGGTCACTACATTTTTTAATACTTTTATTTAGTAAGAATGCATTAAATTGATTCATTAATTTATTACAGAAGATTTCTATTTCGTATAAATGCTAAATGATTTTTATTAATCAGATAATACTGACAAAAAAGGTATCATGATTTTCACAAAAATATTAAGCAGTACAACTGTTTTCAACATTGATAATAACAAGAAATGTTTCTTGAGCAGAAAATCAGTATATTAGAATGATTTCTGAAGGATCATGTGACACTGAAGACTGGAGTAACGATGCTGAAAATTCAGCTTTGATCACAGGAATAAAATAGATTTGAAAATATCTTCAAATAGAAAACATTTTTAACTTGATTTTAAGCTTTAATGATATTTTACAAAATGACAGTTTCTACAGTATTTTCTATCAAATAAATGCAGCCGTGTTGAGCATCTTTCAAAAAAATCATACCAACCCAAAATTTTGAAGAGTAGTTTGAATATATGGATATGATAATGTAGCTAAAAAGGTACCAAAATTAACCCTTAAAAAAGACTTTGATCATCCAGGCTCTATACAATTGATCTATAAAATACATATGGAACAAGGTCAACATACAAGCCATTAATGCCACATCTAACTGTGATAAAAACCAATACCAGTCAGGTTATGAGGCCTGCTACATTGTTGCAAATTGAGTTTCAATGCTGGGCCATTTTTTAAGGCACAAAGCAGAGATGACATACTTATTCGTCAACAAGGCCTTTATGAAGCTGCATAATATAATGGATTAAATTACTCACCCATTGTTGAGAAATACATCTGTTTCTTGAAGCAAGTTCCAGGCGGCGACAGGCACTCAGCACCAATTTCTATTCAACAATCTAGAATCACTGCAATTCTAGATTCACTGGAAATTGATAAATACACTTCTTCCCCCTCGCTCTGCAGGTTTGGGGGCAGAGGGACTGGTTGAAGGCACCACAGAAGTGATCAGTCACTCACAGGGGCTGGTGGCACGGATGGAGGGCCTTCTGGTGCTGGGAAATAACAGTGACATTTCCCTGCGTGTGGAAACAGTGGATGCGGATGAGGTAAAGGTTATTCAAGCCCACACGCTAGTGCTTTCACTGCAGAGCAGAGTGTTTGAGGAGATGCTGAGAAACCGCAATAGTAGCACGCTAGTGCTGCGAGAAACAGCAGAATGCACTGCCGTGTTCGAGAAATTCATCAGGTGAGAATCATTGCATTCGGGAAGCTGTCTATTTTTTAATTTTGTATTTATTTTGTTAAATATATTTGTATTATTTTTTAGATATCTCTATATTTTATATAGATAATATGTATAAAATATATAATATGCTATTTTAAAGTAGAACACAAAAGGACACTACCTTTTAAAATTTCTATTTTAGTGTTAATAAAATAAAATACTACACTGAAAAAAAATATACTAATTTTGTTTTAAGGTAAGTGGTTGCAAACTATTTATTTTAGCCACATTTAAATAAAAAAATAATAAAGTTAGTCAACTAAATTTGTTTAATTAAATGTAGCTAAAATACATTGATTGCAACCACTTACCTTAAAAAATGTAGTAAATTCAATTAATCTTTTTTTTTTTTTTTTTCAGTGTACGCACATATTTGTATTTAGGTCAGACCTAAACTAGAATTGTAAAGCATCATAAACATTTACTAGCACTACAAAACGTACATTTTTGGACCTGCAGTGCTTTATCATTGTATTGTTTTAGGCAACATGTTGGGACATGACCAATTATGAGAACATTCCCATCCCACACATGTCCAGACTCTCTCTATTGGCCAACGCTGGAACTGCGACTTTCCTTGCCATCAGCAGCTCAGACCCAAAAGGAGATATCAAACAAAACAGCAATATTTAAAAATGAACTCTGTGCTCTAATATAAAGCAGCTTTATAATGAGAAGGGCCAAATAGGAGGACATTACAATAGTGATGTGTAGCTAGCGTGAGAAGATGTTTTGGTTAAAAGAACATGCCATTTATTTGAATGAGCTGAAGTTCTTTGTTTGGGGTTTTATTTCCTTTAAAGCGATACCGAGGATAAGATGACAAAGATACAATAAGATTGAATTTTTTTTGGAAGGAAAACAAGGCAGTGACAGCATTTAACTACAACGGTAAACAAAACAACAAGATGCATTATTATAAAAAGAGATTTATATTTGCACATTATTTTATCAGGTAAAAATTGGCCACTTTGGTTTCATTGGATGCAGGGTAGCAGGAAATTTTGTCACTCATTCAGTTCATGAGATGGAATATGAACTGAATTAGACACACCCACCAGGAAGCTGAATTGGAATTCAAATTGGACTGACAGGAAGACAAACTGTAACTCATCCAACACAAATGTAGACTAGAGATAAGCGTAAGTAATTATATTATTATTTTTGAATAATGATACATATTTTTTCCTGGTATGTAGAACATGCCATATTTTTACACAACATAGTATTTTTTTTTCTCAGTTAGGAATATTTCTCAAAACAACTTCCAAAATACAGCCAAAACATTCACCACAATGTTGTCAGCTAACTTTAGAAAGTTCATGTAATAAATATAAATGTATTACATATTTTGTTGTAAATATCTCATTTTGTTTTCAATGAAGAAAAAAAATTCAAATCTGACCAAAACAATACAGCCAAATGCTCACCACGATTTTGTCAGCTAACCTCATAAAAATAAAGTTAATTTAATATGAAATTAATAATTTTCTATGAATATGTTATTTGGTGATCCATGAAGAAATGGAAATGAAAGTTAAGAAAGTTAAATCATGACAAATAATTAAAAAAATTACAGCCAAAATCAAATAATACAATCAAAATGTTCACCACAATGTTTTTATCTAATTCATTTAATTTCATTCACTAATTTAATTAATAATCTAATTTCTTGAATATTCTGCAATGAATATCTCCTTTTGTGTTCCATGAAGGAAAGGAAATAAAAGTTTTGTAAATAATGACAAATTTCTTAAAACTCCTGCCAAAATGTTCTCCAAATGGTGTTAGCTAATTTTATAAAAACAGTTATTTATTAAATATGAAATAAAGTTAAGGTTTAAAAGTATTAAATATATTGTAGTAGCAGCCTATAAAACTACTACTAAATTAATAGACATTATTAGGCTAATATATATTTAAATAATCATAATAATATAATAAAATTGAATTATAAATCACAGTTAGGACACAGTTATGTTTATTGTCTGCTACCTTTAAACAGAGGCAATTAACCGGAAATTTGTGTAAGATACACTGAATGAAGCTTGATGAACTCTTTGTCTTCTGTTTTTCAGATATCTGTATTGCGGTGAACTCATATTGCAGTTAGACCAAGCCACACCACTGCACAGACTAAGTACCAAGTATGGCATCTCCAGCCTCCAGCAAGGACTAACCCAGTACATGAGCCAGAACCTGGCCTGCGATTCTCTGGGCGGTCACGTGGTGGGCTGGTACCAGTATGCCGTTTCGGTTGGCGATGTGGCGCTGAGAGACAACTGCCTTCAGTTTTTATCGTGGAATCTGTCATCGGTGCTTCAGAGTGCAGAATGGCCTTCGGTTAGTGTTGAATTGCTATTGACCCTCCTGCAGCGCTCTGATTTAGTATTGAAGAATGAGCTGGAATTGTTTGAGGCTCTGGAAATCTGGCTTACCCGGAACGACCCGGATACCTTGACAGCAGAGAACGCCCTTCGACTGGTGCGCTATGCCATGATCCCTCCACGCGAACTATTTCGCTTGCAGCGACAGTCGGCGATCATGATGCGCTACCACGAGTCGGTGCGCGATCTTCTCTACATGTCGTACCAGTTCCATTCAGCTTCGCCGCTTCAGCTGACCAAGTTCTTCGACGTGAACTGCAGCCTCTTTGTGCCCCGTAACTATCTCTCATCCATGTGGGGATCTCAGTGGGTCATAAGCAACCCAGCACGGGATGACCGCAGCTCTAGTTTCCAGACCCAGTTGGGTCCGAGCGGTTTTGACTCCAGTAAGCGGGTGACTTGGAACGCCCTGTTCTCGCCCCGCTGGCTCCCCCTCAGCATGCGGCCCATGTACACCGAGCAAGGTGCCATGCAGCCACCGCGGCCCGATGGAGGAAACGGCATTGCCCGGCCTCGTATCATCATCACACCTGCTACTTCCAGTGCAGATTTTGCAGGTGTCAGCTTCCAAAAGACTGTGCTCATCTTGACAAAGCAGAAGAACAAGCTTGTGGTGCGGCACATCTTCAGTTTCCACCAAAGCACAGAGGAGGTGGGGGATTTCCTGGTTGGCGAGGACCTGCAATATCGCACATCTGAGTACCTTGTGGATGGATCGCTGTACTTGCACATCATTGTAAAGCCTATCTACCAGACTCTTATAGCAACCAAGAAATAATGTAACAAGTACATTTTAGAAATTTTTATTGATGCATGGAAGAAAATGTTTAGGTTTAATGTGATTAACACTAATAAAGTGCATCTCCACTGTCCTTACTCTGAAAATGAAATGCGATAATCCACATGTACAAAATTTAAGGGATAGTTCACACAGAAATTAAAATTCTCTCATCATTTACTCACCCTTGTGTCATTCCAAAGATGTATAACTTTTTTTTTTCTTTTTTTCCATGGAACACAAAAGGAGATGTTTGGAGGAATGTTAACGCTGCTCTCTTTAATATAGCGAAAAGTTCTGAAAAGCACAAAAACACTACTAATACATCTTAAACGTATCCATGTGAGGCATGCACTACATTCCAAGTTTTCTAAATAATATTATTGTGTGAAGAACAGACTGAAATTTAAGTTGAAAATTTTACCTTGCGGTCACCATTAACTGGAATAAAATGGAGAAGAACAACTTTGAAAATATTCTATGAATATCTCTTTTTGTGTTCCATAAAAGTTTTGTGAATGATGATGCAATTTCAAGCAATTGTTGCTTTAATGTAGGCCAGTGACATACATTAGTGTCCCAGATATAATAACTCATATCATAGGTATTTTTCCACTTGATTAGGCAGAAGCCCTTTTCTTTTTAGGAAAACCAATTTGTGTATAATCACTACAACATTCTTTGTCCACACTGGACTCAATGGACTAAGAAAGAGAAAGTGCACAGAATTGTTGAATTTAGCATATTATTGCATAAAGTATATTGCAAAAAAGAAACACAGGTGGCAACAATAAAAACATTATTCTTATTCTTTACATTTTAAGTTTTAATATACTACATTTTAAGTGTTTCAAGGTGCTACTGTAAATTTAATGAGAAATATCACACGTCTTTCAAACCTGTAATGTCTTGAAACATCACACATTTGTGCTGGTTATTTAATTATTTAGACCATTAATTGATGTTATATATAATAATTCTTAGATAGGCGGCAGGCCTAGTTAGGCTGTTTTTCTGTATTTTCCCATACTATTTTCTTAGATCTGTTTCCTTGCATGTTGGGATCATGTATAGTATTCACTCCCCTGAGCAGACCACACAATAAAATACACGATGCTTGCAGAACGTTTGAGTCTATCATTGATTATGTGGGTAAAGGAAAGAAGACAAGACTTCAGACACAAGGTCAATATGGTCTTCTTTACAACACATAGCTACCAAGAGGTCACGTTTTATTGAGAGCCTTTATCTGCAGGGGTGTAAAACGTACAGAGATTCTCATACAAGACAGTACCTGCGGCCAGTGCAGAATGATTCTAATGAGTCGATTCTTTAAAGTGAATCAACTACATGCAGCGCGACTAGTGGAGTCCGATTCCCGATCGAATGACTCTTACGAGCCGGTTCTTTCAAGTGACTCGAAAACACTTATGAATCAGTTGGTTGAAAATTAATCTTTCAGGACGTCATGTCGAAACGAACCAATAGTTTGTTTTAATTCTCACGAATTTAATGTGACTGATTTTTTTTGGTTTTTGCTTTAATCAGTAGGCTATATAAATAATACAAAAAAAAACAATGATCACGTTTATGCCAAAAGTCTGTAAACAGAACATAGTTGGGGGGTTTTTTGTATTAAATTGATTTCTAATGTGTAAGATCGTTCTATTGATATCTGACATGTTACAAAAAAAAAAAAAAAATTTAAAAAAATGGAACTGAAATAGTTAAAAAGAATCAGAACAAGAACTGATGATACATTTTCTAACGATTTCCAAAAGAAAGCATTTCTGACATCAAATATTCAGTTTCAAAATTACTCCAAATTCACGAAATGACTCTTGAATGATGAAGTACACTTCCTCAAGTACTTCACGCCCTGCTTATCTGTCTGAAATACACAAGCGAATCTGTCTGTTAGCCTGAAAGAGACTCGTATTAGCATAGGCCTGCTCCTCCTTTTTCCCCGGCGCACAGCAATTACGTGCAAACTACCAGTCCCATGATCCCCGGCGTCGTCAGGCAGGAAGAACGTGTGTTAGCAGGGGCTCACACTGATCCAAGTTAGGAGCTCTCAGCTGCTGGCCTTGGCCCATCATGTAAGTGCCTGCCGAGGTTTCTTTGCAGAGCGGTTGCAGAAATCTCCTCGTTTTCGTTGCGTGCAATTGAAGAGCCAACCTTTGCACGGAGAACAAGTTATCCGACGCCCAAAGGCTCCGAGTGCATGAAGATCGCGGCTTGTATTTTGCACCTTTGTTGCAAGCAAGCCCGCTTGAAGCCTCACTGCGAGGGATAGATGGAAGGAGGGAGCGACAAGGAAAGCAAAGTCTTTTGTGCTTCCCCTTCCCCCAACCCAAAAGAGGAGATGTCCGTGCCAAAAGGAGGTAGGTGCTTTTTTTTTACTCAACCGATCCGTGCAAAACCTCGGAAATGCAGCCAGCGTTGCATGGCTTGCAAAGTGCACGGCTGCAGCTTTATCGTGGCCAGCGCATTAAAAGTTTGATGGCTCGCGAGGGTCAGTTGCAACGCCTGTTTTAATGATCTGCCCTTTTGCAGAGTTTCTGGTAAGGCGATGCTCTCCTTAGACAGTCGCTATTTGCATTCTTGTTGTGCCACGATTATTAAAAGAAACGCCTTCTTTCCGCGTTGAGGAACTGCCTAGCCAGCAATGCAAAAGTGATTGTGCAATGGCAACGCTGTCCGCACCCGACTTATTCACGCGCACGAGGCGATTTTCTCTCGAACAATGTTCGATTGTTACGTCATGACGGCCTTGGCTTCGTTCTGCACATTTAGATTAGTTCGTACAACTTCTGGCGTTGATGCATGCGAGGTGCATTAGATAACATGAAACTTTGGCCGAAGGGTGAGTGTGCAAGTGCAATGGGGAAACAGGGACCTGACAGCCTGCTTGCATGCCATGTTGAGCATGCAACAATTTTTATTAGTTGCGCGTAATGGAAAATAATTCGGACACTCTGTCATGCAAGCTTTGTTCCAGCAGTAATGCATAGGTAGAGGCTGCAAAAATAAAGGGCTAAATATAGTTTTGTTGCTGCAAAGGAATAGGCTTCAGATGTGCTACACAAGTCTCCATGCACAAATATCCACAAACCCTCCTCAAGCCGACAGCTGCAGAAAAAATACTGTTTCGTGTTCCAAGATTGCTTGATTAATTGTGCATATTCTAAAATTAGCTTTACTGGCATTTGTTCACCTGTTCATGCACAATCATTATAGTCGTTGTATGCAAATTTGCTGCATGCATTTTCATCTTTTCCACTTACAGTGCCCCACTGCATGAAGCTTTGCGTGCTTCAGACCCTGCCCTTAAAATGACCCACCAAGTTATTTGACAGAGGATGTGACACAAGTTAAATTACTGGCTGATGGACATATTTTAGTTATGCAACTGTCATCATATGATCAAAGAAATGGCATGCAGAAGTCGATTTGATCATCTTTTAGTGTCTTTAGGTTGCAGTGCTATATTGAAAGTACTTATTTCAATATAAGAAAGAATTAGAGACGTTTTAGTATACTGGCACACGTCTTAGAATTATTAATTTGCCTTGCACAGTTAGACTAGTAGAATTCATGTAGTATATAGCGTTCTTTAGTACTGGTGCACGTTTCAAACTTTTCTACCATTTCAATTTTGGAATGCATGCTCCAAAAGAAGTATAATAATAATAATTCTGACAAAAACACAGGGTTCCCAGCACTGCATGCTTAGACCCCTTAATTACACTCTATGGAGTCTTTGCAACATATCTAATGTTCCTGCTCTTTCACAGAAGTACTGTATAGAGCTCGTGTGTGAGGTTTCTCACACCTTGGGCTGAATTGACGTACATGCACAAGCCAAAATTAAAACTATGGGCAGCAGCTGTTATACTGGGTCCATTCCTATCCATGCAGTGACCGCAGTCGAGAGGCAGATTGCAGCGCAGGAGTATTTACATTTTGAGAACAGAACACTCATGGATCATGTATTAGTAGGCGTGGTTGAAGAATGTGCGATACTGACGCCCTAATGAGGTGATTTTTGCATTGTTGAAAGAGCAGTAATTGTGTTGTTGTGTAACAGTGACACACCTGAGGAACATTTGAGGAACTAAATCCTTATGAACCAAGCCTCCGTCATGCAAACAAACAGCTTTACCTTTGCACGAGGAGCAGGTAGTGGATTGTGAAGGGCGATGTTTAAGGGCTACTTGATAGTGCAACTAGTTTAAACTTAAATATAAATGTATTGTATTGTTACTCCTTAAAGGGATAGTTCACCCATTGTTACTTACCCTAATGTACTTCCAAAACCTGTTTGCATTTCTTTCTTGTGTGAGATATTATGAAAAGTTGATTTGGTGTTGCAAGTGATGCAATGCTACTTTTCACCAAATCTCTTCCCGATGAAGCAAACTCTTCTACATCTTGGTTGACCTAAGGGAGAGTAGAACTTTAATTTTTGCATGAACTATTCCTTTAAGAATTTATGCTTAATTTTCTTCCATGCAATGCATGCTTGCAGTTTTTTTTTTTGTTATGATGCATACTTGCTCACTAAAACTGTGAGCTGAAGTGTCACATGCCTTAAAGCTGCATAGTTCAAAATGAAAACTGAAAGTCAACTGATTGGAAACAATCACTTTTAAGTGGATGCACATAGACTGTTTTAAAATTTGGCAATGTTTTTCCTGGTTGGAAGCGATTTCTCGGAAGAGCAGCCCTGCTTACGTCAGTGGGGGTCTATATTGTGCTTGTTGGCTCCTGGTTCATTGAGTTTGCACTGGCCCCAGTGGCGCACACAGCAAATTGATGTCCCTGCCATGCAACCATGCAGCATGATGCCGCCATGCGCAATTGTTACGTTTGTCATGCTAATAGACCATAGAGATACTAAATCCCCTATTTGCGACAGCTCAATTGTTGGTGACCGTCCAGCCTTGCTGTGTTGTTTTGATGCAATAGCATGAGGATTGTTTTAAGCATTGTGCAGCTGATCCCCCCCAGACCTTTCACTTTTCATCTGTGTGCGTGGAGAGCCCAACAATGCCATTCCATCTCTCCAGCATGCTTTTGCATGAATTTATGCATGCTGCAATTCAGGGCATGAAATCTCCACTAGAGACTTGCATGCAAATCACAGTCTGCACGTTGGCAAGCTTGCATCCCAGTCTCTATATCAACGAAGCAATACATTGCATGCGTTTTTTTAAGCAGCTAAGCTGTTTTTAATGGGGTAATGTCAGGCCTGGGAGTGTCCTCCTGCTGAATCGCTTGGGAGTGACCATATGATGACTCTATTGGCTCTCTGGGAGGCCCTGTCTAGAGGCCCCTCTCTGTCTGTCTTTGTTTTGTTTTTTTTCCTCTCTCTCTTTCGTGCTCTCTCTCTCTCCTGTGGGCTGTGAGCTATGCTTGGTCGCAGGAACTGCATTCTGACATTGATCCATCTTATTGCAGACTTCTGAATAATTGACCACTTTTAGGGTTTTCTCTTGAAGGCCTCCAGGGTGTCTCTTACCATAGCATTACTAACAGTATTGCTTTACAAGAATGGACTGCCTTTAGCTTATTGCAATCAGGGTGTGAAATACATGTCTAGAAAGGGCGGAGGTTACCTCCTTAGATGCCTCATGTTGGGGTGAAAAGCAGTTGGTTTTTTAAAATCAATCCAACATTTTTACACAAATTATGCATTTATTGATGGAAAAAATTTATCTGAAGTACATAGTTTTTTTTTTTTTAGCAAGGTTGCTTTGAATTGTTCAAACTTAAAATGCATTTATAATATTACAAAAGATTAAAGAATCCTCAAAAATAGTATCAGTTTCCGCAATATATATAGTTGCACAACTATTTAAATATAATAACAATGTTTAAGCATTAAAAAAAAAACAGAATTAATTCTGCAGAATTAATTATTTTTCATCAAATAAATGCAGCCTTAGTAAGCATAAAAATGTGTCATTTGTAATTGCGGAATTAGTCGTGCAGACATCGTTATTTTGTTTTTAATTAAATTTATAATTTCTAATCTATATGTTCTAGAGAATGTGTGCAGAAATTTCCTGCATTATGAATGATTAAATTGTGTGAGAGAACCACAATCCTGCAACAAAATGAAGTTCCAGGTGATTATGCTATTGTAGAGAGTGACTACGTCATGTATCCTTATTTAAAAAAGAAAATATATATATTTTGTATTTACAGCACCCAAGGGAGGCCCCTTCTCTGCAGGGGGCAGTAAACAGCTTTCTGTTGTCATCCAATGAAGCCAAAATGTGTTAGATATTAAAGCAGCCTTTACTTGGCCCCACATGCACAGTTGTATAAAACCCTCTCACATGCAGGAAATAATGTCTTTCTACAAATGACAAGATGAATTCATTCTGCGGTGCAACATTCTTCTTATAATGCAGGTCTCTTTTCAAATGGACTCTTATGAAATTTCTGGTTTAGTTAAATCCTTACATATTTCATAATAAAGCTAGTAACATTCAATATGCTTTTCTTACGTTTTGGAATCATTTGCCGAAGGCTACAAATTGTGTATTGAATGTAAAATGGTGGCGTCTTTAAAAATGGTAAGATGAACACCTTGCATAGTAGTTGCACTGGTTTCTAATGCCCTCATTTACTGTTAACACTTCTGTTTGGTTTTCAAATGGCGTATGTCACAACTAATTACGCTAAGTGCAGAATAAAAGATTTTGCATCACATACAAACCACTTAGTGTGACTGCGGCAGTGTTTCGTGGAAGATCTCAGGGGCAGAGATTGAGTGTCAACAGGTTGAGGACTCCACCCTCTGGTAGCATTTCGCCTCGCTCTAATTCTGCCGGATCATACATCGAGGAATTGGGGTGCCTCCTGGTATCCTCCCATGCTTGGAGGAGAATATCATCAAAACATCATGGCTCATTTTATTCTACAGTTTAACTGTCAGAATGTGCATGCACAATTATTAGATTGCAATTTGAAGTACATTTGTGACACTCACATCATCTAACCCATCTAATGTAATATATACATGCAAAAATGGTTAGATTGTAGTTAAAGGTATTTATGTGCCACTAAAATCACTACGTGTACTTGCAAAAACAACTGTTTTCAAACAGCTTCGTTAATTGAGGCAATGTTGCACTTTTGGGTTGGCCTCCTATCCCAAACTGCATCCATCTAAAATGGTGGCATGCAATATGTGCATGCAAATTATTATTTTGCACTTAAAGGTAAATTTATGTGCCACTAATATCACCAAATGCGCTTGCAGAAACGACTGCTTTCAAACAGCTTTGTTAATTGAGCCAGTGTTGCTGTTTTGGACTGGTCTCCTATCACAAACGGCATCCATCTGGTTGATGCATATGCACACTTTGTCTGACAAGTGTGCAGTAGTGTACAAATGTAATGGCGATATGGTTGCTGGTAGAACAAACTGTTTTGTTAAATGGAATTACCTGTTAGAATTTGAATTTATAACATTTACAGTAATATACCAGTATGATGTTATACACTGTGGAAAACATCTCTCAACAAGCAGTCTGTCAGAGCTCACACTGCGAACCACACAAAGCTGTATGATCTATCTTAAAGCATTTAGAATGAAGTGCTCCAAATTTAGCTTGTGCACTTTCTGCTCCAGCTCCCTCTGTGGTTCCTGCCATTCAGATGCATATTTTACATAAAATCATATTTTTTCAGTACTGCAGAACGCATCCAAAAAATTAAATGATATTTTTTGTTGATAATCTTTTTATTTTCCGTTGTGGAAAATTACGGTTTAAAATAAATGTTCTATTTTAATAGCCTATATTTTAAAATGGAATTAATTCTTGTAATGGCAAATCTGAATTTTCAGCAGCCATTAGTCCAGTCTTCAGTGTTACACAATCCTTCAGAAATCATTCTAATATATGATAAATGTGTTGAACACTAATTAATAATTAATAATATTTTTCAGGGGGGGAAAATGCAATTCTACGAAATAAATCTTGTTGTATTATATATAAGTTTTCTTATATATGCACTATTTATTTTTTGGCCACTTCAAATTTTTGAGAATTTCTTAAAAAAATAAAAATAAATAATAAATATATGTTTTTTGCAAGCACATTTAAACCACTGGCCTTTATCTGTCTCTGAGGATGACCTGTCATTCCTGGACTGTCTCTGTCAGTGGAAAGCAGAGGATGCACAGTGAGAAGCAGTGACAGCATTGGTTCAAAAGCAGTAACCCAAAGGCTGTGCCATCTTTGGAAGTATAGTGTATCTCACAAACTGCCAGTGCGGTCAGAGGGGCCAAACAGCCGGCAGCCCAAGGGAAGTTATTTTCATCTCTCTCTCTTTCTAATTCACCGGCCCTCCTCCGGGTCCCTGAAATTCCATTGAAAAACTCTTGGGATTGTTGGAATTCTGTGTGTGAGTGGGATAGTGAAGGACTAGAACTGGCTGACTTGAGTTTTGTGATA
Source organism: Barbus barbus (assembly GCF_936440315.1). Classification (NCBI taxonomy): domain Eukaryota; kingdom Metazoa; phylum Chordata; class Actinopteri; order Cypriniformes; family Cyprinidae; genus Barbus; species Barbus barbus. Next base: position 21,605,143 of record NC_136716.1, read on the forward strand.
AGGTCCTGGGGAGACAACCACACAGCAAGCAAGCTACAGCTAGGGGGTCTCAGGGGTCAGTAAAGTTCATGTTACTTCATAGCCCAAAACACGACGGCAATTGTGCCTGATTTGCATTGCTAAGGGTCACCTGAGGCCAGGCGCTAAAGGACCTGCCAGACATTAGCAATGACTGTGCTGTGCCAAACCCTCTGTGTTAAGAATGAAGCAATGAATTAGGCATTTGGTTAATTCAAACATGATTTGAAGGTTTTGCGAGCGTGTCTGACATACCTGGACACCGTCTGCTTTACGTTAGAAGGCTGAGTTCAGCAAAAAAAAGAGAATTGGTCTGTGTGCTTCCTTAATGTTGTCAACATTAGTTTTATTCAAATGATAGAAAAATAACCCTTGCAAATCTAGGTGTGTGAAAATTGTGTTATGAAGTTGACTTAATTTACTTTCTGCAGTTGTTGAACAATACCTTTGTTTCCTGCCAATACTGCATATTGATTGTATGTTTTTTGCCTCTTCTTGCCATCTTGTTCTCCCTATGCAAGCACTTTCACATGTACTGATATAGTGTGTTTTCGGTCCTAAGTGTATACGTATGTTTTTTTTGTTTTTTTTTTTGCCAACTTTGATTAATTTAAAGCACACTTTCTTTTAAAAAACTAATTGAACCTAATATATGTATATGTATACGTATGCATACATACATACTATACTAGTAACACTGTATTTGATACATCTATATGCATTTACTTGGAGATGGAAAACTTATTTGTCCAACAAAAGTCATTATGCAAAGTAATTTACAATCATTGTTGCATTCAAAAAAATTTTTGCAGGTAAAATAAGTATTGTTCTAAATAATCTAGACTTAAGGAACACTCACTTTTTTGGAAATAGGCTCATTTTACAACTCCCCTAGAGTTAAACAATTGAGTTTTGCTGTTTTTAAATCCATTCAGCCGATCCCCAGGTCTGGCGGTAGCACTTTTAGCTTAGCTTAGCATAGATCATTGAATCGGATTAGACCATTAGCATCTCCCTCAAAAACGACCAAAGAGTTTTGATCATTTTGAAAAGTTGTGATTTTCTAGGCCGATATGGCTAGGAACTATACTCTCATTCCGGTGTAATAATCAATGAACTTTGCTGCCGTACCATGGGTGCAGCAAGCGCAATGATATTACGCAGTGCCTCAAAGTAGTCTTCAGCTAGGTAACTAGTTATGATATAGCTGGGGACTACTTTCAGGTGCTGTATAATATCATTAAAATAGCAACTTTTCATTTTCCGTCGGTCTTGGTACACGATGTACCTACAGAAGAGTCAAGCTTTAAATAGGAAAATTATCAAAACTCTTTGGTCATTTTTGAGCGAGATGCTAATGGTCTAATCCGATTCAATGATCTATGCTATGCTAAGCTAAAAGTGCTCCTGCCAGACCCAGAGATCGGCTGAATGGACAGGGGAGTTGTAAAATGAGCCTATTTTCAAAATAGGTGGAGTGTTCCTTTAAAACAAATGCATAGGAATATAGGCATAAACTTGACTTGATTATTTTTTTTACTTTTTAATATGTGGGGAAAAAAAATTGAGTAATGTAAAATTGTAATTTTTTTTTTAATCTGCTCAATGAATCCCAACTTTTTTTTTTGTTGCATTTTTACTGCACAATAAGCAATTAATTAATGCACAACATTGTTGCAATTTGCTCGCTTAATTTAATAATGCTATCAAAATCAAATATATTGTGACTAGTCAATGTGTTGCCAATGCCAAGCCCTAGTTTGAACTTCACATGTTCTTTTAGTTGTGCACTTTGTACAGTGGTTCTGTTGAATAAGAAACCTCATTTATCTCGGTTATGCAAGCAATAATTTGCCAACCACTTCAAGAGCAGAATTTATTTACAAATAGAGTTCGTTTATGTGACCAAAATAAATGCAATATGTGTTTATCTGCATGCATGTGTTTAGTTCTTCTAGATGCCGTTGGTTATTTTCATGGATGAAAGAGCTTCTCCAGTCTGTAGAACACGCTGGAACATGTTCCAGCAGATAAAGCCGCCTCTGCATCTCCCTTTACGTTTTGCCTTTACATTGACCCATTTAAATTGCTGTAGGCTGTGGATTCGCTATAGTCCTAGACTGTTTACCATTTTAGTCGGCTCAACTTTGTCACATCGCCAATTAATTTCCAACTCTTGATAAAAACTAACAACTTCCGGTCACTTTATTGCTATAATTCCAGTGGTTAATACCAACACCGGGATCTTTTCACAGGCAGCATCGTGACATAGAAGGGCACTTGTTATATTTGGAGTGCCTGAAGTGCTGTTTTTAATGCTTATGCAACAGTTTTTACAAAGTTCGCAAAGTCACATGGAGGTCCAGTAACTGAGATCAGCCTTTTCCCTACATCACTGATGTGATCAGTCTGAAGAAAGCTATCGGGTTTCGGCCTGTAATGTGTCAGCATGTGTGATTTTAAGGATTAGGGCTTTCAACACGGAACATTGCTTGAGTCGGTTGCTAGGGAGTGATTTCCAGTTGGGGCATAGTTATTTTGGCAGTCGTGATCAGTGATGTGCTTTCTGCAGGAGGCAGAAACCATTTTGTGGTTTTGTACCCTCACTTTAAAAGGGATTGGAGTCCTTGGTGAGTTTTTTTTGAGTGTCAGCTTTCTGTTGCTATTGTTGTGCATGCAAAGGCAGGTGGGAGAGGTTCAGAACTACTTTTTTGCCGGTAACAATAGTGTAACGGACACACAACAGGACTGTGGGTGAAGGTTGACAATGCACAACCCCCTTCTCATGCTGCACTGGCAAATAGCTGCTCGTATTTTGTGTAGAATTGTGACAATATGGGAAGTGTCTCTGCATTTGTTTCCTGTCTGTGGGCTCATGGTGTGGTCAGGACTTTTTTGAAGCCACACCTTTTGCAGGGTTTCTTTCTCTGGTAGTGATCTGTGCAGCTGTTGAATATTTGTTAAAAATTGTGGTTTATTTATATTTTGTGTGCTGCTAATATACTTCCTCTTATTTCAGGTTAACGAGACAAACTATAATTAGACCATTTGTGTGTTGATTGTTCTGAAAACTTTAAACACTGTGGCTCTGTTGTGCAGTCAGCCCTACATGAGTTTGGGCGGGACTATCTGTTTGGCTGGCCAATGGCAGATGGGGAAGTGTTCTGGAAACTAATTTTAAAATGTTCCATGTTCCATATAATTATTTATTCATTTATTCAAATTTTCATTTATTATTTCATTTTATTAAGTTGCCATATGAGATTAGAAGTGCTCTTTTTATTTCTGGTTTTAAATCTAGGCTGAAGACTTTTTTTCTCTGACGTTCACTGCCTATTAATTTGCTTGCCTCCTATTATTTTTCACTTGTTTTGTATTTTAAAGGTATTTGTATTATCAAATGTGTGTGCATTTAGGTCATATTAGGTCAGTTTGGTCATTGTGCTTAAGGAATATAATTTAATTTTATTTTAAAGGGGTCATCGGATGCAAAATTCACTTCAAGTTGTTTGAACATTGTCAGCTCCGGTGCAGGGGAAGACAAGATGTCTCCGATTAAGCGATTGAAGTATTTAGTTGTTTGATGTAATAATGAATATAGCAGTCGTCATTTACTCCCGACATTGAGCCGCTGAAGATTAATGCGCCGATCATCGCCCTAAATGCGTCCATGTTCACCCGAATCATTCGTGATCCAGCTTTATCTACAGAAGAAGTGAGTATAATGGTGTTTACGAATCTTTGCAAATCGCCTTTCCTAATAATGTGCTAGTTAGCCAGTTTCACGGCTGAAGTTTAGTATGCTCCATAGCGATATATACCTAGATGCCTCATTATCGACTGTTTCTATGGGCCGCGATACGTAAGCTATCCGCCATTTTTGGAACGGCCTGCGAATCTTTGAGCGCATTGACTGTGTGCGTCTACAACTAGCAATTCTGTTACAGACGATATATTGCAAGAAAATATATCTATATATCGATATCTGTACACGAAGAAAAAAAAGCGCAGCAAAAGAGAACATTCGTTCTGCTGATACACTAGTCCCTGGGACACACAAATACCTTTGTGCCAGCTTGGACAGGAGAGGGCACCCATGTGCCTGAGATTTCCACCATTCTAATGGATCATCTGTCAGGGGTAAAGCTGGAGCATCTTGGTATCGTTTCATCTCTTGTTCAGCTATGGAGGCAGGTGAAGGCGTGGATGTTCTGGTACTGCTGTTGAACGTCTGTCCAAGGAGATCAGCAAGCTCAGATTTCCTTCTCTTTGGGCTGTGTACAGTGGAAAGATCTTTTCCAGGCTCACTGTAGTCTATCATCCCCTCAGCAGCATACATGGTGCTTCCTTCCTGGTCAGGAGGAGGAGTGCTCTTAAATCTGTTGTCCATTTAAGTCTGCAGCCTCTTGAAGAAGAAAACAGTGGGACACCTGTTAACCTGTTGCATTATTATATAAAAAAAAATGCTCAGCTGTCAAATAAAAATTTTAAAAGTTTTAAATTTAAATAGCTTATAAATATTTACTAGATAAAATACATGTGTATTTTTTATTTTAGCATTTAATGGTTTTTAAAATATAAAGTTTGAACTGAACATTTAGAGTTCACAAACATTCACACTGACATCAGACTGCAACCTCTCCACTACGGGCTGCTTTTTCTTAATAGCAAAAACCTTTCGGTGCCTGGAGCCTGCTTACCTGCTGGATCTCGAGTGCAGACGTGTCACCGAGATCACCGTCTGATCTCTTCATGCATGAATGTGCAGCCAAACCCAGGCCTAGACACCTCTATAGGCTTTAACACCCCAGCAGACTTTAAAGAAAGGTCTGGTCTTGGTTTCTTTCATTTGAATGTACGCAGTCTTGTTCCTAAAATGGACATGTTGCGTATTTGGGCTCATTCTACAGATACTGATGTAATTGTCTTGTCTGAAACATGTTTAAGTAAATCGGTTTCAGATAAAGAAATTAATATAAGTGGTTATAATGTTTTTAGGACTGACCGCCCTAATAGAGGTGGGGGTGTAGCAATCTACATCAAAAACCAGTATCAAGTTAATGTATTGCTATCAATATCGTTAGTTAAGCAGTTTGAATTTTTAGCCTTGGAGCTCAAAGTCTCTAATTCACTTTGTATAATGGTCATTGGTTGTTATAGGACACCTTCAGCGGTTAGCGGTGTTTTGCCCTCCTTAATGCAACTCCTGTCAGATTTTAACTCTAAGGAATTAGTATCCTTTGGAGACCTAAATTGGAACTGGTTACAACCAGCTTCAGAGCTTATTGTGATTAATTAAATCTTTTACAGATTGTTGACAGTCCCACACGGCCAAACTTTAAAAACCCGGAAAAATCATCGCTAATAGATGTGATTTTAACTAACGCTCCTCATAAGTACTCAACCGCTTCTATATTTGCAAACGACATCAGTGACCACTGTGTCGTAGCAACAGTTAGAAATACTAAAATACCTAAAATTAAACCACGCATTATAGTCGAGCGTAACATGAAGCACTTCTCAGAACAAGAATTCCTCCACGATTCATCTAATTATGACTGGGGAAAAATTTATATTAGTGCAGATGTTGATAGTGCCTGGAACCTCTTTTATGAGGGGTTTACCGATATGATTTATGAAGTATGCTCCATTAAAGAAGTACAGAGTTAAAGGCTGAAACAATGCTTGGTTTTCTCCTGATTTAGCAACGTGGCATGGGCAAAAGCCAGAAAATCAAATCAGAACTCTGACTGGCTGGTTTTCAGGCAACTGTGTAATGCTTGTACTCTAAAAATTAGAAAAGCCCAAGCTAATCATTTTCTTTCTCAAACCAATCATAACCTGAATAATCCATCAAAATTTTGGAAAACTATTAAATCATTATCAGAAAACAGTTAGGGCCAGGAGCTTCCTTCAAGCATTGTGATAGATTCTCAAAAACTTACTGATAAAACCAACATACTTGACTGTTTCCAATGAACATTTCATAGCCTCAGGATTTTTATTTGAGTCACTCAATAGTCAACATGAGTGTTCCTCTTCAGTGGAGACTGTTGGTTTGGATTCTTCTAGTCAGTCTTTTAGTTTCAGTCCTATTACAGTTTCAGATGTAAATAAAGCCCTCAAGCAATTGGACACGACAAAATCTGCAGGCCCTGATAAACTGGATCTCCACTTTTTAAAGTTAGCAGCAAATTTTATTGCCATGCCTTTTAACTAATATTTTCAATCTGTGCTTAAACACGTTATTCCTTCCATTTGGAAATCAGCCTTTGTGGTTCCCCTGTTAAAAGGTGGTGACCCTTCTATCTTAAATAATTACAGACCAATCTCTAAATTATCTGTTCTGGTCAAGGTTTTAGAGTCCCTTGTTAGTGATCAATTAAATGATTTTTTTTTTTAACAGTAAAAATGTTTTATCTGACTTCCAATCGGGTTTTAGAACAAGGCATAGTACAATATAGGCAGCTTTTAAATGACGATTGAATCTATAGATAACAAGCAGCATTGTGCAGCCCTTTTTATTGACCTCTCTAAGGTATTTGATACAGTGGACCACACAGTGCTTAAGCACAGACTGTGTAGGGCTGGACTTTCAGAACAAACTGTCAGCTGGTTTGATGATTATCTTACAGACAGCACTCAGTGTGTGCAGGCGGATGGCAACACCTCTCGCTATCTTAAAATAAAAAAAGGTGTGCCCCAGGGGTCAGTCTTGGGGCCTTTGCTCTTTATCCTTTATATAAATAACCTTGATAGTAACGTGTCTAAAGGAAAATTTCATTTTTATGCAGATGACACTGTACTGTATTGTTCAGCACCCACCGCAGACCAGGCCCTCTCCCAATTACAACTTGATTTTAACACGCTTCAACAGAATCTTTATGATTTAAAACTTGTTCTAAATGCTGAAAAAACAAAACTTAAAAAATTTAACTTTTTCAAAATAGTACAATAATGGCAATCCCTTGGTTTTTTTTATCTAGCAATTTATTTATCAATTCTTTTTCATTATTTATTTTTATTAAATATCAGTTTTATTCGGTCATTTTATTTAAATTTTTTCTTCTTTTTTGGTAGTAGTAGCGCAGAAATGGCACATTTCTGCTTTAATACTTCAAATTCTGTAACAAGGTTGTCACATCACCATCTCAGTAAATGTAAAATAAAAAAAAAAAAAAAAAAACTAATATGCAATTAAACTTTTTTTAAAATTTGTTTTAAATGAAAATAAATTAAATTTTAATTAAACATTGTTTTAAGATTTCAGCTAGCTAATTAGAACTATATTTTATGATTTTTAAAAAAAAAAAAATTTATTTGAATGTTTTCAGACTATACGCAGACACATGCATAAGCATTAAAACGCAGATGCCTATGAGTCAGACAGCATTTAGGTACCAGATTGAGAGCTGCTGATGCTACACAGAGACTGATATTCTTTGATCTTCTTTTTTAGCATTTACTGTTACAGAAGTACAGCATCTGACATCCTTATCCAGGCACAACTGTTGATATGTATTGCAGTATCTCATACAGAGCACATTATTCCTATTGCTTGCCTTTAGCAGACTGGAATGAGTCAGTCAGGTGGGTGTGGGCTGTTCCTGTGCCATCAGGTATGTGGATTGCCCTGCTCTGGTGTCACTCATGATGATGGGTCACGCCTGTGGCGGCAGCGCCTCCGATCTGCTCCAGATGGAGAGAACGTACCTGGCCCTGCCATCTCGCCTCCCTCTTTCACACTTGCACTCTCTCTCCTCGCACTCTCTCGCTCTCTCACATTTACTCAGCCAGGATCTGGAGCCGCTTGCGCTGTCTGACCGTAAGTGCTCATCCGATAGGGAATCTCGCAATTCCATGGGGAGCAGAAATAAAGGAAAGGGCTCTATATCCCTCGGGACGGTTTCAGAATGCCTCTTTTGTTTAGACAGGCCTTTTGTATTTTTTATCTCACATAAAGCTTTTGTTGAGAGACTTTTTTTTTTCTTTTCTCTCTCTTAAAAGGAACTTTTAAAAGGGCATGATAATGATGATTTTTTTTCTTTTTTCTTCCCTCTGCAGGTAAAAAGAAGCCACCACTCAAGCTTCCAAAAGAGGTGTTTGAGAAACCCCAACCTGCTCCTACGTAAGATTTTATGCAGATTTTAGTGCACTGATTAAGTTTTAAGAGAATTACACTTCTCTTGATGTTACAGAGAGCACATTTATATCCATAAATGGTGCTAAATCTGTGTTTCTGTCTGAGTGTGTAAGTAGAATAGATTTTATAATTAAGGCTGGCTTTAGTTAGCAAGTCATTTACCGTGTCAGACAAGGACACTCAATTAAATTTTTTTGTTGCGCAGACCCCCAAGAGACCTGGACTCCAAAGCCTGCGTTACTATTGGAGATAAGGTGCGTTTCATCATCCTTTCCTTAATTAAGAATGAGAATCTTGTGTATTTTCATCTTATACTTTTTCACCCCGTTTGTCTCCTGTCTTCTATTGTTGTTTTTCACTTTTCATTTTTGCTCTTTTTTTTTTTTTTTTTTTTTTTTTTTTTTTTTATTAAAAATAAATCTTCATTAAATCAGTTCATGGCAATTTAAAAAAAAAAATAGCCTCTATAGGAAATATTTCATGCTGCGGGGTTTCACTTCACCTGTATCTCTTCCTCATCTGTATTAAAAAGCAATATGAGAGGAACTGTCCTTGGGTCACCTGTATGCAAAGCGTTGTTGTAATTTGCATTCCCGTGCTAAGGTGATAGACATATCTTTTCAAATGTCATATTTTACATTGCTTTTTATGGTGATGTAACTCCTGTGCCGGGCTTGATATGAAAAGCTTGGCTCGGTGAAAGACCGGCGGGTTGTAAAGAATGGCCCAGTGCACATTACAGCCCTTTTGAATGCGTCTTGATTGTAGGCAGCCTGGAATGTACTTTACTGCCTGTCAGGCTGTAAAAATATTTATTTTAAACTCATCAAATAAGTGGAATTTTCCATTGGCAAAGATTAAGGCTTTTTGTCTTACAACCAAACCCAAAGAGTATGTAACTTTTTTTTTTTTATTAAGTCAGATAGGAACGTACAAGCTTTTGTGAAGAGTTGCTGAGGAGCCGGGCTGTTGTTGCCTCTAGGTTTAAGGCGTTTGTTGTGATTGCTAGTGATAGCGAGCTGAAACAGGGATTGGAAAAATGTTATCAGGAATGGCTTGCTTCCATTCTTCATAGGAAACAATCAGCTTATGCTCATTTGTGCCATTTATTTTTTCTTTTTAGATGTTTTTCAGACTGTCTTTGGAATGCAGGCTTCTTTTTTTCCCGTTTGTCCATCCTTTTTTTTGTTTTCTTGGTTTCCTTTTATCTGCCACTGTGTCTGTGTCAATTTCACCATTCGTGAACTTTATGATACCTTTACCATGTGTTTTTGTTGTGAACAGAACTTTGTGGTGAAGGCCGATGATTTGGAGCAGATTGGAGAGTTGGGTCGAGGGGCGTATGGAGTGGTGGACAAGATGAGACACGTCCCAAGTGGCGTAATAATGGCAGTAAAGGTGAGTTCATGCAGGCCTATGCTAGCCGGACTCGTGTGGGGAATATTGCTGTAATTAAATCTCAATTCAACAGAAATGGGCAAGATTTAGTTGTGCTACTTGTAGCATTTTCCTAGTATTTTTTTAAAATTCTATTTGCAGTGCACATCAGTATTTAAAATTAGAGATGCACTGATTGCAATTTTTTTTGGCCGATTCCGGTTTCTGATTTTTTTGTTTTGTTTTTGGAAGTGTGACCTGCCGATACCGATTTTTGCCAATTCAGATTTTCTTTCTAAGAACTATAATTGACAGCATATACAAACAAAAATCTATGCAAATTTCATTTTACATAATAAAATAATTTATTGAACATTACAATTCCCCCAATCTGGACTAAGTTAAAGATTGTCTTTCACTTAAACAACTCTCAAAATAAAGTGGTCTATGAATGGAAAGAGGAAGAAATAGCTAACTTAAAATTAGTTGCTGTATGTAACAAAACAGATGTCATTTCCCAATGCGTTTATAAATGGTAACCCCCCCCCCCCAACCTTAATAAATGTGTAATCTTTCACATCAAATTCTTACTTTGTTTCAATTAATTCAGTTAGCATAATAAGAAACTGTAGAGTTGTTACTATTCAAGTGAAATTAGTATTAACAAACTAATTAGTATAATAATTGATTAGAATTAGTATTCTTTCCACTGCCGAGGAAACAGAAACGGCATCTGAAGTGGCATTAGATGCATTTACACAGATAGTTTGATGAAGCTGAGGTGCCATAAATACATTTACACTGCAAAATTTATTTCAAATGCATAAATAATTTTATAAGATTAATGTTTTACAAATTTTTTTTTACATACAAATAAATGTTGAAAAAAATGCAATGATACTTTTAAATGACTAAACCACCAGTGGGTGGCGGCAAGTGTCTTGAGTGAGTAATTTATTTATTCATTCAACCGATTCGTTCAAACGGCTGATTCATTCAGAAACGAGGCAAGTGACTGTCCTTATGAATGGGCCACTGAATCATTGACTCACTCAATTCGTTCAAACGGCTGATTCATTCAGAAACGAGGCAAGGGACTGTCCTTATGAATGGGCCACTGAATCATTGACTCACTCGAATCGTTCAAACGGCTGATTCATTCAGAAAGAGGCAAGTGACCGTCCTTATGAATGGGCCACTGAATCATTGACTCACTCGATTCGTTCAAACGGCTGATTCATTCAGAAACGAGGCAAGTGACTGTCCTTATGAATGGGCCACTGAATCATTGACTCACTCGAATCGTTCAAACGGCTGATTCATTCAGAAACGAGTCAAGTGACTGTCCTTATGAATGGGCCACTGAATCATTGACTCACTCGATTCGTTCAAACGGCTGATTCATTCAGAAACGAGGCAAGTGACTGTCCTTATGAATGGGCCACTGAATCATTGACTCACTCGAATCGTTCAAACGGCTGATTCATTCAGAAACGAGTCAAGTGACTGTCCTTATGAATGGGCCACTGAATCATTGACTCACTCGAATCGTTCAAACGGCTGATTCATTCAGAAACGAGTCAAGTGACTGTCCTTATGAATGGGCCACTGAATCATTGACTCACTCGATTCGTTCAAACGGCTGATTCATTCAGATACGAGGCAAGTGACTGTCCTAATGAATGGGCCACTGAATCATTGACTCACTTGATTCGTTCAAACGGCTGATTCATTCAGAAACGAGTCAAGTGACTGTCCTTATGAATGGGCCACTGAATCATTGACTCACTCGAATCGTTCAAACGGCTGATTCATTCAGAAACGAGGCAAGTGACTGTCCTTATGAATGGGCCACTGAATCATTGACTCACTCGAATCGTTCAAACGGCTGATTCATTCAGATACGAGGCAAGTGACTGTCCTTATGAATGGGCCACTGAATCATTGACTCACTCGATTCGTTCAAACGGCCGATTCATTCAGAAACGAGGCAAGTGACTGTCCTTATGAATGGGCCACTGAATCATTGACTCACTCGATTCGTTCAAACGGCTGATTCATTCAGAAACGAGGCAAGTGACTGTCCTTATGAATGGGCCACTGAATCATTGACTCACTCGATTCGTTCAAACGGCTGATTCATTCAGAAACGAGGCAAGTGACTGTCCTTATGAATGGGCCACTGAATCATTGACTCACTCGATTCCTTCAAACGGCTGATTCATTCAGAAACGAGGCAAGTGACTGTCCTTATGAATGGGCCACTGAATCATTGACTCACTCGATTCGTTCAAACGGCTGATTCATTCAGAAACGAGGCAAGTGACTGTCCTTATGAATGGGCCACTGAATCATTGACTCACTCGATTCGTTCAAACGGCCGATTCATTCAGAAACGAGGCAAGTGACTGTCCTTATGAATGGGCCACTGAATCATTGACTTACTCGATTCGTTCAAACGGCCGATTCATTCAGAAACGAGGCAAGTGACTGTCCTTATGAATGGGCCACTGAATCATTGACTTACTCGATTCATTCAAAAACGTGGCAGGGCTCACAAAATTTCAAAATCCCTAGTAGCCCGGGCAGGTACTCTTCAGATTTTGGTAGCCCGAAAATGAATTTAACTAGCCCAAATAAAATAAAGACCATAAGTGTCAATCAAAAACGTTTTCAATACACAAATATCAACGAATATCAAGGAAAGAGTTTTATTTAACTTTTACAAGCTATCTGCAGAATTCTTAAAAATCTATTTAAGGCAATTTGAAAAATTATTTCTTATACCATTTAACGTATTTAAAACAAAACAAACAAAAAAAGTGTTGGAAACAGTTGTACTGCTTTTTTATTTTTTTTATACTGTATGTTTTGGGACCTGTGATATTTAAAAAAAATAAAAAGTTAAAAAAAACAGTGTTTAGTCAAAATAGAGATTTTGTGTTACAATATAAACTATTCAAAATTTTGGGGTCAGAATTATTTTCTTTCTTTTTTTAAAGATACTTCAATTTTTTTTAAAGAAAGTTAAATAAACGTTATTCAGAAAGGATGTGTTAAATGGATAAAATTGATAGTAAAGACTTCTATTGTTAGAAAATATTTATATTTTGAATAAATGCTGTTTTAAACTTTTTATTAATCAAAGAATCAAAGAAAAAAGAAACACAGGTTCCAAAAAAATATTAAGCAGCACAACAGTTTCAACACTGATAATAAATCGGCATATTACAATGATTTCTGAAGGATCATGGGACACTGAATACTGGAGTAATGATGCTGAAAATTCAGCTTTGATCACAGGAATAAATGCTATTTAAAAGTATAGGTATTAAAATAGGAAACCAATATTATAAATTGCAATAATATTTCACCATATCACTGTTTTTTCTGTATTTTTTAAATGAATACGGCCTTGATGATCAAGATACTCAAAGTCAAAAACCTGATAAATAACTGATCTTGTTTTTGAGTCTATAATATAGGCCTAACATTTATTATCAAAACAAACTATTTAAACTGATAGAATAGAATAGAAACTGAAGCAAAACTTAAGCTGAGATCTGTAAGTTAAATAAAAAAGAAAACGTGAACATATGAATTCTTCTATAGCTGTCTAAACATCATGAAGTACAGTTTGTACAATACTCTTGTGTGTGACTGTACATGTTTCAGAGTTTTGTTACCGTTCTTTGCCCATCCTCCGTTATATCCAGCACTTAATCAAGCCACTCTTCTTTAATACATGAGCACGTTTTATCTCGCATGTCATTGCGTTTGTGTTGGCTCTCGTGTTGAGAGCACCGCAACTATTGAAGTATTCAGTTTCTACAGCGACTCATTTGGTGCACATCGTTCTCTTTCTATGAAACCGCTTCTAACTCTGTCGTGACATCAGCTCTATAGCGGTTTGCCCGAGCATTGCTATTCTTTCCCTTTTACTGGCGGCATTCAATCCAATGGCTTCCCAACTCATTTGTGTGTGCGCGAGGCACATTATTTCTTTTGCACGGCCGCGCGCGCGCTCAGTTTAGAGGGAACATTGCGTGGGAGCCCTGTATTTAAGATATAGCCCGTCGGGCAGGGCAGTGATACATTTTGGTAGCCCGACTGGAAAACGCAATAGCCCTGGGACGTCGGGCTATAGCGATTTTGCGAGCCCTGCGTGGATTAATTCAGTATCTAAACACCGTTGTGTGTTGCTCGGAGACACACAACAGTTCTGCTGTGGCTTTGAACTATTTTCGTCAGTGAAATTGAGCAAAAACAGTCAATATTTTGTCTAAAATCTAAGTCACCTAATTTTAACCTCCTTGTTTGTTGAAATACTATTGTATAAAATCAGTGTCACATTGCAATCCTGTTGATATTGATATTCGGGGAAACATCATGGCCGTTTAATGTTGCTCATCTAAATCATATATTGAAAATATCTTTTTTTTCTTCTACCACAGTATATGCATTTATAAATGTCTCTCTCACACGCTCACTCAGGTTGTGCAAGCCTCATCTGGCACGACATAAATACATTATCAGTCACCGTTTACACTGAATGCAATTCAAATTAGAATAATTATCACGCGAAACGACGTGTTTATACGCGACTGTGAGAGTGCGCGTGGCTGTGACGTCAAGGATCCGCTCGGAATCAGCAAGACGTGAGACTGACTGGCCGGTCACCGATCCGGGCCGGTCATGCGAAATATCGGCCGATTCCAATCACGGCCGGTCAATCAGTGCATCTCTGTTTAAAATGCTATTCAGTGTAATAACACACCTAAAGTGACTTGTGGCTTTTATAAAACTGTAGTAACAAGGTCAGTAAATTAAATTTGGTAGCATTAATTGCAGAAATTAAGTAATGTTCTGCCAAGTCATATGGTTCTAGTGCTGTACTAAGCTTAGGTAAGGGCAAAAAATCTCCAGACAGAGATTTCATTTAAAGTGGAAATCTTTTGTAACATTAAATCAATTTGTTTTGATCAAATAAATATGTCCTTGCTAAATAAGTGTTCATTTTTATCTAAAAAAATCAATCTGCCCTGACCCCAAAAGTTAAACACTTTAAGTTAACCTTTTTGGTTATTTGTGTCCTTAATAAATATATATTTTTTATTATTCATCTCAAGTTAAAGTTGAAGTGTCCTTCCCATAGAAAATATATTCTGTGACATTATATTAATAGACAAAACTGTAACTATAGTATGTATTCAACACTTTTTGAACACTGTATTTATCAGCATCCAGCCTTGAAACTATCATAATTGACAATATTATTGCTAGTTTCCCTGACCTATTTTATTCTACAGCGAATCCGGGCCACAGTAAACACACAGGAGCAGAAACGGCTGCTAATGGATCTGGACATCTCCATGAGAACAGTCGACTGCTTTTATACTGTTACCTTCTATGGAGCCCTGTTCAGAGAGGTACAGTAAATGCACCGAGCAGTCATCTCATTTACCTGATAGCATTTGTTGCTATTTTAATACTAGAGTACAGAGTGGTAATTGTACAGACTAAAGGCTGAGCAAGCCCAGTTATCTGAGTCCGTGTCCTTACAATGTCTCAACTCCACTATTGTACTTTGATCTGAAAGAAAAGTTCCACAGGAAGCCCTACAATGGAAATGTGTTTAGTCATTTCCTGCTGTCTCATTTTTATGTCAGGTTGTTGTTATGTCTGAAGTTATCCCAGCTCTAACCTGATTGGCCCATTGTGTTGTCAGGGTGATGTGTGGATCTGCATGGAGCTGATGGACACATCTCTGGATAAGTTCTATAAACAGGTGCATGAGAAGGGTATGACCATCCCAGAGGACGTCCTGGGAAAGATCACCGTTTCTGTAAGTACCACCTGATTTTCTGTCTTTTATACAGATTTAATGCTTCATATGTTTATTTTTAATTGCATGCCCGCTTCCTGAGCATTTACGATCATTTTAACGCTGTGTAACTCCTGCAGATCTGTAATGAGCCTGATGTTTTATATTCCCGTTGCAGATCGTGAAAGCATTGGAGCATCTCCACAGCAACCTGTCAGTGATACACCGAGGTGAGCCTCTGCTCAAATACAGTGTTGTATTTTTGCTTTTTAATGATGCCAGCAACTGACTTTCACGTTTTCTGTGTTTCTTCAGATGTGAAGCCTTCTAACGTCCTGATAAACATGCAGGGTCAGGTGAAAATGTGTGATTTTGGCATCAGCGGCTACCTCGTAGATTCAGTGGCGAAGACAATGGATGCCGGCTGCAAGCCGTATATGGCGGTAAGCAAGAAGAAAGAAGAGTTGTATATTTAATTTTCTTATGCTGGAATTTCTATTTTTTTCCCATGTACATCTTCATAGTCATGTAACATTAATATACACAAACATATTTATTGCAATATTTCTAAATTAATCTGAATATTTAGGGTTAGAATATTTATTTATTCTTATTTTGCATGTTGTTTGTTTTTATAAGTTAATAAAATAAAAATGTATAAGAAATAAAATGTATATTTGTTAATATTGTCATTAAGTATTTAAATAATAATGGTCTGTTTTTATTTGATGTCTTTTAAATATCATGAATGTTTAGGGTCAGTGGTATTTGAGTTTTATATTGAAGTATTTTTTAAATAATTTTAAGATTGTCAGTTTTTGTTATCTTTTTAATGTTATAAACATTTAGGGTCAGTGAAACTGCAGAATTATTATTTAATTTATATATTTTGGTATTTCAAGCGTTATGACTATTTACCTTAAAACAAATAATAAAACGGTCTACTGTACTCGGTAATGAATTAGACATGAGCTGTTCACATTTAATGCAATAGATTTCTAAATGAATCTAAATATTCAGGTTTAGAATATGGATTTTTCTTATTTTGCAAATGTTGTCTATGTATGTATGTCTAATACAGGTTAATACAATTTAAAAAAGAAATGTATTTTTTTTTTTTTTATCAATTATATATTTACAGATTTGTTAAATAATTTTGAGATTTTAAGATCAGTTTTTATTTGATTCTTTTCAACAGTATAAACATTTAGGGTCAGTTAAACTGCAGAATTATTATTATTATTATAAATTTTTGTTTGCCTTAAAACACAAATAATGAAAATATCTACTGTACTCAGTAATGAATTAGATGTGAGCTGTTCTAAAACACATATTGAGACATCGATAAAGTGTGCATGCTCTAGAGAGTTCTCCACACTTCACTTGTTCATGTAGCACTGTATATAGCTGTGGATGTTATACATCTAAATGAGAGACTTGTGCTATAAAGAGTAGAATATAGAGCAAAAGTGTATAGAATTAATATAGAATAAAAGCAAAAGTGACATATTTTTTATGGCACTTTCTCAGGCTTGCTTATCTAGTCTACTTATCAAACCACACTTCCTCTTTTGCCCACAATCATATTAATCAGTCATATTTATTTCTCATTCACAGCCTGAGAGAATCAACCCAGAGACCAATCAGAAAGGCTACAATGTCAAGTCTGATATCTGGAGTTTAGGAATCACAATGGTACGTCTGAATGACCGTGTATTTTTTTTTTAACACGTCATACATTGCACTCAAAATGTATGTATTAATATTAGGGCTTACAGTTTATTTAAAATATTTATTCACAATTAATCACATACTTTTGTTATAGCTAATATGTTAAGGTTTAAATTTGATTTAAAAAATTCAGGCCAATGTGTAATATAAAGCAAATTTATTAACACTTTATGGATAAAATCTTAAACATGTAAAATGCATTTACATTTATATGAATGAGTTTTACTTGTCCAGCTTCAGTGATGATTACATTTCACTTTGCAAAAAATGTTTGTAAATTATCCATAAAAAGGTCTTTCTCTGTTATTTACTGATTGTTGCAATAAAAAAATAAAAATAAAAATCGGTGCCGTTTCTTCTGTTGCATGGCACTTTATGGTTTGTGATGGTTGTGATGTGTTTGTTTTTTGTCTTGTCAGATCGAGCTGGCCATTCTGCGGTTTCCCTATGACTCGTGGGGAACGCCATTTCAGCAGCTCAAGCAGGTGGTGGAAGAGCCGTCACCCCAGCTGCCTGCAGACCGATTCTCACCCGAGTTTGTGGACTTCACGTCACAATGGTTGGCGAGCTGTTACACACAGTTGCACACTTACACACCAGAGTACAACAGTATTGATTGCCAACTTTCACTGGCTGCAACACAAATACAAAAAGTATTTTTTTTTTCCGCATCAACAAAAAAAACTTCAGTTTGAGGTACTTTAAAAAAGAAAAAGAAAAAAAAAGCATAAGACACACACACACACACACACACACACACACACACCCACTCACTCACACACTATACATACCTTGACTCTGCAATGTGTAGTAGGAAAGCGAACAGGATGTAGAAACCCTGATTGCGTTGTCACGTTGTGAGGGGAAGTACTTGAGGTTTTTGCGTGTTCCTGCTGCAGTTCTGCTAATTCGTATTGCGTTTCTAACATATGTGTTTTGCTTTTCTCTGGTTGTGTTTCAGCTTAAGGAAGAATTCCAAAGAGCGGCCGACTTACACAGAACTAATGGTGAGTTTGATACTGAAACTTTTTTTTTTTTTTTCACTTCCCTGGATTGGCCTTTAGGTGTCAGACTTGTGCTTTTGATGCAAACTTGAACCTTCTCCCATCTGATTCTGTTTGGCTGCTGACAGCAATTTGACTTGAATTTTTTCTAAAACTATTGTGAATATAAAAAAATATATATACACACACACACATTATATACAAATAAAATATAATTTTTTTATTTATTTTAATATAGCATGTCCATGTTACTTTTTTTTTTTTAAATATACATAAATGTAGCTTTTTCTCCGAGCACATAATTTGACACAATATTGACATTTCAAATCTTTTCCACACCCAGCAACATCCCTTTTTCACCCTCCATGACTCCAAAGACACCGACGTCGCTAGCTTTGTGAAGAGCATCCTCGGGGACTGAGAACGTCCCTCTTGGCAAATCTGACGTGTTGCCGCGGGGGGAGACGGGACTATTTGAGAAAAAGCACCAATAGCAAGACTAACACCTGTAAGACACGCCCACCTCAGCAGCCAACAGTGCACAGGCACTCAGGAGGGTCTGGGGGAAAGAACACCGAAACAGAGGGTGGGCGGGCCGTTTCCTAGCAAAACACGGAGTAGGGCATGGGATGGGAATCTCAGCGCGTGTGTGCATGTATGTGTGGGTGCGTGTGCGAGAACGAGCGTATGCGTGTGAATTCTTCGCCTGCCTGTATGTGCATACATGTGCATTAAAAAAGGTTTTACAGTCCCAAGTCAAACTTCATCTATTGTTCAATCCCAGTCCTTCTCCAGCTTTACCTCTCAATCCATAAAGCAGTTTTAGCAACAGGTGAGTCTGTTATAGATGTCTGTTGAGTTTCCCCAGTGGCACCTCAATGTAATTCTTAAAGTATTCAGAAATGTTACCCACCCCCACAACGTCCGGTTCTTCAAAAAATAAAAAATAAAATAAAAAGAGAATGAGAGTGGTATAGATATATTTATCTATTATCTAGATATGTATATATACTCAAAATATTTCTTGAAATTGTTAAATGAGGACAATATTCTGTGTTGGCTGTAAGGAGTGATGGTTATTAAAGTGGATGAATGGAGCATCTTTCTTTTTTTTCCTGAATTTGCAAAGACTGATTGGTGCATTTGTATCACTGAAGGCTAATCTCGCATCAGTTTATAAATGCTGTCTTTATAGTGAGGGTCTAGGCCTGTTCCCTGAATCAGACGTTAATGGCCAGAAGTGAAAAGACTGCTTTTCACATATGCTCCATGAACTGTGTGTGTGTGTGTGAGTAAACGCTTGTGTGCTTTATATGCTATTCGTCTAAACCAAGGTGATTTTGGGCAAAAGGTATGGCTACATCTAGACCTCTTTGTTCTGAGCCAATCAAAAAAATTCTCTTTTCAATTGCAATCCAACTGGAAATTATTATATTATTATAATTATAATCATTATTTTATTTTTATTATTATTATTATACACAGTGCATATGTATTAACAGTAATGAGGTGTTCTGCAGTTTCTGTATGTGTTTTAACTGCTGTTTTTCTCATTAGAAACTTGACAATTTCTTTTTAATTTTAAGGTGGTGTGCAGGTATGAGCGTGTGGTCATTTGTGAGAGCATGTGTGTGTAAGTGTCTGCATGTGAGCGTTATATAAAAGTGTGAACACGTAGCTGACACTTCTTTCAAAGCCTCACTGTGACTCGGAAGCCTGATTTTGTGCCTCTCTATAGAAAAAAAAAAAGAAAAGAAAAAAAACACCTACATTAAAACAAACTACAAAACCCACGCTGCTGTGTCATAAGACATGCTTTGCTTTCCACAGGCTTCAGATAGTAGTGGGGGGGGGGGGGGGGGGGGGGGGTCTGTTGCTTTGCTTTCTGGGCTTCTGGTTTTATTCTCGTATCATTTTTGTAAGGTGGAGTTGATGAATGTGTATGAGTGTGTGTGTGGGTTTTTATTTTTTCTGTTGGTTGTATGTTTTGTCTTGTAACCACTGTATACAGAATGGATAACACTGCTGATTTGCCTGTATTCGTTATATTGTTTGATTCAAACATAAAAGTTCTCTTATATCTTTGCTGTTTCTTTTTGATATGCTACATTTAAAATGGTCAGGATTTTTATTTTTTTTTGGCCAGTCAGTCTGAAATCAGAAATCGTTTTCCTTTCACCTTGGTTTACATTTACATTTATTCATTTAGCTGACGCTTTTATCCAAAGCGACTTACAATTGCTATATATGTCAGAGGTCTCTGGAGCAACTAGGGGTTAAGTGTCTTGCTCAGGGACACATTGGTGTCTCACAGTGGATTCGAACCCGGGTCTCTCACACCAAAGGCATGTGTCTTATCCACTGCGCCATCACCACCCCCTGGTTTAATTTAGTTAATATATATATATATATATGCATTATATTTGTATACTGTAGAATTAAATGGTCAAACCTTTAAAAAAAAAAAATCTCATTATTTGGGTGAAAACTGACAAGGCCATGTCTAGATCACATTTCCCCCCCAGCCTGTCTCCAATGTGGCAATTTCATTATTTTTATGTGTTGGATGACAAAAAAAAAGTATTTATACAGTGTGAATGAAATGTCACTTAAACAGTAACTCTAAAAAAAAAAAAAAAAGCATCATAGGTTGTATTGCTTTATGCTGACTTAAATATTTGCAGCAATTTAGGCCCGGTTTCACAAACGGGGCTTAGTTTAAGACTAAGCCTCAGTTAAATTAAGATATTTAAGCAACTTTTACAAATGCCTTAGAAGAAAACATCACAGGTGTGTATCTTGACAGAACAATGACACTGACATATTCTGCAACCACTGACAATATCACTGACTCGAACCTGCAACCTTTGGATCACGAGTCCAACTCTCTAACCATTAGGCCACGACTTCCCCTCAAACATGTCCAAATGTGATCTGGACATGTTTCCTTAAAATCCAACCAACAACAAAAAAAGCAAAAACTCCTGAAACATGTGAGAACCGACTTTACATTTTTTTCAAGTCCTGGAAGTTTTTGTCCAAGTTTCCTCCTTCAAAAAGATGACCGCTGGATGCCACCCAAATTTCTCCAATTTGTCTGCTTCATTCATCCAAATGAATGTTCCCAGCCATCGTATGTTATAATATTAGACATTAGAGAGTGGACATGACCATGAGCTGACAGTACAAGTGAAAACATTCAGCACAAGCACTTTGAAAATGCTATTTTTCATGGCTGGTGGAATAAGAGACATCTTTCATCTACACCATTCTCTTATTTTTCCTAATTATTTCTTCTCAAGTGCTGTTTGATCAGTTTCTTGTCACTTTATCATCTTTATTCAATTGAAGAGGGTCATTCTATGAAACAGGAAAAAGAATATACTTAGAAAAGTGATACCAGATGTTATTGTGTTAACATACTCTTTTTCTATTAATGTGTAAACAAAAATTACATTCAATGTATAGATACGCTTCCATTCTGAAGTTTGGGCTCAGATAAAAAAAAAAAATGTTTAAGTTATTGGTAATTGTAATAACTTTTATTTTAATATATTTTAAAATGTAATTATTCATGTGATGGCAAAGTTGAATTTTCATATTCATGCACATTTCCTTAATCTATAATCTATAATAAATCTCTGTAATTTAATTTTTGGTGCTCAAATAACATTTCTTATTGATATTGAAAACAATTGCACTGCTTTTAAACATTTATGGAAACCTTACACTTTTTCAAAAGAGTTCAAAAGAACAGATTTTAACATTTTATAAGTGTTACTTTTGGTAAATTGAATGCATCCTCGCTGAACAAAATAAATATGAAAAAAGTTAAGACATTTTGAAACTTAAAGTGTGACCAGTTTCATATAATGATAATGAAAGAACAATTATGAAAAAATGACAAGCTTTGTGGTCTTATTACTTGGAATCCCAGAATGCCCTCTGGTCCCACGGATAACTTTCCCATTAATTTTAGTTGATGTGACAAGAAGTTGGACTGAGAACCCAACTCATGATCAACTCAACATCTCATTCTCTCTCAGGCAATTCTCTTCTTCACAGGTTGTCCAAAAGTCAGCCAAGTATTTTTAGAGGTGGGGGATGCAAAATAAGCGTTTGAGATTTGCTTAAAGGTGCTACAAGTGTTTTCAGCTGTTTCGGCTGTCAACGCACCCTCTATAGAGCCATGTCTGCAAACCTGAACATGCAAAATGACTAAAAGACTGAACTCTTCTGATTGGCTGTTTTTTTCTGCAGTATATAGTAAGGACTTTTTTCTATATATCATCTTTTTTTTTTTTTTAAATGCTTGAAGCTCTTTTAATGCAAATGTGGACAGCAGTGTTACACAATAGATTTCAGATTTATGAAAAGTTTCTGGCTAAGATTACTCTGAAATTATTGCAAGTAAATAATATTTGCCATAATTTCTGAGGTTAGCAGTTTTGCCTTGGATCACCGTTGCAGTACATGCTTCTTTCTAGATGCTAGAAGCTTCACATTAATGTTCATTCTCTAGTTTATTAGCAAAAGCCACTTGTATATATCCTTTATTAATCATTACAACATCAAAAGAGAAGCAGAAAAGAGTTATTTGATCAAAAATCAACAGGAGGTCGTCATATAATTATTATGCTTTGTGTTTGCTGTGGTTTGTCTATTCTTTCTCTCCTCTGGGTCTTTGACAGGAAAATGGCGAGCCACACCGTAGGCGTCAGCAATTGTGTCTCAAGGAGGTGTGTATTCGTCTGATTGATAATTAAAGGGTTTCAGCCTTCCATGTGAGTAGGTCTCTATGTGCCAGCTCTGTGGAACCCACATGCTGACTAAACTCAGAATTTGTCACCTGTAATGTACAATGAAAAACGTGCCCTGAGAACCATTAGTGACGTTTTGTTCTGCTGGGATCCTTTTTAACCAAGTGGTCTCGGAAAGATTGAATCCGATGCGTTCATCTCCTCTTACTAGAATATAAGAATATGGTTTTAATTAATCACAAAGTTCTGTCTGCACGTTGATGTGACTAATCCTATGAATCTCCACAGATAAAGAATTCAAGGAAATGTGAGGACATGTCTGTTCCTGTTCCGATGCTGTAAAAACCTGATGGGGGAAATCACAGTGTGTTGGAGGGATGTTGCAGAGGGTCATGTAGGCTTCTATCCAAATCTGAAAAGCCTTCAGGCATGTAAAGTTCACAAATATAGTCGAATCTGTCTTAAATGTCATAGAGTGCTGGCAAGCCACTTTGACAGAACTTCCCAAGGTACAAGCTGCTCTCAATTTAAAGTAGTTCAATTACAGTCAAGCAACCCAATTTAAAGTGTAAAAAAGTAGATACACTGAAGTTTAAGTTTGATTGGATCATATAATTTATGTAATTTAATGATATAATGATGATAAAAATAATGATTTATACATAGTTCCATTTCATCTTATAAAAACAGTGCATCTCAATTAGGTTGATAATATTAAACTTAATCAAAAATGTATGGCAAAATTTATATATATTTGTTTTTACAACGTTAAATTCTATAAATAATTGAAAACTGATGAAAACTTAAAACGCCTCACTTTGACATCAATGCTATTTTAGTATAATTTATACATTATTATAATATTTATTAATATTTAGATTTTTTATATATACTGTCAGTTTTAGTAATTATGTTTTTAGTATTTTTTTTTTTTTACTTTAATTTTATTTTGGTTTTTGTAATACTTCAGTTTAAACTATTTTCTTTTTCATTTAAGTTTTTTTCAAGTCTAAGTTTTCATCTAGATGTTTTTAGTAGATTTTATTTTAATGTTGTTTGGACATATCTTTAAATATATATTTTGTGTTTTGCAGAAAGAAAGCACAGGTTTGGAACAAGACGCCGGTAAATAAATGAACTTAGTAGTGTTACTGCTTTTAGTGAGTTACTGTACACTGCTATTCAAAATATACTTGTGTGTAGAAAATGTTTGTATACAGTGTGTAGTGAACTTGACAGTAAATGCACAGCAAGTTTGTTTTTTAACTGCCTTTGCTTTGTAAAAAGAGTAAAGTGAGTGTTTTGCTAGAGGACTTTGGGGCCTGTTTGCCGTTTTGTCAGCTTTTTGACCCTTATTTTACCCATGTTTATTTCTTTCTTTCTTTTGCAATGCTCCTTGGAAGCTGAGGACAGTTAATTCATTCAGCAGGTTCAGAGGATGAAATGGAAGCTTTGACTTAATTTTACCCATGAATAAGACTGCAGCAATGAGAAATAAGGCAGACAGCATAAACTTTGAAGGTTTTTTCTAAGTGTTTTTTCCTCTCTGTAGAACTAGCGTTGAGAGAATGGATGTATACAGGCATGTATTTCTGCTGGTCTGCACAGCTGAATAGATTTTTGTGAATATTTTAGATAACAGTTGACTGATCTTGTGACCTTAATGAAAGGGGGTTTAATAAAAACGGATTTTATACTTCAGAAATGCCTTTTCCTAGTCTCATCCTGGAATGAAAAAGACTTTGAGAGATGTGGGCTTCAATAGAGGACATTTGACACATGGCTGGGCTCCAGGGTTTAATCAAAAGCTTGGGCTTTGATTTTTTTTTTTTTTAGCAGAATGGGGTTTTAGGCTTCAGTCATGTAGCATTGTGAGCAAGTGAATATGGTAAGGCGGCCACATGAACTTATTGAACTTGTTGAGCGTATTTCACATAATATAGACAGCCAAAAACAGCAGAGACGACAGAAAAAAAACATGCCAAAATTAAAACCTGTCTGTCCAAAAACCCTGATGAGAAGAGAGGGGAGTGAGAGATGAACCCCTGTGTGTGCAGCATGATATAACGGGCCCCTATTTACGCACACCTGCTTTGATGCATTGTGTGTATTTTGACGCATATCCCTCCCCCCATGATCTTGAACAAAATAATGTCCCCTTTAGATAGAGGAGGTATTTATTGCAAACTTCAAGGCCTCTGTTTCAAGATCTTAACAGATATTTTTTCACACACTCTCAACTAAATCCAGCTAAAGGGCAAGAGGATCCATTCACCGATGGAGACCTTCACCTTTGTTTCAGTATAAACAAAAATGGAGTATGCTTTGTTAAAAAATATTTTTGTTTTAATCTATTTTTCATAGGACATAGGGAGGTTTAATTGAGTTAAAGAGGAAAAGAAGAGTGTGTGAATGATTCTAATGGGCATGGTGTTGATTCGGCCTTCCAATGTGTCTGTAGCCTATAGTACTATTGGATTCTGTCATTAGAATTGGTTTAGAAGTAAGAAATGAACCAAGCTGAGAGGTTCTCACAAACATTCTACATCATATAAACCAAATTAAGGCATTTAAGTTATAAGATCATGAGAAACAAATTCAGTCAAGTGTGTTTAAACAATTGTTATTTTTTTTCTGTTTACCCACTTGGCACTGGAACTTCAACTCGTTTCCTCTTACTTATGAGAATTCACGGATTGAGGGGTCATAAACACGAGACGTCCAGGGGAAGTGTTAAAATATGCTCTGCGCGCCAGCTCTTTTGTCGAAGGTGACATTTGCACATATGCCTGTAGAAATATCTAATCTGTGAACACGTTTCTTTTTTTCTACTTGTCTCTCAGTACAGATCAAATTATTTTCTAGTGCTGTAATTTTGCTGTAAAAAGGTTTGTTCTCTCATCTCCCCTGTAAGAAGATCCAGTTTAGAGCATAGTGACAGAACAACTAACTGACATGTGAGAAGCGAACTCGTTCCGCATCGCCGTCAACTCGGTTCTTAGAATGTCCTCAAAGTGTGTAACAGTGTTCGCCATCTTGACCATCATATCGCTTGAGTTCGGTGACTTGAATTTCTTCTTAATCGGAGAAGCCGACGGAGACAACTCCTGATGTTTACGACTGCATGCCATCAGGCAAAGCACCACCAATAAATAAAACTTAAAACAAAACGGAAAAAATCAGCAAAAAGAGGCCAAACGTACAGAGCTCTACTCAAGTGAGACTAGGTTCGTGAGCACGTCACAAGCTTAGTTTTGATGCGACGTGTCATGCTAGACGTATCCATTTTGTCGTATTAAATACTGTACATAATGTGTGTATGTGGTATTTCGTGGCTTATCTTGTCATATTTATACTTTATTTTTTTGTGCCGTATAATGCGAAGATGATTTGCACTAGTATGAGACCAATTCATTTGTTTTGATTAACATTGGGCCTACCTTTTGGTTTTTGTCTATCAAGTTCCAAATTTGAGAGAGAAAAAAAAAGATAAAGTCATATCTTTAAAAAGTATTTAAGTCACCAAAGAATCTGAATACATATATAACTAGATAGTTATGAAAGGGAAGGGAAAGGGAAGTGGTGTGTGGCCAAGTATGGTGACCCATACTCAGAATTTGTGCTCTGTTTTTTACCCATCCAAGTGTACACACAGTAGTGAACATACACCCAGAGCAGTGGGCAGCCAATTGGGGGTTCGGTGCCTTGGTCAAGGGTCTCACCTCAGTCGTGGTATTAAGGGTGGAGAGAGTGTTGGTTATTCACTCCCCCACCTACAATCCCTACCGGACCTGAGACTCAAACTCACGACCGTCCGGTTACAAGTCCAACTCTCTATCCATTAGGCCACGACTGCCCCTTATATGTTTATAATTGCTTGTAAAAAATAGCTACTGTTATGACAGTATGACAGCCATTCATGCCAATGTACTGTATGTGGTGACCTTTGAGTGGCCTTGTTTGAATTTTCATAGCTATTAATGTTATTCCATGCCTTTGTGCACGCACTCACACCTTTACACGCATGTGTAGCATTCATCATTGTGAGTGTGTTTCTCAGTGGGACTTCTCGTAGCGTGAGGGGGCTGGTTTCCTCTCTGTGCCCTGGTTTGGGTTTCACAATATAAAGGACTGGCTTCCCATACTGACAGCTGATGATGTCATGGAAACTGTTATGATTGCACTTAAAAACGGGAGAATGATTTGTAATGAAGTGCAGCTCTCTCACTCGCCTTTTTCTCCCCTCGTTTTCTTGAGGAAATGGGGGGAGGTGGTCGTCTTTAAGCCTCTGCGATCATTAAAGCCATGCATCTACCTGAGCTGAACTCGTACTTTTTCGGATATTTATGCGTTTACGTAATCCAGAGGAGGTTGCTTTGTGGGACCCTGTTCATGTTGAATTTGAAATTATTAAAAGTAGGGCCTCCAGTGATAGACGGTTTTAATGCACATTTTACATCCGTTGCTGCTTTTCAGGTAAGACACTGTTAATTGATTGCAGTACAAAAGACCTGTTGACACAACACACAAGGTCTATGCAGACCGTTATATCAAACTGTCCGGTTCTCATGCAAGACCGCTCAAACAGAAAAGCATGTTGAGAGAGACCAGGGGGCTTATGAGACTTATGGGACATTGTTAAAAAAAAAAAAAAAAAAGCTCAGTGGATATTCTTAATATTTGCACAAAAGATATGTGGCATAAGGACCTTACATAAGGTAACAACCAGTCACGGAAAAACTTGCATGACTTATTTATGTATTAGACTATATAACAGCATGCACCCAATAAAGTGCAACAGTGGAATTCTGGAAGTAAAACTCCCATTCATTTTCTCAACAGAGAAATTCATTTCTAGCAGTAATGTATAAACCTTTCAGAACAGACCAATCAGGAGCTTTGAGATCAACAGATGATCTATGCTTCTTTTTCTTTCTTTCTTTCTTTCTTTCTTTCTTTCTTTCTTTCTTTCTTTCTTTAAAATGGAACAGTGTTATTGTATTTTTTTTGCTGTAAAGTTTGAATTTTTGTTTGTTTGTTTTTGTTTAGAGATTCTGTAGTTTCAGATTATTTGGTTATTTTTGTTTTATGGCTGCTATGTTTTTATTGTAGGGCTGCCGAATCAAATGCACTAAGCATTATAGATTAAAAATGCACAGTACAGTATGTGGGTTCCCGGGACAGTTTAGTGTTATTGCTATCTTTTTTTCTTTTTCATGTTTAACTGTGCTGGAAATATTTTTCTTATTTGGTGTTCCCAATCAAAAATGACTGGCCTTTTAAAAATTGCTTTTAAAATTTTAATTATGCATTATGCATACATTATCACCAGATAAAATATTTCCGTCAACTCGTTTTCTTTCAAATTAGCACAATTTTTTTGTATATCATTTTAGAACTGATTGTCATAGTAAGTCTCATTGATCTGAGCTTGTGCACCTTGAATGATAAATCCAACAATATTTGGTAATAATATAGCATAACAAGAAATTTACAAGCATTTTTTTTTTGTAGGCTGGTCAGACCAGGAACACCACAAGTGTGACAAGGTGATTAAACAATTCCTAAAAAATGACAAATATTTTTGGGAAGTGGATATACCCTGTGTGATTTTTAGCCCAGTGCGATAACATTAACTAACATTTTCTGAAAAAAAAAAAATCTTCTCTGGGTCAAAATGACCAGAAAACAAAAGGAAGGTTAATGCAGACATGCTGTAAAAGTTTACAATTGTGTAATATACCATGCATCAAAAGCTAAAATCTATTTTTTTTTAATGGTTTTATTTATATTTTAGTTACATTTTTTAAACTTTTTTTTTCTTCATTTAGTTTGCATTATTGATAATACTGCTATGCAGAAAAAAAAAAAAGTGAAGAATACTTCAAGAACTCACGGTTAGTCACCGTCACGCGCACATGAAGGCCTTGTGTACAGATTCATTGTGAGTTTGTGCTAGAAATAGCAGAAGATGTATGTGTTTTGTAGCTAAAGAGCGTTCACATGGCGGAGCGAGATGAGTTCGGAAGATGGAAAAAAGGAGGGGGGATGGGGGTGATCACCACGTTGCACCTGCAGTGTCGTTGCTCGTTGAGAAAAGGGAAAAAACAGGATATGGAGCTCAAACAACATCCTGTTACGGCTCCCCCTCCTCCTCGGGCTGTTTGTGTGTGTGTGTGTGTTTGGTTATTCATGCCTCCTGAGCGAATAATGGGAATGAACTGAATTTGGATACGGTGAGGAGGATGGTGAAAGGAGAGTGGGTGGTCTCGTCTTTTCAGATTGGGTTTCATTGATTCTCTCTCATTCACCTCTTATTTCATTCATTCTACCTTAGGGGAAAGACAATGAATAGAGTGTGTGTTTGTGTGTGAGAGAGAGGGAAAGAGAAAAAAAAGTCATCAGAGAGATAAATAGTGAGTGAGTGTGTGCATATCCTTTGCTCTTAATGATAGTCTGAGTAAGTGGCCTTGTTACTGGAATCAAAGCCCTTCCTTTGGTGGAAAAATCGCTTTATGCCGTAACTCTGCTATCTAAAACTGGCAAAAAGGTGAAAAAATAGCACCATCATTTCCTCGTGGTGATAAAGTTAGGCATTACCGCACGTTTACACGGACGTCCTACTAGGTTCTCGTTACAAGAGACTTTCTTCTGTCTGTGGTCAAAGAGAAAGAAGGATGTAGCATCAGTCATCACAACAGTGCATGGCAATGTTATAGTTTACAGCTGACCTCTGAGTTGTAGGTTGCGTTCTATTTTTACTGAATCCAACTAGTTAAGTGATTCAGGACCTGAATCAATAGAGTTTAGGTTAATTATGTCTACACGCAGGATTTTTTCTGCAGAGGAAAGGCCCGTGTGAAGGGAAGTGTGTGTGATGGTTGTGTTTGGCTACAGGAAGGCAAAGTGTTAAAGTTATTTGCTAAGAGGGAGTGTGGTGTTTAGGGGGCATCCTGTTCACAAAAAAGTGCTTCCTGTCTCAGCTTAGCATGCCATAAGCAACAACGTGAGGGAAATTGGTGCAAAATGATGTGTTTGAGAGATATAACAGCTTCACCAGTCACAAATGACTGACTGAAGGAATATTTCATGAGCGACTATCAACTCAATGGAGTTTTAACCAGTCGCTTGAGCCATTCATGTTGCTTTTTCCATTTTTTGTTTTTTTGATCCATACATAACTTTTTATCTTAAAGTGTCCAGTGACCAGTTTTTAATCTAGTTTTTGACACACTAATAAAAAAATATGCATTTTGAATATTTTACTAATAATTATGTTTACTGTTGTTTTTGTGCAGTTGTTTTGTTATTTAAATGGTCAGAAATGTATTTACTTTCCCATGTTAATGCCATTGATTGTTGTTTTTCTTTAGCATTTTGTTTTTAAATTTAGAATTGTTATATTGTATTATCTACATTCAATTTACATCAAAATTAAGTAATATTGCATTTTAAAAAAACTTTGCTACAGTGAGGGTAATAAATTGATCAACAGTGACAGTAAAGACTTTAAGACATTAAAGATATTATTACGAAAAAAAATCACAGTTTCCACAAAAATATAAAGCAGCAGAAATGTTTTTATTATTATTGATAATAATAAATTTTTTTGAGCACCAAATCAGCATATCAGAATGATTTTTGAAGAATCACAGAAATAAATTGTATTTTAAAATATATTAAAATTAGAAAACAGTTATTTTTAATTGTAGTAATATAATACCAATATTACTGGGGTTTTTTTTGTTTTGTTTGTTTTTTTTACTATATTTTGATTAAATGCAGTTGATGAACATAGGAGACTTGTATCAAAAACATTCAAATGATTTAACAATTGAATCATGGTTAATTGAACTGAATCATGGGTTAATTGAATCATGACTCTTTATTCTGCTGGTCTACACTCTTTCTGCTGTAGCAAGTGCAGCCTGCATGAACAGTACTGATCGGATCTATTGACCAGCAGATCTTTCTTGCAGACTGAAAAAAAATATTCATTGAATTTACTAAATAGTTTTAAGGTAAGTTGTTGCATTCAATTTATTTTTGCTACATTTAAATAAACAAATTTAGTTGACTAACTTTCAACATTTTTTTATTTTTATTAAATGTAGCTAAAATAAATTGTTTGCGACCACTTACCTTAACATTTTTTTTATTTTTTTTCAGTGCAACAGCTGCAGCAGGTGCATGACTAGAAACACACACACACACACACACACACACACACACACACACACAGACAGAGACAGATTTATGAATGTTTTTTGGCTCTCTCACAAACCACAAGACTTGATCCTGGTCATTTTGACCAGTTTGGCCAGCTCATAAAACATGTGAAATCATTACACAATTATTAGCTGAAATAAGCCAGATGATGTAACAGAGAGAAATAAAAGCTTGTTCTTGGATCGACCCCAAACTGTTTCCTTTGGGAGCTTCCAATGTGCCCTACTGCTCTTCTTGGCGAAAGGATTGATCTGTAATTGGGATAATGAAGGAAATAAGCCTTGGGACCATCAAGGCCCGAGTTAGGCCTTGGCATCTATCCATGCCAACGTTTTCCCTCCCTTCTCTTCCCTTTCTGCAATGCCCTCATGATGACCGTGGACGCCACTGATAGACATTTACTGGCACAGAGGTTGGTGTATATACCCATTAGATTCTGTTGTCTAACCTTGGCATATGCCCTGTTTACTGTCTCTCTTTCATAAGGGTATGATACCTGGGTGTACGTGATGATGCAGGTGTGCCAAATCACCACACCATTCGAGGCTTGTGTATGCCATCCTGGCAGAGCAGCTGTCCATGTCCATCTGAATACACACCTCTTCTAGCGGATGAAAAAGTGGCACTAAAAAGTTTCATGGGCCACGCAGAGCGAACAGACACAATTATGCACATTCCATAGTAAGGGACCGTCACAAATACGCAGGGGATCTTTACATTATCCCTCGCTAAAAGCTCCTGCTACGCATAGCCCATCAGTGCAGTGGGGCAGATGATGGTTTGGGGCAGGTTGATGACGGAAGAGCTTTGTGGCTTTGTGCCCCTCGACAGAGGATTGTGCATTACAGCTAACAGCGTTATTAATATGAAGAGTTATTTGCTGTTTGTCATTGGCTGTCTTATGAATGATTGAAAGGTTGGGCTACTGAAAAGCATTTTCATTCCTAGAAAATGTAAATTTGTTATTTGTATTTTAGGATATTCAGTGAAAAATAATGTTGAAGTAATTGTATACGTATTTGATCTCCATGGAACTACATGAGTAAATGATGGATGATCTGATGCATTCCTGCAATATATAATCTCTCTACACTATAAAAAGGATTTTTGAAGTTGCAAATAAAGATTATTGAAATATGTTTTATAAGAAAATTTCATTCTTAATTTCATTATTTATTTTTTATTGATGAAATGTAGTAATTTCTGACTGATTTTTTTCCCCAGTGTATATTGTACAATGCGGCTTAACTTTATTCTATATGGTTAAATCATATTTTGTTTCTCTATGTGAACAGATGCATCATCCCAAATTTTCTAGCTAGTATCTTTTTAAACATTGATTTGTTTGTTTTAGAAGGAAAAAGGTCAAGATGAGGTTTCATGAGGAGTGCAAAAGGTGACAAGGAAAGGATCCAAAAGTCTTGGATGTTCCGTCTGCAGTTAACTCCCTTCTTGATGCAGTATCACGTAACAGGTTTCTCCGATCACGAAGCTGAGATTTTCTAACCATCCTGGTTGATTTAAAGCCCACAAGGCATGAATCCAAATCCAAATGTGTTGTTGTATTCCCTCAACCCATTACGGAATATCTGGAAGCTTTACGAATGTATCAGTTGTGCTGTGGTTGTTAACTGCTTTGGCTTTCAGGGAATGGCTCTTATTACAGAAAGGCTTCCAAACTGCAACACTAGCCTCTGATAACAATTTCTCATCTAGTATCAAAAACAACAACAACTTGTCCTTAATGTTATCATGTCTGTTCTTTCTCATACAAAGAGCCTCAAATGGGTCAGAAGTCTTGACACCAACACAACAATAGTGCTTCATCAGAAAGTAAGTAAACAAAGAGGACAACCTAGTACAACGGAAGTAGAATTTGTTATTACAATATATAGACAAAGGTGGACATGGTGTGGGAAGGATATCTATTTAATAACAAAATAAAGGAGGGAATGAGAATGAGAGTCACCAATAACTTGTGTTACCTAATTGTCAAAAACAGGGCAGGAGGTTATGTGGAGTGGTAAAGGAAAAATGAATCAGATCCGATCTGAACGTTCATGATTTTTATCAGTCTAGTCCAGAACTTGAATCTACAATTGAGAGCGTACTATTCTGAGCATTCTTCCTCTTCAAGTGTGTGCATGCTGAAAAAAATTATGATCAAGGTTACGAATTAGATTTTTATATTTTTATATAGTAAACGTTTTTTATATAAAGATAGATTTATTATCTATATATAAATACACACAGATTGGGAAGCCGTGGCCTAATGGTTAGAGAGTCAGACTCGTAATCCAAAGGTTGCGGGTTCGAGTCTCCGGCCGGCAGGAATTGTAGGTGGGGGGAGTGAATGTCCAGCGCTCTCTCCACCCTCAATACCACGACTGAGGTGCCCTTGAGCAAGGCACCGAACCCCCAACTGCTCCCCGGGCGCCGCAGCATAAATGGCAGCCCACTGCTCCGGGTGTGTGTTCACGGTGTGTGTGTGTGCACTTTGGATGGGTTAAATGCAGAGCACAAATTTCGAGTATGAGTCACAATACTTCGCCGTATTTCACTTCACTTTCACATACAGTATATATTTTGAAAATATTTCCATGTATATATTTATATTACATATAAATTAATGCTGTCAAATGATGACAATGGTTAAATATTAGGGGGGGGGACTATTTTATAGAGACATCAGTAGTATCAGTAGTAGCCTTCAGTCATAAAAAAAATGCCATTAAACAAATATTTAAAAAAATACTGTCTTTATGTTGTCTGTACATTAATTTGAAGATTTAATGTGAAATGATTGCAGTATAAAAGTATATTTAAAAACTTAAATGTTAGGTGGGATTAATCGGGATTAATTTCAGAAAAAATGTGCGATTAATTAGTTAATTTTTGTAATCGATTGACAGCACTAATATAAATATATTTAGTATAAGAATATATATTTTTCTTAAATATATACATGTGTGTGTGTGTATTTATATGCAAACTTTTATTTTTGATGCGATTAATTGCGATTCATCGTTTGACAGCACTAAAATAATGATTAAATTAAAGTACATATAATTTAATATTAAATATAATAAAAAAAAAATTATATAAAATATTTTGGAAATTTAAAGTGCCCCTATTATGGATTTTTGAAAATGACCTTTCATGCAGTGTGTAGGGAATGAAAATATCCTGCAAAGTTTTAAATCTGAAGGTGCACCGTGTATAAAGTTATTGTCTCTCAAAAGAAAGAGTCGACTCTGAATCATTGAAACGAGTCGTTTCTAAAACGAATCCCAAGCTGTTTCATGTTGATGTAAACATGAAATATTAGGATGCTTTATCGAAGTAGGGCTCGCTGGGTAAAGGCTAGAAGGGATACGTAGGGCGCTACTGGGCATGCACACATCAATACAGTGTCATTTTTGTCACACTGTACAACAACAGTTACTATTTTTTCATTCCTGTAAGGGGTATGTGTAGACGTTAATAAAACACAATCTAATAGGTATACAATTAATTTCATTGTTCATTTCCGGTTGGAGCTGTATCCCTTCTAGCCACAACCGGCTCGCTGCAGCCCACAAGATCCAGGGGGCGTGGTTGGATCCACATCTAGGGGGTGGAGATTGGTAGGTTTAGGGGTGGAGATGGGTGGGTTTAGGGATCAGGGGATGGAAGATGGGTAGGTTTAGGTATATGTAAGGTGGGAGGAGTTGTATCTGGATCCAACCACTCCCCCTGGATCTTGTGGGCTGCAGCGAGACGCTCCTCGCTTTATCAGGCATTGCAGGCATGATGAAATGAAAAAGAGACCAATCCAACCAATCACTGCACATTAGCGTCGTGCAAAGGAGGGGTTGGGAAAAAATGAATCGTTGAGCGAATCATTTGGGAGTCGTCTAGCAAGTAAGATAAAAGTAAACAAATATTATAAGAAAATTAAAGTGTTTTTTGACCTTGCATGCATGTCAACCTGTTGTTGGTGGCTCCCAAAACCAAAATATGAACCTTTCATTACCCATAATAGGGGCACTTTAAAACTAGTATACTAGATTAACCGTATGTTAGATAATCATCGTTTATCTATCATATTTAATACTTTTCACAATACACCACATGGGTTTTGTTTCTCTAATGCTTAAAATAGCACAAAATGAAGCAACCACAACTTGTACCCTATTCGTGGAAAATGTCTTATAGTGTTTCAATGAGAGAGTTTTTATGCAAGGTGTGTGAAAGTGTGTGTGCAAGGGAATGAATGAATGAATGAATGAAATGTTTACCAAGTGTGTGTGTGTGTCGAGAGGAAAAAAGAGAGAGGATTTCATTTTATTGACTGGACGCGGTTAGGCCCCTGTACGGAGGGAAAAGGAGAGGAATTTCCCATGCGGTCTGTGGTGCTTTTAGGAAGCAAAAAGCTTTTAAAAAAAGACCTCCGCGGAAACTAGGAGAGGTGGGGGGAAGTCAGAAACGTCAGGCCAGGAGTTGGTGTGAAATTATTCCTGCCCTGAGAATTGCACACACACATACACCGGATAAGAAATTTCTTTATGTCTTTAGTCAGTACAGCTGACGGGTTCACTGGCATGAGCGCAAGACTTCTTTCTGAGCGGCTCTTTTGTATCGAATGTCTTCATCTCGTATTCTTTCCGTCGACTTGTGCCCCATGTAACTCAAGACCACGCACCACAATTTGCTGAGGCATGTGCTAAAACCCAAGCTGTACAGTGAAGAGATAGAAGAGAGGCCTAGTTTGAAATGGAGAGTAATGAGTGTTAGTAATGCTCTTATGAGATCATGTTCATTTCCATTTGTTTGTGTCTTTGTAGTTTCCATTTTGTGGGCCAAGGCGATCGTATTCCGTGAATGTGTCCCATTTAGGCGAACGCTCGTGAAGTGCTCGGCCGGTGTCGCTTGCATTTCTAGCTGCGTGCCTAAACGGCTGGGCTCAACCACTAAGTTGGTAATCGCAATTTTAAAAATTAACTTAAGTTAATTTTGAGCAACAATTAACAAGCTCACAATACATTGTGGTTACACTTTATTGTAAAGTTCCCTTGTTACAGTGTAATTATACAAATTAGCACTGAGTAATATTATAATTACAACACGTGCTTGCTATATAATTAGGGTTACACTTTGTTTTAAGGAGTCCTTGTTACAGTGTAATTATACATTTAAGTACTATTATAATTATTACTATTATAATTAATAAGTAATATTAATTAACAACATGTAATTACTATAGGGTTAGGTTTAGGATTAGGGTTTGCTTTGAAGTTATTGCATGTAATTATGCATAATTTTGTGCTAATACTATAGTAATTACATGTAAGGTGTAACAAGGACACCTTAAGATAAAATATTACTGAGTTTGGTTTAGGCTTAGTTTCTTGTAATTATAAATAAGATGTGTAACAATGACGCAGTAAAATAAAGTGTTGCCTGTGTTATTTATTGGTTAATTTAGTATAGTACATATAGTATAGCAGTGTTACTTTAGTTTACAGTATGTGTACTTCCCTGGTACATACATGGTAAATATCTAGTACCTACAGGCAAATGAGTGGTAACACAAGGTATTTACCAGAGGTGTATGTACATGGTAACAAATAAGAAACACGGCTGTACTTAACAGTCGTACATGCTTGATAATTAGTTTGTACATACACGACCTCGAGAGCGTTTCGAAAACATGAGCAACCGATGTCATACACCGCACGCAAACAAAGCCAAAACCTAGATATTTTAGGCCAAGGGTTCCCAAACACGTTCCTGGAGCCTCCCCAACATTGCACATTATGCATGTCTCCTTTATCAATCACACCTGATTCAACTCATCAGCTCATTAGTAGCAACTCCAAGACATGCAAAATGTGCAGTGTTGGGGAGGCTCCAGGAACGTGTATGGGAACCCCTGCTTTAGGCAATGTAGAAATCCTGGCCAGGACACGTTCGGGAAAAAATGGCATGTATGTCACCCTACAGAAACAGATATATACCAAATCTATAATATTATATAGGTTTAAGTCAATCATGAGGAATGTGAATATAATGTGTATATAATATTATGGACAGGTCTACTGAGTTCATAGAAAGTGTGACCGTGATTAGATCAGTTAAGTTTGTCCATTGTAATGCAAATCATGGTATTTAGGCAATTCCTATGTAATTTCCATGTAATGACAATAGTTTGTGAATTTTTTTTTTATCAACAGCACTCAGTGGGAGCCTAAATTGCACCGCGCTCTTTCGCCGCTTGATCTTTTTCGTTTAGGTGCTTTGATCCATTAAATCACTTATTATACAAAACTATGATCCGCACTCACATGAAATAGTCTTTTCTTTTCGTTTATTCTACATTTTATCACCAATAGGACAAGGACACATACGTTTCAGCTCAAAGGCCTTCCTTAGTGTGTATAAATTGCATAAACTGACCCTGAATTGCCAACAATGTCAACCGTGTTAATCCTTGTCAACTGTGTTACAGCTGATGGGTTACACAGTTGACAGATAACACAGTTGACTTTTCGGCCAATTTAGGGCCTTGTGCAAACTGCTGACCTTGGACTAGTTAGTACATGACCTTGATTAACTTATGTTTGGTAACTAATAACTGTATATACTAATGGTATGTACATGGTAAATGTGTAGCACCTACGGAAAAATGTGCTATTATGTGGTAACAAACAAGACACATACTGTACTTGGTAAATATGTAGTACTTACAAACAAGTGTGTGTTAATGTTAAGTTGCTCTCCACAACAGTGCTTACAAAGTTGGTCAATCCTCTGTAATGCTTATGTAAAATGGTGCACTTTATTTTACAGTCCTATTTCCATATACTCACTATGTAAGTACTGGTGTATGTACCTATTAGTTAATGTACAGAATAAGTTATGCGTACTCAAGTTGGGGGCATAAACATGGACCAAGGTACTTATTGAGTAATTGATGGTAGATGGTACATAGTAAGTATATGGAAATAGGACTGTAAAATAAAGTGCACCATTTTACATAAACATTACACAGGAATTACCAGTTCTTCAACCTTTGTAAGCATGGTTGTGGAGAGCAATTAAGCGTTAACAGTCCAACACAAGCAATTGAAAAACAGTCCTCTTTTTATTAGGTAAGGTTAGGACTTACCAAGTGTACAGTATACACCAAGTACAGTATGTCTTGTTTGTTACCACAAAACAATTGTTTTGTTACTGCATTTTTCCGTAGGTGCTACATATTTAGCACGCATATACCATTTGTAAGTATAATAAATTAAATTAATAAATAAATATATTTATTTATATATTTGTTTGTTTGTTTGTTTGTTTGTTCAGCAAAGATGCATTACATTTATCAAAATTTATCAAAAATGTTACCAACAATAATAATAATAATAATAATAATAATAAAAACATTAAGATTAACTGATCTTACTTCTGAATGTTGGCGAGTGTACAAATTAACATTAACCAAGACTATTAAATGCTCTAAAAATTGTTCATTGTTAGTTCAGGATATCTAATGTAACCCAATAACCTTGTTTCACTTATATGGTTGTTGACATTGAAATCACATTACCAGTTGAATATTGCTCACTCCATCTCAGTACACCCTATATTCCAATTTCTACAGCAGCACTGGCAACAAAACTTGATTTTTTTTTTGTTTCAGTTTTTTCATCCACTTTCAAAAATGTATTGTAAGATTTGTTTTTAATAAAATAAGACAATTGTGTTCTTTTTTCAAGAGTGAATGAAGAAAAAAATTTTTTTGGGTTCCTTGCTTAAATGTGATGTTTAATTTATGTGAAGAAAAGTGTACAGCGCATAGTGGCACTATATCATAATACTGTATATAGTTTGTTGGAAACCAACAGCATTGACTCATCCAGTGGCAGGAGTTTGGGCTAGTGCTACTGTATTTATTTGGGTAGCCAGAGGTAGTATTTAGGAAACCTGCTTGAACACAGTCATTATTTATACATGTCCATGAGTAGAAATTACACACTTCGCCTTTAACTAGTACAACTGTACTTGAAGTGTAAAGTTGCCAGCACGTGTGGTCCCTGTGCGTCTGTTGGCTTGTTTTGGTTTACACTGTAAATATATCCGTGTGCAAACCATTGAAAGTAATATTCCCAAATCACAGTACCTCCCAACACTAATACAATTATGAGGTCATAATCCGTTACCCTGAGTGACACGGATAGCAACATGTTTGATTTATGGCCTCCTGAAAGCTCTGAACTTCTCATTCAGTCTTCCACTGACAGATTTGAGATGAGGGGATACATCTGATACACCTGTAAACACAATTGCCATTAAGTCAGTCTTGACAGACAGCCGTCGACCTTTGCTGAAACCGCAGGGCAAGAGGGCTTCGAATATTTCATTGTTCATTTAATGGTCCTATTGGTTTAATGATGGGGTCGAGCCTCTAAGGGAGGTAATGAGACCCCTGGCATGCACATGCAGAGCTCTTTATCTATGGACCAAGTGGTTTTTGACTATTTTTGCTATATGGGGTGAAACATGATCTGTACTTGACAAAAGAAGCTAAAGAGGTCTGGACAGCTGCAAAGATGCATCTCGTGGAAGAAAGTGAGAGTTAAC
Organism: Barbus barbus; assembly: GCF_936440315.1. Lineage (NCBI taxonomy): Eukaryota > Metazoa > Chordata > Actinopteri > Cypriniformes > Cyprinidae > Barbus > Barbus barbus. Next base: position 21,644,845 of record NC_136716.1, read on the forward strand.
AAGTGAGAAATTAGCGGTTGGTACTTTGTTTAAAGGTGTGTCACGTAAAGACCGTACTGAGTGTGTGTTTATTTATGTGCTTGTTGCGTATTTTCCCATGCGTATCGACATCTTTCCATAAGCCTGTGCCAACAGCACATGCTTAAATTATATACCAGAGATACACACCCTGTTGAAAAGACCAGTTTAGATCAGCATTTCTACGCTGACCCAAGCTGGTTTATGCCAGTTAGTCCTGGTCTGGTTCTGGTCTCACTAGAAGAGCAGCAGAACCACATTGTTTTTTAATGTTCTTGAAATAAAACTCCTGCTAACCAAGACTGTATTTATTAGATTAAAAATACAGTAAATGAGCAATACTATATATACTGTATATATAATATATATATATATATATATATATACATTTATAATTATTTTATTACATTTTAAAATGTTTTTTATTTCTGTGATGTAAAGCTATCTTTTCTGCAGCCATATATATGAAATTAATTTTAAATAATTTAATATAGTTTATTATTAATAGTATGTGTGTGTGTGTGTGTGCGCATGCATGCGTGTGTAAAAAAAATAAAAAAATATTATGTATGTAAATATGTACGGTATATAACTTTAAAAATATTAACATGACACAGATTTGGATTAAAATGAGGGTAATTAAATGTTATGTTAACATATTATATTAAAATGTTATTTTTGGGGTGAACTATTATTTTAATAAACTTCACTGACACCTATAACGGTAACTTTAAAACTGTAATAACTGTAAATGGTGCTTTAAGCCTGGAATACACTACACAATTTTTGCCTCAATTTCCCCCCGATTTTACAGTCTGAACAAGTTGACGCTAGTTGAGGAAAGTCAGAGCTAGTCTGCAGATTACAGATGACAGGTTCCACAGAAAATCGGGTAGTGATTTTTTAGCTTCAGACAGAGGCCGATCTACTGGGGTGGCACAGGGTGGCCTAAGAAAGAGCTGTGCCACCTCAGAATTATCACTGAATAAAATATAAATGTAAGCAGTGTTTCATGTGCTACTTTTCAGCCGCGGTGATGACAGCGTAATGGAAAATAATGGAAAAAAAAAACACTAAACTGTGCACGATGGTTGCACGCAGCGAGCCCAGTGTAGTCGGCTTCGTTAACAAATGACTCTTTAGAACCGGTTCTTTTTTAGTCAAAAACACAAAGCGCAGCCCATTCACCAACTAATTGTTTTTACATTTGTTCATGAATCAGATACTGCTTCTCGGTTTATTCAGAAATCCTCTGAGAAATCTAATCCCGTCCGGATATGTCTTGAGATTCATTCTGTAATTGTTTGGTGATCCGATTCTCCGACCGCTCCTCCAATTTCATCATGGATATAGGCCTTTCTGCCATATCAGACTAAACAATAACATGAAATCAATACGAAGATGCCGATCACGAAAAATAATAGCAGAGTTAAGGCTGGAATACACTACACGACTTAAATCTGAACAGATTTTTAAAACACTAGGCATCATACACTTAAAATAGTGTAAATAGTGACAAAGGAAAACTGGGCATCATACACTACGTGAATGACGATCATACACTACCAGACTTTAAAGTTGTTCCAATCACAAGGAACTCACAGAAACGTGAGCTTTGTTTCTAGGAGACGCATGACAAATGAAAACATGCGTTCTAAAATTGTCTGAAAATATCAAACATGTTTGATATCCTCCGACTGGATAGAATCAAAGTCTGAAGCTAATCGGAGTCTGTGACCATCATACACTACGCAATTTTCTGTGGAATCTGGCTCTGACTTTCCTCAGCTAGAGTCAACTTGATCAGACTGTAAAATCGGTGCAAAAATCGCATAGTGTATTCCAGGCTTTAGGTAAGAATCTTGTATTTCAGTTTTCTCGATTGTTAACATGATATAACTGATTTTAGTTGGCATATTTTCCCAAACCATTAATTCAGTTCTCAAAACAAAGACACATTTCTCAAAAAATTTTACAATGGGTAAGTTAAACATTAGGTAGCAAAAAAGATGACACCAATCCGAATCTTTGCATCCTAACAACAGAGAGAGGAGAGAGCTGAACGAATAATATAGCCTACATGGGTAGCCTACACATTCAGTATGATTACAGTACAGTACAGTACCAGTATATTAGATGATGGAAATTTCACTATTATATGTACAGTAAGCTGTAGCACATGTTGTACACCTTCAAACGTGTGACTGTCAAATTTGATTTGTACCCATTTTTTAAGTGTACTGCATGCCTAGAGATATAGCTAGTCTTGTGTCAGGAGACCAGGAAACTGCTATAGTACTGTATACTGTAATGGAATTTGACCAAATGTGCAGAGGATGCTAAATGTCCTTTTTTTGTTTTGTTACTGTACTATATTGTGGTGCATACCAAGTTCATATACAATTCTTTGGTATTTGAACTTTTCTAGTGTTTTTCATCTACTGCAAGATTACTTTACAGTAGTAAAATGAAAATGATCTGTTCCCAAAAGCTCATTGCTGAATTATTATTATTATCTGTAATTTTTCCCTCAGCATTTAAACAGGCTCGTGTAACTCCACTTCTTAAAAAACCCACTCTTAACCCAACTCTTTTAGGGAACTATAGACCGGTTTCCCTTCTTCCTTTCATTGTAAAAACACTTGAACGAGTTGTGTTCAACCAAGTCTCTGTCTTTCTCACACAGAACAACCTCCTGGACAGTAACCAATCTGGCTTCAGAAGTGGACATTCGACCAAAACTTCCTTGCTTTCTGTTGTTGAAGTCCTAAGACTTGCACGAGCGGCTTCCAAGTCGTCATTACTTATCTTGCTGGATCTGTCTGCTGCTTTTGATACGGTCAACCATCAAATCCTCTTGTCAACCCTATTGAGAAAGGGCATCTCAGGAACCGCACTCCAGTGGTTTGACTCTTACCTCTCTGATAGGTCCTTCAAAGTATCTTGGAAAGGTGAGGTATCCAAGTCACAGCATCTAGCTACTGGGGAGCCTCAGGGCTCAGTTCTTGGACCACTTCTCTTTTCTGTCTACATGGCATCACTAGGTTCTGTCATTCAGAAACATGGCTTTTCATGTCTTCCAGCCAATTCTATTAAACCTCTACAATTAATCCAAAATGCCGCTGCAAGATTAATCTTTAATGAGCCGAAAAGAACACACGTCATGCCTCTATTCATCAATTTGCACTGGCTACCAATAGCTGCTCGCATTAAATTCAAGGCATTAATGTTTGCCTACAGAACCACCACTGGCTCTGCACCCCTTTATCTAAATTCATTACTTCAGACTTATGTGCCCTCTAGAAGCTTGCATTCTTCAAGTGAACGACGCATTATTGTGCCATCCCTAAGACGCACAAAAACACTTTCACAGACTTTTTCATTAACTGTTCCCATCTGGTGGAAGGACCTGCCCAACTCAATCCGAGCAGCTGAATCCTTACCCATCTTCAAGAAACGGCTAAAAACTCATCTGTTCCATCTTTACTTGACCCTCTAACTCTAGCACTCTCTATTCTTATTTTATTTTATCTATATGTCTTTTTATATAAAATAAATAAATAAAATAATAATAATAATAATTATCTGTACTGCATTAGGCTAACCAAGACTTGCTTCTTATGTCCTCATTTGTAAGTCGCTTTGGATAAAAGCGTCTGCTAAATGACAAAATAAAATAAAAATAATTTAATTTGTTGTATATTGTAATAGACATTGAGCTGCAAAAATAATTCCTGAATCCTAATAAGATTTTTTTGTTAAGTGTTATTGATCTCATGAGTGTTCACTGGGCAGGAAATTAATCTGTGTATTTGAATTGTGTGTATGAATTTAAGAATACATCTAATAACTAGACTGAAAAGTTTGAAAGACAAATGCTTGTCTTAAAGTCTTGTTTAAGAAGCATAAATAGTTAGGTCAGTTAGATGTTCTAGATGTTTGCTAAAGTGTTGCTAGTTGGTTTCTAGGATATTCTGGGTGGTTGCTAGGCTCTTTGCTATGCAGTTGCTGGGGTGTTGGTAGACTATTGATAGTGTGTTCTAGGGTAATTACAGAACCTCTGGTAATAACATAAAATCAAACATTGCTTTCAAAACTGATCCAGTTTCAATGCTTTGATATTATTGTATTTCTTTCTAATGTTAGGAAATTCAAAAGTGTTACTCTTGACCTTGCACTAAAACGTGATTTATACCATCTAAGTAGCCTATATAATATTAATAGAACCGCATGTCTTCTTTAATGATACAAGCTCAGAAACATTTATAACCTGTTGAAGTTTTTTATATTGTGTATTGACTTGGTGCCATGATGGATATTGAAATGGTGTTATTTATTTTTAATTTTAAACAGTATAGATGATTACTTAATTGTAAGGCAATATTTGTGGACACAACTGTGCATGTCAGACAATAAATCCCCAAAAAACTATGCATGGGGGCTTGTTTTGGGGTTGCCACCCCTCATAGACCCCATGCCACCCCTTTGCCACCCTAAACAATATTCAAACATATTTGACATTTACAGCTGATTTTAGAATGCATATTGTTTTCATTTGTCATGCGTCTCCTAGAAACAAGGTGCACGTTTCTGCGTGAGTCTGTTGTGATCGGAACGACTTTAAAGTCTGGTAGTATGATCCTCGGTCGTGTAGTGTATGACGCCCAGTTTTCCTTTGTCACTATTTACAAATTCAGTAAGTGTATGATGCCTAGTGTTTTAGAAATCTGTTCAGATTTTAAAAGTCGTGTAGTGTATTCCAGCCTTTACAGTACAGAACAGTAAATGACCTCATCAATCCTTCCTTGTTTTGTATTTATATTGAGTTGCCATGGCAGCATAAGTGGCATGTCATTGGAAGCAGTGGCGGTGGATCTGATGTATTGAGATGAATGGTGTGTGAGAGGGGAAGGTGATGTCTCTCCAGGTCATGTGGGGGACAACCCAGGAGAGATGTCACATGGTCGGCAGTGACGCTTTCTCCCTCTGTCCAGAACAATACACGGAACCAGCTGCTGCTGTGAGAGTCACTTCAACACCAAGGACCCGACTGAGAACCTGTTTACCCGTGTATCGTCCAGCCGTGCCCGGGCCGGACATACATACACACGGTTCCGTCACTAGTTTATCAAGCATCCTCTTCAGTGTTAGCAGCCTGTCCACTGTTGTCATTGTCAACACAACTTCTCACCTCCCCTTTGTCTACAGTAACAACAAAGCCATCGGAACTCTTTTTGAAGGTCTGAACAAAGAGATCTGACTTACATCTTGTTGTTGTTGTTGGTTTTTGTGGTTGCACGCCCACAGTCTGTTCACCAACCGCTTGGTTTATGCTGTGCACAAATATGACAAGTGCTACCCAAAAATCAGCTTTTACCATAAGATACTGTAAGACACCTGGTCCTCAGTCTTCATTTATAAACCTATTTAAATATGATGCATCATCAGTACAACTACTTAATCTGAAAACTCAATTTGAACATATTGAATTGAATGCTTTCACCAGGTTGTACATATAGAGATGCACAGAAGTGCATTCTGACTCCTCAGTAAAGAGAGAAGCCAATTAGAGAAGATTGATTCTTGTGGTAGGATGTTTTAATTATTGCAGCTGTACTCTTTAGTACGTTATGGGTTTTGTACACAGTATAAGGATTTCATGAAATCCTTGGGCTGAGCTAATGTGTTAAAAGGTCAGTTGTGGTGAATGATGCAGTCTTTGGTACCTGGAAGTTGTTAAATTAAATTAAAAATTAAATGAAATATGTATTCCTTTTATAAATTTAGCTCTTCAAAATGCTTATAAAAAGTCATTTTTGTTGTATTACTGACTTCAGCCACATCAATTCTGTCTAAAACACTGCAATCCAAAAACAAATCAGTGTCAACTAGCTCAAACGTGCAAACTGATTCACAAGTAGAGAGTGTTTTCAACTGGCCGTCTCCGAGACGCTAGAGTTGCTTACAGTCACTTAATACTGCAAGATGTGTAAATAAATAAACGACATAAATAATCCAAACTGAGTTTATAAAAAATTCTTAGTAAGAACCCCTGTGAATATTTTCCACACTGATGCACTGTGAGGAATCTGGCAGCTGTTTTGAAAGACTTTCATAGTCAGCTGTAAGCGGCTGTTTGTTCTTATGACAGCTGCCATAGCAGTATTTATACTCAATTATACTGTACTGTGGTTATTTCTTTAGTTTTGTTGTTGCTATATTTAATGAAATACATTGCATTATATGCTGATTAATTAATTAATGAATTATATAAAATATTACAGAAATTAAATGTAATTGCATATGTAAGCATCATGCTGTTTTTAGTTTTATGTACAAGTCGGTGCATATTTTTTATTTAATTTTTTTTTAAATTTATTTATTTATTTGTTGCATTTGAATCTATTGTGTTTTTTATTACAAATTATTTACATATTATTTTTATGTATTTCATTATAATAAATAAACACATTAAATTGACAGCTCTAGTTAAAAACAAACTACAAAGTAAAAAAAATAATAATCATGTGGTTTCCCAGAGAAATGTGCAAAGGCTTTGTCACTACAGGAAACCGATTGGAGGGAATCGAGAAACGTGTACACAAACACACTCCCTCTCTCTCTTTTTCCTGAAGGTAGGACTTGGCCCTTTATATTTAGATCACAGCTGTTCATTGTAATAAAAATATTCAAGGCCCCCTGCGGCCAATGGGAGGTGAGACAGACCTTACCACACGCAATTTCTTCAGAAGTCTTTAAAGCTAATATTGTACTAGTGTGGGTATAATATTGACGTGATTCATCCGTTAATATGCTGTATTAATGGTCTTATAGGAACCATTAATAATTAGCTGCTCATTATGACAGTCAGGTCAATCTAACACAAGAGATTGGTTTCAGGGAAAACAGTCAAATACACCGTTTTGTGGTCATTATTTGATTTTGATCTGAATCTGAAAAAGTCTAGATTAGTAAGTTTGTTTTTACAATGAATTTGCACTAAGATTAGTATTCAAAAACATCTGTGAATTTCATCTGCAATCTACTGGCATCTGTTAATCATCTAAACAGTAAGGCCGAATGAAAGAGTAGGAAGTCTGTGGACATGTGGACATGTGCCTTTGCTTTCACAAGGGTCAATGGTGTCTGTCCCACCATGGGATTTCCCATTATAGTGTCTCTGTGTGTGTAGGAGGAAAACACCATGTTGACCTTTGCTAAGTGTGTGTCAGTTCAGACAGATGCTCACTGCAAAGTTAGACAGCTGTTATGAGAGCGAGGGAGAGTATTGGATCGTGTGTGGGTTTGAAAGGGACAATAACTGTTTGAGAGCCGCTTGCTGTTTTTAAACGTGGTGTGTCCCGTTTTCAGTGCGGTTCCGAGTTTCCATGCTGGCCAGATAGGGAAGTATTTTAACCCGCTGAGCGGGAAAGAGGAGACAGCTGGGGTGAAATCTGAAACGGCATCAGACGAGCCTTTAAAAATAAAACTTTCATCCCTTTAGAAGAGCTGTTTTTATCATGGAAAGGTCATTCAGGGGGAAAGTGTGGTTTTCCTTTAATTGTCTTAATAATACCCCTTTTCCATAGTGGTGAAAATACTCAGTGACCTGACTGCTGTTATCTCTCATATTCCATCAAATTATTATAAGGGATTCAAATCTTCAGAGATTTGACACCACTGGCAGGTGAGAGTATGTAGTTCACCCAAAATATGATAAAAGATTTTCATGGTGTTCTAAACCTAAATCTTTATTCTGTGGAACAAACATTTTTTATTAATGATTTTTACGAATATTTTGAAGAATCTTTATTTCTTCTTTTACATTGTTTATCGTGTCTACGGATGGTAAGATACAGATTTATCATGAATGAATGAAGGAATAAATAAATAAAAATTTAAAATAAAAACGCCATAATAGTGTCCCATATGATTTCTGTGCTTTATTACAGTATAGCTTTATGAATTTCATTCAAAAATCAGATTGAATAATCGTTCATTAATGAGCGTATTAGTTTATGTTTCCAGTGCTTTATTTTATTTCGTTTTATAAAATATTTTTATCTTAAAATATTTTGATAAAAAAAAAAAAGTGTATTTTGTATATTGTTTGTTCATTTCTATACCCATGGGACTTTTATTGTGTGAGGAACACCTGCATTAAAAAAAGGATTGATTGATTGATTTTTCATTTGTCGTTCGGTTGTTTGCTTTTTCATTCATTCATTCATTTTGTGGGAGAGTAGATGCAGATTATTTATTCGTATTTGAAGTGCATATATTGTAATTTATTTAATGATTCACTTAACTCAAAACCCACAAAATAAACTTTCAAGGCTTAATAGTGGCATTCCAGGAATTATATATGAAAGTGAAAGTTATAAAGCAACTGACATCTCCAAATTGTCGTCTTGTTTTCCCACATGGTATTCGTGTTCTGCAAAAACTCCCTGCTCTTAACCAGATGACATCTGTCTTATGTTCTTGATTACTGTGGATTTGCTCTTTTCAGTGTCCAGAAACCTCAGAGGACCTATTTGGATATAGTGAAGAGGGGTGTCTTTGTCTTTCACATTAAAGAGTTTCCGTCCAGTGAAGTTCTCCAAACCAAGTGTCCAAAGAGAGCATTGTTTCATAAATACGGCTAGAATCACCCTTAAAAAAAGATCAGTCTCGAGGACAGGGTTGAATGACAGTCTGAAACAGGTCCTTAGGTTCCTTTGGGAGTATCAAACCTTTGTCCTGGGACCATTTAACTTTGAATAACTCCCCAAGTGGCTGAAATCTGATTCTTGCTAAAAAAAAAACACTCTATCAGCCAACAAGTAACCATCAGTTCTGGTCAACCACTGGTCAAGCTGAACTCTGCAAGTAAATGGGACAATGAAGAAGGTTAGCATCTGTTATTTATCACTAATTGTACAATAACCTTGCTGTTATAGAAATAAGTAGGATACAGACTGAAAATTCAAGGACACGTGTTTTCACAGACCTGTTTTAGAATATCTTTGCTCAGCAAGTAGGCCTTAATACGATTGCTGTGTGGTACACTTGACCTGTTAGAAAGCCTGTTCTCATTTCCAAGGAGGTCAAGTATATATACAAGTAAATATAAAATGGAAAATTCACAGCATAAAAGCATAAAGTTCCAGAAAGACTAGAAGATGTGAACACAAAAGATTGCTGTTGATTGATGGCAGAAGTGATATCTGGGATTAGTGAGAGCCCTCAGTGACACAGATAACATCGTTACAAATTAATATTTCAATATTAACCCTATAATGCCTACTTTATCATGCTTATATGCAAATTTAAGTCCTCTAAATGCCAACAAGTAACCATCCGCTTAATGTGATGCTCTCCAGAACTATGCTGCTCTTGTTTTTCTTCCTTGTGGAGAACGTAAGGAGATTGCTTACTATGTGATTGCCTGTCAGACTTTTGTGGGACTGGAAAAGAAAATACAGCACAGTAGTTCAAGTTCAAGTTCATTTTATTTGTATAGCACATTTACAACAGTCACCAGGCTGACCAAAGTGCTTTACAGATTATACCACATACACACAAAAAACAGACCCGACAAAAATTTAATACAACCCGTTTAAAAATGGAAAATGGCCATATCACAGTAGTCAATACACTAAGGAAAACAAATACGTTTTTAGCAGGGACTTAAAAACAGACAGCGAAGGGGCCATTCTAATCTCTAGAGGCAGGGCATTGCAAAGTCGGGGCCCTGCCACTGCAAATGCACGCTCACCTCTACGTTTAATCCTAACGTGAGGGACTACCAACAAAGCCTGGTCACAGGATCGTAGGCTTCTGGAGGGAGTGTAGACAGTGTGTGTACTGTGTGTACTGTAGCAGACAGTGACTGCAAAGTGGGCAAATAAAAACTCTACTGGCTTTCACAGAAGTGAATGGCATTCTCGGAAACTGAGGTGCCATAAAAGTGAATTTAGAATGAAAAGAATAGCAGCTGGCAAATTAGAATTAATGTTTGACGTTATCAGTGATCAAGGGCTATTGTTTTAAATTGAGAGGTGGGAAAAATCTAAGGCATTATTTAATATATTTATTATTTTAGTACGTCAGCAAATTACAACCTGATTTCCGGTAATGCTGGGACGTTTTTTTTTTGTTTGTTTTTTTTTTTGAATAAAATGGAAACTAAAAGACTTTCAAATCACATGAGCCAATATTTTATTCACAATATAACATAGAGAATATAACAATTGTTTAAACTGAGAAATTTGACACTTTTATCCTCTAAATGAGCTCATTTCAAATTTGATGCCTGCTACAGGTCTAAAAAAAGTTGGCACGTGGGCAACAATGAGCTGAAAAAGCAAGAAATTTCAGCTGGGAGAACATCTAGCAAGTAATTAAATGAATTGACATCAGGTCTGTAACATGATTAGCTATATAAGGGATGTCTTAGAGTGGCAGAGTCTGTCAGAAGTAAAGATGGGCAGAGGCTCTCCAATCTGTGAAAGAGTGCGTAAAAAGATTGTGGAATACTTTAAAAACAACATTCCTCAACGTCAAATTGCAAAGGCTTTGCAAATCTCATCATCTACATTGCATAACATCATCAAAAGATTCAGAGAAATTGGAGAAATCTCTGGTGCCTTCAGGCAAGAATGGGACAAATTCCAACACCAAAACTCCAGAAACTCATAACCTCGATGCCCAGACGTCTTCAAACTGTTTAGAAAAGAAGAGGAGATACTTCGCCATGGTAAACATGCCCCCGTCCCAACTATTTTGAGACCTCTAGCAGGCATCAAATTTGGAATGAGCTCATTTTGTGTGTAAAATTTTAAAATTTCTCAGTTTAAACATTTGTTATGTTATCTATGTTCTATTGTGAATAAAATATTGTCTCATGTGATTTGACATTCATTTAGTTTTAATTTATTCAAATTTCAAAACCGTCCCAAGTGAAAATACAAATTGTAAATGTAATATAAATAGAAAAATATGTTATGTTTATATTAAATATATTTATATATAATATAAAATATAAGAATATAAATATATACTGCCCTGATTGTGTAAACATTTACAAAATATATACTGTTTGGGTGTATTATGTATACACAATAAATATACACAGTACTGTACACATACATATATTATGTAAACAAAAACTTTTTATTTTGAATGTGATTAATCGTGATTAATCGCCTCACAGCACTAATATATATATATATATATATATATATATATATTTGAATATATATATTTACATATATTTGAATATATATATTTACATATAAATATATTTATATATGTAAGCATAACAAACAATTGTTGTATTTTGTATTTGATTAATTGTTGTATTTGTTTACAACAATTTGAATTGTTACATATTAGTATTTTGTATCACAAATTTGCTGTTTTGATGAATGACTTAATGCAGAATTTAATCATTTTATGTCATCTTCATTTTATTTTTAATAATTTATTTATTTATTTGCATAATGATAAAAACAGTTCTGGTTATTTCCAAACTCACATTTTCAGTGTCAGAGTCTCAGATTCTCAGATTTATATATTTTAGGGCTTGAACAGAAGGTCCTATGTAACTCATCCTAGCAAGCTAATTAAGCTTGTGTGAACATTTAATTTGGACTGACTGTGATGAAACTGTCTTCTCTCAATTTCCCTTTCACGTCAGCATTTGAATCCTACACCCTCCTAACACACACACACACACACACACACACTTGCTCATGTATCTGCAGGGTCCCAGGAAGCTGTTCCACATGAAAGCACAAGTAGGGGACTCGATAGTGTATTTCAACCGAGAAAGACAGACACACACGCTAACGCAGGGAAGCTCCGTGTTCTTTGGCCTCTCCTGTTACCTGCCTGCTGATTAGATGTGGAAAACCAAGCTTTATAGCATCTCGAGCGCTGCTCTTATCTAATGGGATTCTCTATTGGGCCAATGAGGTTTACATTACATTTACAGATTACATTAACTGAGTGGGTGTGTGTTGGTTTGTTCTGCATGGAAAATCTCTTTCATTTATCAACAGAGGCTTGTGTAAATAAGATGGATCTCATCGGAGTGTTTGCGGAGTTGGTGTATGTGTGTGTTTCAGTGCAATATGTGTTATCCCTATGTACTGTACTTTCTGGAGCCACCCAGTTTCAAAAGCACATTTTCATTCAGCGGTGTGATTGTCTCCATTGAAATAGTATCTACTGCAGTCACACACCGTGGTGTCTGGTATCAATAAATTCAATCCATTTGCCGCACTTCTCAGAATGAGCAGCAGTGCAAACATTTACTTAAGGTTTTTATTATTCTCATATTCTAATGGTACTCAACAGGAAATTAATATAGCATACTGTGATATCAATTGATGGAAAATTCAAATGAGCTGTTAATATCAGCAGAATTGCCTTGTCGTTTGACAAATATGATTACTTACAATGCAGCTTATTCCAGTCCAGACTGGTCAATTACAGTGTCACGTGTAACAGGGTAACATTTCTCAGTTGAAAACAGCTCAAAAGAACATAAAATAGAATCTTTTGTACATTTTACAAAAAATGTTGTTTACTTTTGCATCTTTTTAAATTAATGCTAATTAAAAGTGTTAATTTATATATATATATATACAATATATATACGTATATATATATATATATATATATATATATATATATATATATATATATATATATATATATATACATACATACATACAATATATATATATAATTTATATTTACAATTATATACTATATATACAGGTCCTTCTCAAAAAATTAGCATATTGTGATAAAGTTCATTATTTTCTGTAATGTACTGATAAACATTAGACTTTCATATATTTTAGATTCATTACAACACAACTGAAGTAGTTCAAGCCTTTTATTGTTTTAATATTGATGATTTTGGCATACAGCTCATGAAAACCCAAAATTCCTATCTCAAAAAATTAGCATATCATGAAAAGGTTCTCTAAACGAGCTATTAACCTAATCATCTGAATCAACTAATTAACTCTAAACACCTGCAAAAGATTCCTGAGGCTTTTAAAAACTCCCAGCCTGGTTCATTACTCAAAACCGCAATCATGGGTAAGACTGCCGACCTGACTGCTGTCCAGAAGGCCATCATTGACACCCTCAAGCAAGAGGGTAAGACACAGAAAGAAATTTCTGAACGAATAGACTGTTCCCAGAGTGCTGTATCAAGGCACCTCAGTGGGAAGTCTGTGGGAAGGAAAAAGTGTGGCAGAAAACGCAGCACAACGAGAAGAGGTGACCGGACCCTGAGGAAGATTGTGGAGAAGGACCGATTCCAGACCTTGGGGGACCTGCGGAAGCAGTGGACTGAGTCTGGAGTAGAAACATCCAGAGCCACCGTGTACAGGCGTGTGCAGGAAATGGGCTACAGGTGCCGCATTCCCCAGGTCAAGCCACTTTTGAACCAGAAACAGCGGCAGAAGCGCCTGACCTGGGCTACAGAGAAGCAGCACTGGACTGTTGCTCAGTGGTCCAAAGTACTTTTTTCGGATGAAAGCAAATTTTGCATGCCATTCAGAAATCAAGGTGCCAGAGTCTGGAGGAAGACTGGGGAGAGGGAAATGCCAAAATGCCTGAAGTCCAGTGTCAAGTACCCACAGTCAGTGATGCTGGTGTTGGTCCACTGTGTTTTATCAAGGGCAGGGTCAATGCAGCTAGCTATCAGGAGATTTTGGAGCACTTCATGCTTCCATCTGCTGAAAAGCTTTATGGAGATGAAGATTTCATTTTTCAGCACGACCTGGCACCTGCTCACAGTGCCAAAACCACTGGTAAATGGTTTACTGACCATGGTATTACTGTGCTCAATTGGCCTGCCAACTCTCCTGACCTGAACCCCATAGAGAATCTGTGGGATATTGTGAAGAGAAAGTTGAGAGACGCAAGACCCAACACTCTGGATGAGCTTAAGGCCGCTATCGAAGCATCCTGGGCCTCCATAACACCTCAGCAGTGCCACAGGCTTATTGCCTCCATGCCACGCCGCATTGAAGCAGTCAAGGATTCCCGACCAAGTATTGAGTGCATAACTGAACATAATTATTTGAAGGTTGACTTTTTTTGTATTAAAAACACTTTTCTTTTATTGGTCGGATGAAATATGCTAATTTTTTGAGATAGGAATTTTGGGTTTTCATGAGCTGTATGCCAAAATCATCAATATTAAAACAATAAAAGGCTTGAACTACTTCAGTTGTGTTGTAATGAATCTAAAATATATGAAAGTCTAATGTTTATCAGTACATTACAGAAAATAATGAACTTTATCACAATATGCTAATTTTTTGAGAAGGACCTGTATATATACAGTATATATATATTAATTGTAAATATATACTGTATGTATACACACCCACACACACTTACAATAAATATATACACAATAGTGGTCTCAGATTTTTGGACAATATTTTCAGCTTGCCTGTAATTTGCGTTACAATATATTTTTGAGGTACATGTGTGTTATGCTTTGTAATATATTACATTTATATATATTGTAGTATATGAACAGCTGTCCATTTTCAGAAAAGCTTTCAAGCATACTTTCCCTTGCATTTGTGTTTTTGAAAAAGACTGCAAGTACACCTCATGCATGATAATCATGCTTTGCATTTGCCTTTTTTTTTTCTTTCATTTTTTTTTTGTGACTTACAAGTAAATGCATCTATTTTTCCTCTCTTCAGCAGGCATCAAAAGTATACAGATCAAATACTAGCATTCAGGCTGACGGTTATAATGACTCGGCTAAAAACTGGCATTAAGCATTATGTAAGCCATTAAAGCACTTTCACTGGCCCGCCTCTTTCTTGACTTTTCTTCACAGTCTCTCTCTCTCTCTCTCTCTCTCTCTCCAGAGGGCTGGCGAGTGCAATGTTTACCTGACCTCCCTTGAGATCGGTTGCTATGGCTGTGTGTGTGTGTGTGTGTGTGTGTGTGTGTGTGTGTGGTGGTTGACGGTGAGAACAGCAGTGGAAGGTCAGGTGATGGGTGCAAACACTCACACCAAACCATTAGTGCTTAAAACCGCTTGACATGTCGTCATTAATCTACCTCGAGCCTGTAAAGTAGACACTTTATCAAAAGTGTACAAGATGCTCCTGTTCTCATCTGCCAAACATGAGTGTGTGTTTGCATGTGTGAATATGTCTGATCAACTTGGTTTATTACAAGCTTTGTGCATCAGAAAAGTTTTGTTTCATATAATCCAGCATTGTCAGTCAAGTTAAGCAAAGTCTGAATGTGCATCATTCTATTTGAATATGTTCTCTAATATATCAGATTCATGTGTGACTGCTTATTGTTATTATGCTTACCTCACCTTGTTCTTACCCTCCCACTCTTCAGCCCTCATTGTGGCAGACTGTGTGTTGCCGTGGCGCTGTCTAAGCTATTATTGGATGGCTAATTGGTTGAAGAGTATGGAGGAGGCCTTGGTTCATTTGGTGCCGCTTTTGCACGGAGCCAATGACGACAAGTTCAGATGATGATTCACTGACATCTGAGAGGTGGTCCAGAGGTGGCCCGTGTCTCTCATTTACACCTACATAATGGTCTCATACACACAGCTGGAGAATGGAAAGAACATTTTTTAAATATGACAAATATGAAATGCATGAGATATTATTTGATATTTTGTGTTTAAGTGATATTTAATTGCAATTAACATTTAACACTATTTTATATATTCAGAATAGGTAAAACTGAGAATAAAATATATTATATTATATTATACTATATTATAATATTATATAATAATTCTATTACATTCTATTAAAGAGAATAATAATTTGATCATGATTTATGTTCAATGAATTTACATTTACATTTATTCATTTAGCTGACGCTTTTATCCAAAGCGACTTACAATTGCTATATATGTCAGAGGTCGCACGCCTCTGGAGCAACTAGGGGTTAAGTGTCTTGCTCAGGGACACATTGGTGTCTCACAGTGGATTCGAACCCGGGTCTCTCACACCAAAGGCATGTGTCTTATCCACTGCGCCATCACCACCCCACAATTTGTCAAGTTTATCATAAATAATAATAATAACATTTAGTATCGTCTTCATCAAATATACAGTATATATAATATTAGGTGTGTGTGTGTGTGTGTGTGTGTGTGTGTGTGTGTGTGTGTGTGTGTGTGTGTGTGTGTGTGTCATTAGATCATTATTATCAGTGTGCATGCTATATTTTTCCTAAATTATGAAAATTTCCATATACAATTTCAATATTGAATGTAAGACTTTTGAAATGAAAAAAGTGATTTGTAACAAATATAGATACTATCAAAAATGTGGATATAATGTATTATATTATATTGTATTATATTATTAATGTTTCTATGTTGAGTGTAAGACATTTAGAATGATAAAATAAAATAAAAAAGTGATTTGTATTAAATATAGATCATATAAAAAAATGTGAATATGAAATAATGTGAAAAAATGTGAATATAAAAAAATTATAGTATGCTATATGCTTATATTATATTATAAAATATTATTATTATTATTATTATTAGGAAACTATATTATAAATTATTAATATTATTGTTGTTATTATTATTCTTATTATTACTATTATTAAAGTATTTATATTCATGTATAATCTTATTCAGGTAACAATATTGCACTTGCTCAGTTAAATATTTGATATTTAATTTCAATTCTATCAGTGGCGTAACTTTGCTTTGAAAAGTGGTGGGGACACCGCACAACTCGTTTTGCTATTTGTTTATTTAATAACCGAATTTACTTGGGGACTGAGTTCAGAGTTGGAAATGCACTTAATTTTCACTTTCATGTACACATGCATCACATTCACATATATGTCTATAAACATCCGAATAAGCAAAACGTAACATTCAAAATGTGAATGTTACGTTTTGCTTATCACAACACATCCAGGGTAGCTAATATCAATCAAAATACGCAAGATAAATCTGGTGAACTTACCATTTCATGGTCAGCTCAGCTGCAGCGTAGGCGATTCATTAATTGCACAATTGTGTGTGTGTGTGTGTGTGTATTACGATTCATTCTACTTTGAATTACTTGCATATTTTCTCTTAATACCAGCCGGACAACTTGCTAAAAGCAGGTGTGATCGATGCACGCGCTGAACATGGAAGAATCAACATTACGTCAAGAGTCAAGACAAGCCCACAACATTTTCCTCATCCAATCAAATAATTTAACCAATCCTGAACTACGCAAAACCTTGTGTAAAACATGAATGAGAGTTAATTTGTGTTTAAAATGGTTAAACTACCTTTATTAATTAAATAAATGAAATTCTTTTTTTTTTTTATGACGTTTTTATAAAAGCTCTATTTTTTCCTCCCCCACCCCACATGTAAAGGCTAGTTAACGATAAATGTTGATACCTATAGCATAAATGTTAAAACATCAACTAAATGTCCAAAAGAAAGTGTGGAAGTGATATAAGAAGCTTTTTAGTGAAGCAGCCACGCACAGTAAGTTACTTTGCTTAACACGAAAAAATATTATATTTAACTTACGTGAATATAGACATTGTCGCTAATCATGTTTTCTGGCGGCCACTGGAGCGCGCTGTGATTTAATACAAAACTGAATTAAAGGACTATGAACTAAAGACTTGTACTTTTTAATTGTTTTGTGAAAATCCCAGTCATATATAGAATTGTCCTGTTGCCTAAAAGTGCTTTAACTATTATTCAGCCTTCAATGATGGACAAATGCCAATATAGGCTATTGCTTATGATTGCAAATGTAAACATTTAGATCCTGGGTTGAACTAGTAATTTTTGACTTGTGACTTTTTAACAAAGCCTCAAGTGAACTCACCTCGCTGCGTGGTTGAAGAAGAAACGTCGTCCAACTTCTAGTCATCACTTGATCACTTGATGACTACAGTGAGTGATGATTTGACTTGTGGACCAGAGATATTGTCCAATTAATCTTCTCAAAAATCTCAAATAAAATATTTAAACCTTGAAACAGTATCCAAACAATACGAACATCGTAAAAAGAAAGGTACAGGATCTGTAGACTAATTATAGGGAAAGGAAACTACATATCCCATGACGCATATCTCGCGATAGTTTCACAACGAGACTTAATATTCATCTTTGAGGACGTTGAAAAGCTTCTGACCGGCGGAAAAATGTGTTAAATGAATGAATTAGATTATGAAGAGTGACGATTTGTAGATGGTGCCTTTCCTTTAATATATACCTTACGCAATCTATTTTTCAGTTACTTTTTAAAAGTGGTGGGGACAATATCGAGCCTGGTAAAAAGTGGTGGGGACATGTCCCACCCGTAAATTACGCCTATGAATTCTATAATATTTTTTATATTTATATACAATTTTATTTAGGTAAAAATGATGCAGTTGTTCAGTGAAATATTATATAATTAACATTAGTGTGCAAAAAAAATCCTAAATTAAGCCTTTCAGAATAGAATGGCTATAAAAAAAGTGACCTGTAATTTATATAGATCATATCAAAGAGGTGAATAAAACATGTGCAGGCCTGTTCTCATGCTTGTATGTAATTACAAACCTCAGGCGTTACTCAGGGATTATCAGACATTTAAAGATGACCTATTCTTTTGTTCATGTATTTATTATCCACATGCCACTGTCACCTCAATCCATACAGCACCCCCAAACCTTTTTATCATTCTCTATTATTTTCTGTCGTTCTGTATACTAGATCTGTGAATCTACCTCTAGCATCTTTCTCCTTGTGTCTTTCTGTAACTGAACATCCGTAGATTTATCTCCCTCTGTGTCTCTTTAACCAGTATCACCTTTCTCGCTTTCTCTGCCTCTCTCCGGTGGTTAAGTCAGTCTCTAAGGAACTCCAAATTAGCTGGCAGAACAGTTGTTGGTGCTCCGATACTATCAGTGTATTTTCCACAGTAACAAAGACGTGCACAAATGGGAGTGATTCAGTTTGAACATGAATACATATGCGTCAAGTTTATCATTCAAGTTTCTCGGTGGAAACTTTGTTGCTATGGAGCAATAAAGAGCCATCTCATTAAAATACAAATTGTTGACATTTTAGTAAATGCTCATCTGACGCTGGAGTGCTTTGAATAGTTTCTGTTATGCGAACAATGAAAGAAATTTCACAGATATTTATTTGTTTATTTCATTCAGGACCCTGAGCAACACCCATGGTAGTTTGTGTTGAGAATGTTTCCGTGTTGGCAGCTGTCAAATAAAGTATGTCTGCTGCGGACCGGCAGTGTCTGAGCTGGATGATATACCCAGGAAACCGCTGAGATGGCCACACAAAAGGTGTGATCGGAGATGTTTGCCAAACTCCTGGCATTTTGAAATTACTCTTCAAAACAATCCCATACTTGCTACAGCTGTTGTTTTCTCTCCACGCCTCATCCTTCCCATATCGTGTCTTTGCACCGAGCTCCTGTTACCCCACTGAAAGAGATTTAACATTATCCCTTTTCACACAACATATTGACATTGGCTGCCATACTCTCAATGTTGCCAGTTTGTACAAATTATCAGTATTATAATTTTTTAAAATTGTTATTATTATTTGCTTGAATGTCTGTTTTTTTAAAGGGGTCATATGACGTTGCTAAAAAGAACATTATTTTGTGTATTTGGTGTAATGCGATATGTTTACGCGGTTGGAGGTTCAAAAAACACATTATTTTCCACATACATTATTGTTGCTCTTCTATGCTTTGCCTTTCTGAAACGCGCCGATTTTTACAAAGCTTACAGACTGTCCTTGCGACGTTGGAATTGCCCCACTTTATAGTGTTCGCAGCTATTCATAGTGTTCTCATTGTAGGCTATTCTCTCCCAGGTTCAGGAAGCAGTCCTCTGTAAAATGCGCTGCACATACTCGAATATTTGCTTTGTACTGTTCTGGAACAGTGTTGTAAATATAACTTAACCACTGATTTCTAGTACTCATTTGGAAGGCCAAACAAAGTACTTTCGCTTTCACAACGAAACTCACAGCGTCTCCACGACATGACGGCAGCAACAACAATACTACAGCGAGAATAAAAGTTACGCCTTCTTTCATTGTGTATACATTTGGGCGGTGTTATGCAAATCTTCCCACACCGTGATGTAGACATGTGGAGGCATGTTTGAATGAGCCATTTTAGGGGGGCGTGGCAGAGTCTTAACTTTTATCAAGAATATCTCTTTGGGTTTTGAGACTTTAATCTGTGCAACTTTACAAATCTTATATATGCACAAACAGCTTGCAACACTCCAAAGAGAAAGGAAAACATGAAACCGCATCATATGACCCCTTTTAAACGTTATAGCATCATCTGTGACTGGTCGGATTGATTTTGAATTATTGATATTTCTGATACTGATTATTGATAATGCTCATTCACTGCATGCATTCAAATGGAGAGAGATGTATGATAATATGATACTAATAATAATAAAAAATAATTTATTTTATTTTTTTGTTATTTTGATTCCTACTTATTTATGTTTTAAAACTGTTTTTGTAAAAAAACAAAATGTAAATTTTTGTTGAAATGAATATGATGAAGTTAATTTAATAATATATTTAATATTAGCCTTCACCCCAAGATGCTAGGTTAAGTACCTGCAAAATAAGACAAGCCGTTTAATTTAATTTTGTCATTTCATTTTTAAAATTTAATTTAATATTTAAATTCAGTGTTTTAAATGTGGGTCAGTTTAATGGCAGGGTTTTCCAAAATGCTGCTCATTTACTGTAAGGGTACATTGGGAACGGCTTCTCCTCATAAATAAAAAACTTTTCCATAGCTGTTGAAAAATTCTGAATAAACTTGCACATTTTTTCCTGCTATTTTTCTTGCATTTCATGCGTTTCTATAAACTTGAGCATGTAAACAATCAACATGCATGGGTCTTTTCTGCTGATTAAAGATATTATGACAACTATGGTTATTTGTATGATAATTTTAGTAATCCATTGAGGTTTATCATATATCAGTCATAGCTGCGGATATTCCTCTTTTGAGTAGCCCTCAAGGTATCAGTGCAACTGTGTTATTTTTACACTAGCGACTGACCTCTTATACTCAGCAACAGGGGCAACACACACTTTACATTCCTTTAAGCAGATTTAAAGCCAGGATTACATGTTTACAGCCAGACTTAAGACAGTTAGAGACTAGTCTGCAGAAATCAAATGACATAACTGCGTAAACTGATAGAAGATTATATTTGGTTGGCCAGATATATCCATTGGTTGGGAGAGATTTATTAACTTCTAATGTAGTGACACAAAGGCAGTCTCCTAGAGGCCTGACCTATGTGTTGTTTACTGTCATTGAGGATCAGTCCGTCAGCTTTGCTTTAGTTCGAGATGGCCAGCATTGGAAGGGCAAGTTCATTGCTCAAAATCCTTCCAGAATGGCTTCACGCATAGATCGAGAAACCTGCATGTCCTTGACATTATCCTAGCTCGGGTTTTAGTACAGACTGGCACCTGTTCTGGCCTAAACAACTGTTGTCACCGTTGATAAAAGTATCAAATGCATTGTGGGTAATCCGGTTTGATATCAAAGCCAGAGAGAGAGGAAGAGAGAGACCAAGAGAGAAGGTTGAAGAAAGAGTGTGTGGGCCTCCAAAATGACCGTGTGTGCTGAGAGATGCCCAGAATTCTGCGGATGTCAAATGGAGCTCGGCTCAGACTCTGCCAATGCATGTGAGAAAGAAGTGATAAATTCTCACACTGACTGACACATACACACCTATAATTATAAACAGACATGCATTCACAACTGGGCAGCCCTAGACAAACAACCCAGTATGCAGCTGATACAATCGTACAGAAACTCACACATGCTAATGTGCTATATATGAGGTCAGCTGGGGGTCAGTGTTTAAATGCAGGTCAGTTTAATGGCAGGGTTTTCCAAAATGCTGCTCATTTACTGTAAGGGTACTTTGGGAACGGCTTCTCCTCCTCATAAATAAAAAAAACTTGTCAGCAAACTAACAGGAATAGCCCATGCAAAGATTCTACGTGTATTGCCTTGAATAAAGCAGCAAGGTAATGCAACAAGAATGGTCATGCATTAGAATCTATTAGAAATCTCTTTTTTAAATGCATATGCAAAGTTCTTGGAAATGAAATCTGGTGTTTCTGCAAGTTCAATGGTTCCTGGTTAAAGGGTTACTCCACCCTCTTGATGGGGGGTGCGGTTGGTTTCAAGTGAACGCTCAAAATTTATTATTTGGGTAACACTTTACAATAATTCACTAACACTTTAATACACTTTAATACATTAACTAATGGAACCTTATTATAAAATCTAAAACTTATTTGTTGTTAAAGCATATTTGTTCACAAAAACACTTAAATTAAACAGAAAAGCAAGCAGGTGCACGATTTGGCATGGCAGCCAATACAAATAATTAATAACCGTTTCCTTACCTAAATTCTGCATTTGGACCAGGCTCTGTTGCAGAATCACATCATTCTGTGCTTCTGAAATTATTATCTTGATCTATATAGTGTAGTAGTTAGCTATCTCTGTGTCATACGTGACTGCTTGTCAAGCATGAAAAAGACAAGTTTTATTTACATTCTGAATATATTATCATATGCAGCATGCAAAGAGTGTTTAAATTTATTAAAAACTGTCTTAATGAAGTTACGAGCATGATAGAACTCAGCGCTGGACAAAAAGTGTTGAGTGCGTGGATTCAACCTAAACACCTCTGATTGGCCATTGCGTTGTAGAAATCAACAAACATGTCTGTGACTGGCTACTTTGCTCCCCTCTGGGAAAATACATTGTAAAATCATTTGACGCTTTCCAAAGCAGAAGATAACACTGAATTGTTTGCCAAATCTATTTCGTTATGCTGTTATTACGAAGAAAACAGATCCTAGACCAAGGAGTTATGGGCAGCTTTTCAATCTAAAAGCAATCAGTTAGACTATTTTACACTATGAGTTAGACTATAATCCACGCTAAACTAAAGTCCAGCCATCCCCCAGATGATATGCAGTGATATGATGCCATATAAAATGACACGATATGGCATGTTTGCACCTCCAAATTAAATTCACAGGTTTATTTAGATGTGTAGTCAACATTTGTTTTATAAGTCAGGTCCTGTTGCATCACTTGGGCAGGATGAATACCAGTCCCTAATTGCTGATGAATCTTTCACTTTAAACATTTAGTCTGCGAGCAGTGAGCCA
Organism: Barbus barbus; assembly: GCF_936440315.1. Lineage (NCBI taxonomy): Eukaryota > Metazoa > Chordata > Actinopteri > Cypriniformes > Cyprinidae > Barbus > Barbus barbus. The sequence goes on from NC_136716.1 coordinate 21,668,120, forward strand.
TGTAAAAGAAAACAACCACTCTAGCACATGAGCCTGAGCTGATAGCTACCGAGGTTAGCTTTTGTCTGGTTTTTAATCACAAAATATAAGTGATATTATGATGAGAGAATTTCTCGTGATTCCAAATGTTCTTTTTTTTCTTTTCTTTGAGAAAAAAATCAAGTCATACGATCCAAAGCTAATCAACACTGGTTGGAAAATGACTAGCTGCTACCTGTGCAACCAAACCACTGTTGCACTAAACACATCCTCATTTTATATTTCGATCAAAAGCATGCCAGGCTCCCGCAGACAGAATAAGCTCTTCCTATTGTTCATGAAATTCCTGACCTTTCATTACCCCTCTTGTTTGACGTGATCCACCCACACTGTTGGCTCTGTGATCCCAGCTGTCAGGGGTCTGGCCACCGGTTTACACACCATAGACATGGTACAGACTAGGTGCCAATAATTGCTTCAAAGAGAAATATTGAAGTGTCTTTTATTATATTTATTAGTTTACTTTAATAGATAAACTAAAGATACTGTATGAAAGTAATTTTAAGACAATTTGCCTATATATTATGTAATTATTTTCATGCCTGCAAAAGTCTTTGCAAACCTGTATGACTTGTATTGAAAAAGGCAGTATTTAGTCAGTGTTCTCCTAAATAGCTAAATGTCCCTTTTAATTTTAACATTTGCCCAACATTTGTCCTAAGCACTGGAGAATAAGCGTTTTTAAAAGTATTTATTTTCATGTGAATAATTCTGTTTTTGCTTAAAATTTAGAACATGAAAAATGGGTGGGTTCAAACAAAAGGTGCTATCTTCTAAGTTGTGTATCAGATCCAGATGAAAATACCTGTAAATAAAAGCTGAAATGTTAATCTCTCGTCCCATATTCATCTTTTGATGTCAAACCCAAATGTTTTCAGTCTACAGCAAAAATAGGAATTGGCCTTACTGTTCCAATACTTTTGGAGGGCACTGTATATATTTCTTTCCGTGTGCATAATTTTGTTTGTGCTAAAAAATTGCAATGCCGTTATCAAATTAGCATTAATTTCTTGCTTCAAAGAGAAAAACTGAAGGCTACTGAATTTTTTATTCTTTTCTTTTAGCAAATTAGCATTAATTAGATGTGCTGATATGACAACTCCGCAATCTGCTGTAATCACAGCCAATACTAACCTCAGGAAAAGCCCATTTGGCATGAACACTATGTGACACAGTAAGAGATAAGTCTAGAGATCTCACATACTTACCGCAGATGAGGAGTAGATGGAGCGGAACAGGTTGATGGCTGAAATTTCTATCATTCGCCCCACATCCATCCATACATCAGTGTCGGCCACGTGTGTGATGTGAGGAACAAATCACTGTTCTGACAGGGCTATTTTAAATCAGACCAGACTTAATGCTGTGTAATGCTAACTCAGTAGGAAGAGCGCACTCAGACATAAAATGTTGCATAACCCTATTTATGAGTACAACAGGTGGTTTTCCTAATCCTCTGTTTCCAAGGACCGAATAAGTACCTTGTATTTATGTGTCTGCAGTGTGCTAATAAATGCGCAAGATGAGCTTTTTCCTAATAGTGATGTTGTTTTGATGCTTTTGATTTTTCCCCTTGGCAACAAGGCCTTCGTAAACATGTTGATAAATGTTGTGTCCTTGCAAACACTCATACATAATCTAATAACTGCTCATGCTTTTTTACAGCATTCTGGGAATTGAGATACACATGCCACATTTTAAACATGCTGCTTAGACACTAAAGACACAAGGATGTAATGTAACGTCACATGATTTTGTGCTCTGAGTTTAACCCATCCAAGTGTGCACACACACACACACACACACACACACCGTGAACACACACCCGGAGCAGTGGGCAGCCATTTATGCTGCGGCGCCCGGGGAGCAGTTGGGGGGTATGGTTTGGTGCCTTGCTCAAGGGTCTGGTAAGTAATGAGGGTGGAGAGAGCGCTGGACATTCCCTCCCACCTCCGACAATCCTTGCCAGACCTGAGACTCGAACCCGCAACCTTTGGGTTACAAGGCCGACTCTCTAATCATTAGGTCACAACTGTGCAAATGTCCTTTGGTGTTGCCCCTTAGGCAAATGTGCTTCCTATTTACTTCATAACGTGAGTTTGATGCATTACTGTGGTTGTTATTTTTTGATATGCGGCATTACTGTATTTTTTACGCAGCGGTGGAAAGTCCAGGGATCAGAAAGTAAAAGTCCTGCCATATGTTTATTCCACTCATGAACTCAGCCAGCTGATTTCACTAATTAGTTCTACCTCCTGGCTGAAAAACTGTGCTAATTAGCAAATCCAGGTGATTGGAACAAAATACTGAGGAGGACTTTTACTTTCTGAACCTTGACTCACCTCTGTTTTTACGTTACGGCTATAGTAAGAAACAAACTTGAAGAAAGGAGAGAAATTCAATTAGCAACATGTAATCTCACTAGTGGAGTAGGAAGGGGGTTGTGTCATGTTCTAAAATAAGACTGGAGGGTGGCTGGATTAAATTAGCATGAGCTCGCTAATGATGATGATGATGGCTCTTCCTTGTTGCCTGTCGTTAGATGGGGCTGTGCACATAGAAGAAGAAGGAGCTGCAAAACATCACATGCTTTGTCATTCTGAGTGACTCTGCAGTTTGAAAAACACAAGTATTTGACCATGAGACCAAATGGTCATGACAACAAAATGATTTCCCTTTTCCTGAAGTACGTCTAGCATTACTAGATCAGGATGAGGACAGAGACTTGACAACATTGTTTATTCTGCTGTTTTGGAGATGATGTCAAACAGTTATTGTTGCTCTGGTTAAACCAAAGCGTAAATATTTGAACTGAATGAATCTGAACTGAAACAGACACACTTCTAGGAAAAATCGTGACGGAACCCTTACAAAACGTAACCATGGTTTTAATTAGAATAAAACCAAAAACCATGGTTACTATATGGTAACTACAAATTAATCATGGTTTTCTATACTAACCATAGTTTAACCATGGTATTTGTAGTAAAACTGTGGTTATACAAATGGTAATCGATACACCAAAAAACCATGGTTACTATACTTTTACTACAATAAACCAGGGTTATTTTCCGTAAGAGAAAGGCCCTAAACATAATTTACAGGACATACTTAACATCTATTCCTACATTTATGTATTCGGCAGACACTTTTATGCAAAGAATCTTACACCGCTTTCAAGATGTGGCTAACATTTTACATATTCACGTATTCGTTAAGGATTTTTCGCTAAATGTTCAAGAGTAAATTTCAGGCTGACTACTTAAATTAGTAAATTCTCAAACTGAATGTCACAGTGTCATTGGGGACCAAAACAACTCGATTCAAAGCCACATTACTTTTACGGAAAACCTTCATGGCTTTTTATTACAGTAAAAAAAAATTTGAATGAAGAAAACAAAAAGTAAATAAGTTTTCATTTCTATTATGAATTCTATTATAAAAAATATACAAATATAAAATGAGTGTTCCCAGAAGAGCCATTATTATTATTTTTTAGCTAATTTGTTCTCAGTTTGGCTAATATGGACCCCATAGTAAGCTATTTCACCTCAAAATAAGTGGTGAATTGTTAAAAAGAAGACAAGTATGGGGTTAAAAAAAAAGTGGTATTCGAGTCCCCATTCAGCCTTGTCTAGCGGTCAGAACTATGATGAAGCTTAATAAACAATGATGAATTAAAAGCAAAGATGATTTCCACTGTCCTGATAAAAACCAGACGAAAGCTCTCAGGGTGACAGGAGTAAAAATAAACAAACCAATAAATACCAGCTGATTGAAAAAACAAAAAACAAAAAAAGATGGATGTGCATTCAAGTTTGGAATTTTACAATCTCCAGTATCTTTATCAGACTATAAAGATATGTGGGATTAACACTTGAGCTATAATATTGCAGCTGCCCAGCGCGGACTAAATTCTCCCTACAACACAGATCTATTTCAGTCAGGATTATTATAGTGGGATAGATGAATGGAAAAATACAACTTCATTGTCTCTTCACCAACATTACCCCAGTGACCCAGGAGATGGGAGAGATGACTCAGTGAGCAAATAACCCCATCTAGATCAGAAAATGTATGGAGAGATAAATGACGTTTAAGTCATGACAAGTCTTCATTCCAGCCTGCAGTGGATGTTGAGAGCCATCACAACTGTTCTCTTGAACTACTAAAAGAATGTTGTGGCAATCACGAAAAGACTCGAGATTAAATTAAAATCAGACATTCCTTGTTTTTGCTGGAAAATTTTGACCTAAAACTAGTCCCAGTCTCTCATATCCCTTGAAGAACACTGACTTGAAAATACCAATCAAAATAATTTCTGCATCACCGGTCCTTATTCTATCCCACATCTAAAAGCTGCAGTTTATAACTGTGAGCGACCAGGGGAACATTTGTTAAGTTTGAACCCCTTGCCAGGTCCAGATCGTCTACCAGAGACCAGCTGCTAAAGGCCTGAACTCTGCTTCACACTGTGCGATTGTTCCATCAAGGTCATATCTATATATGCCAGGTCTATCTCCTGTCCATCAGGGCTAATTCCGTCCGACACAGGAGGGGAAATGTGAGGATGTTTGTTTAGCGGGATACACACACAAACAAAAAAGCAGGCCATGCCTTGTCCTGCAGAAATAGTACTACAGGCTGTTTTAGTGGATCTATCTATGTTGTTACAGAATACTGAGTTGAAAAAGTCAATATGGCACCCCATTTCCACTACAGAATAAAACATAATGAATGAATGAATGAAGCATTTATATAGCGCTTTATTATTATAAATAAAAATGCTAATTATGTCTTTATTGCATATCTGAGACATATAATCTCAGAATTTTCACTTTTCTTTTTGCAATTCCGAGTTTACATCTATCTATCTATCTATCTATCTATCTATCTATCTATCTATCTATCTATCTATCTATCTATCTATCTGTCTATCTGTCTGTCTGTCTGTCTGTCTGTCTGTCTGTCTGTCTGTCTGTCTGTCTGTCTATCTGTCTATCTGTCTGTCTATCTATCTGTCTGTCTATCTGTCTGTCTGTCTGTCTGTCTGTCTTATATATATTCACAATTTTTCCATTAAATTAACATTCTTGACAGTGGTGTCTTTCAAGGTTTCCTTAAATCTGATTGAAGGGAACACATTGAAATTCTGCAGACATTCCCATTTAAGGTGCAAAAATGTTCTCAATGTTCTTTTTTATGAGGCTGTCATTTACCGTCAAGTGTAAAAATTGTCCAGGTATCATCTGGTTTTATAACTGATATATAGAGCTATAAGGTCTTTGAGCCAGAGCTAAATATTTGGTCTTAATACTTTTAACAGGATGCTGTGAAATAGAGCAGACGGAACATGAAATTAAAAGTTTGAGTATCAGTGCATTTGACCTTTATAACGGAAGCTTTAAAATAGAATGCATGGTTTTGGACATTGGTGTAAAACTGGGTATCATTGTCTTTTGGAGCTGGTTATGTTCTTGCAAGTTCTTTACGGTACCTTTTTGTACCATACCTTAAATTCTGCACTGCTTTTCCATTACCAACAAACTTTAGGAGGAAAAACGATTTGTACAATACATCACCTGACATTACTGCTCAATTTTGTAAGTACCAGTAAAATCCATTTTGAAGGACACAGCTTGCAGCCTGGGGCTTCATTCACCTGGCAGATGCTGGAAACTTTAGGGAATGTTTGTAGCATCATCAGTTTCTGCGGTGCTATCGCACTATACCTGCTATTCTCTGAAACTTTCAGTAATTAGATCTCATGAATATTTGCATGGTTGCATCACATGCTATTCAGCCCAGTTATAGGTGACATCCCCTGATACAGGTGTATCGAATGTTGAATTATTAATCTGTTTTTTTATTCATGCAATATTCATCAAAAATTTGTTGCACCCATATCAGGAACAAATCTCCCACCCACCACAGGTTATGCCAAGTTATTCTCATTAACAAATAATATGGCAGGCCAGGGGATGAATGAGCTTACTGACATGCCACTAAGGCCATAGAGAACAAACCGTAGCATTAAAAGAAGGTATTTAACTGGTATTAAAAGAAGGGTTTCTGAGAAAGACGCTAAAAATGACACATGCTGCCCAGCAACAGCAGGGTCCTTTTTTCCTTTTTTCTAATGGAGAACTTACATCAGAAAAACAGACAGAATTCCAAAGGTTCTGAGAATTGCAAATATTTCAAAATTCCACAGGTTTCAAAATGTTCTTTTTAATCTCATTGAGAAACTGTTTTATGTATTCATGTTAGTCTTTGTGCGTGCGTGTGTGTGTATTGATGAAATTACCACAGCTATTATCTGATGTGTTAAACTGACAGTGTTATGATATTATTTAATATTATTTATGTTAATAGTTGTAATAGAAATGTACAAAATCTCCTATGTTCTGCCCTACTAAGGAAAGTTCAAGCGAAGTTTATGATTACATTTTTGCAATTCTTAATCCCATAAATAATTCACAGTATGTGCTGTGGATTTGGTGTTTACTGTTCTTTATTTCTCACTTTCTCACAACTGTTTCTTGATCTGTTCTGACCTCACAGTATGAAAACCTTGTTTCGCTTATTATTAGGGGTTTTGCTGTGAAACTGAAAGATTTCATGTCATCAGCTCTAAAAGCGTTGATTGTTTAAATCCATGTTCCATATTGTTTCATGCTCTGTCATGTCCTGCATACTTCATGTAACTGTTAGTTATGAAATCGCACTCTACATGTTTTCAGTATGACAGAATTTGAGCGGGAGATCGTGTGAAACCGGAATAGTGTGCTCAATAAACAGACACAACAGCGTGAGGATCACAGACTTACAGCAGAGCTCGGAGTGTCTGATAGAGCAGTTTCCCAGACGGTGGCTTGTTAGAAGGTTTTTTCCGGTGATAGTTTGGTACACGGATTGTTTTGTGTTGCCTGGACAGGGGCCGCTGAGTTCAGCATTGTTTACCCTCCCTTCAGATCACAGCTGGGTAGAAAATCTTAAAAGAAATCACCTGTTTGTGGACTGATTCACGCAGATCCTTTTCCAGATAAACCAGACCTCAAAATCATTAACCTTTTCATGGACATTTCATTGTTGGTTAGATTCTTTAAATTAAAAAAAAAACTTTTTAATACCACCATAAAAAGGCAATTTAATATTTCCATATGGGATGAATAAAACAATTAAATGGGTCATAGCATGAGTAATAACATTTTCCTTGATCTTTTAGCGATACAAAGGTACATTCTGCTATGAAAAGGGGAAAATTGTGCTCGCTGATAGCATTGTTTACTTTCACGTGCACTGATTTAGTGGCCATTTAGTGCTCTCTAAAGAAGTTATCCAAATCATGTAATGTAACAAAATTAGCGCAGAACACAATTTGCTAGCAATTCCTGGTCTTACAGGCCTATTCTGAGCACGAGTTGTGGAGGGTGCAGCAGAACACTGTAATACTTTAATGCTGCTATAGTGCCATGATTGCTAGAAAATGTACAGAAACATCTTCAACATTGATGTGCATTTGCATCATATTTCCTTTAGTAAATCAAAAGCTAAAACAATGCAGGCAACACATGCAAACAGACAATTGTATATTCAGATAATTATATATTTATATTCATATATATGCACACAATCTAAAATGTAATTATTATGCTAAAATGTAATGGAAATGAGGGGGAAGTTGTGGCCTAATGGTTAGAGAGTCAGACTCGTAATCCAAAGGTTGTGGGTTCGAGTCTCGGGCCGGCAGGGATTGTAGGTGGGGGAGTGAATGTTCAGCGCTCTCTCCACCCTCAATACCACGACTGAGGTGCCCTTGAGCAAGGCACCGAACCCCCAACTGCTCCCCGGGCGCCGCAGCATAAATGGCTGCCCACTGCTCCGGGTGTGTGTTCACGGTGTGTGTGTTCACTGCTGTGTGTGTGCACGTTGGATGGGTTAAATGCAGAGCACGAATTCCGAGTATGGGTCACCATACTTGGCAGTATGTCACTTCACTTCACTAATAAAAAAAAATATTTATTTCATATGCAATGAGAATTTTACTTTTTTAAAAGCATGAAAACTAAACCAAAAAAGTACGTAAGCTCAGGGGAGGGGGATTAAATAATAAAAATGCATTCGATAACATCATTAAGAATGAATTATTTATTATATTGGTTGCTTTGATGCATACCTGTAATTGACTGAAGAATACAACATTTTCAATCTAAATAAATGAGCTTAAACAAAAACCTTCTCAGAACCTATCAGTTATGAGGTCTCTTGAAGCTTTGTTGCAGCATGTTCGACTCTCATGAGAAATCTAAAAAAACGCGGGTGGAATTATAGAAGTGGAGGGGGAAAAAATCACCTACTAAGCAGTGTTACATGCATCTTGCCCAACAATGTGATCCCTTCAGACAGGAAGCACAGGCTCAAAGCGCCTTTCCTGGTCACCGCATTAAATGAATAATTCAATAAATAAATGGAATATTAAATGGTGTGACCGGAAAAGGGTCGACACCCTACTCCTTATTTTCCCACCAGTGTAACAGCTTGTCCCATGCGATATAACCTCCCTTCTGTGTGAGATTGAATCATTTTTCAAACGATCCTTAAACTTTAATTTATTTTACATCTATACAATACCTTTTTAATTTGTCCTTCATTCTAATCTTCCAGTTTGGTATAATCCAGTTCTTCTAAATCTTCCAGTTTGGTATAATTCATTGCATCTACATAGTAAAATATTTGCGCTTATACAATATATTATTGCCTTCTAATTGCTGTACATGATAATACCTGTTTTACAATTTAATATAAATCTAAATCTGGATTTATTTAAATCTAAATTTAATATTCAGTCTTAAATAAACAACTGTGACTTTCTTGAAATATGGTGTAGAGCCATTATATTGCTGTAAGTTACAGTCTGTCTGCATGATTTTCACAGAATTATGCTGGCACATATGTTCCCATCAGGGTTACTGTTAACTATTGTTAATAAAAACTAAAACTGAAACCATAAACTATTTATTTACTTGAAATAAAATATTTTATTTTATTTTAGCTAGTTGCCGAGGCAACATTTCTCATTTTCATTTAGTTTATGTTGATTTACAAAGATAACTGACTAATACTAAAACTAAATAAAATGAATGAAAAGTATATAGACATTAAAAAAATAATAAAAATGAAATAAACACAACAATTACTATAATTACGGCAGAAAATACTAAAAATCACTACAAAAATTTTACAAAAATTAAAATGAAAACAGATGATAAAAAACTAATTCAGATTATTAATAAAAACTATATCTTATTAGTATCAATGATCCTAAAATATGTTTTTATTAATTATTTTAATTTAAATTTTTGCTGGTCTGTCTTGGTGTTTTTGCTTTTGTTACTTTTTATGTTATGTTTTTCCAGTGTATTAGTCATTCATGTTTAAAATATGTACATGTTTAATTTTGAAATATTGAAGACATATAATGCAATGTCCGGTGCCATGCCTTAAGACCAAGGACCAAGTTACAACATCTTAGTTATCTTTACCGCTAATGCAGTTGAAAAAATCCTTAATATTCTACAGTACGAAAAGTCAGGTGTATTTTTATTTTTTCATATTGTCTTTCTTTTTTATCGTTCTTCTTGTCTCTATCTACATCATCTATCTGCCAATAAGTATTAACGAACAGAGCAAATGAGGTGACACACATTCAAACACACACACACACACACACACACACACACAAACACACAGTTCCTTCCTTTTCCATTGCTCCAAAAATCCAGGCTACCTCAGCTGACATTAATGTCAATCTAAGCCTCCTGTGTATAGAGATATTTTCCATGGCACCAATCTGAATCAAGTTTCTCCATAATTTTTCTTAAACACAAATCTTGTGCTGGATGTGCAGAGCACGACAGTCATCCCTATTTGGTATTACTTAAGATCTAATTTCCTTTCCCTAACAAACTGGTATTCTTCATCTTGACATAATGGTGGTAGGTCATACAGAGATCTGGTGCGAGAAGTGTGAAAGTGAGTCCTTTAAAGTTAGTAACAATTATGAAAAAAGAAATGACACGTTGATGGGGATAATTTTTAAAGCGTTAAAAGCTCTAGATGTCAACCCCAGCAGTTTGTTGACAATTGCACTGCAGGTTTTTTCTTTCTCACGGGTTTGCTTTTCACTTATCTGTAATACGTTTGTTCACTTTAGGTCATATTCTTTCTACAGATGTGACAAAGAGCTGCTTTGAGTTAAAAGGAATGAAATGAGTGGGTTTTTGTGAGGATATTTAGCTTCTGCTTTATATCTCACGGTAACAGGCTATTTTACGTAAGTCGTGGCCATGACCTGGCCTGGGATACAGCTGACCCCAAAGACATTTTTGATAAATAGGTAGATAAAAGACATGAACCCACTGAGATGGAAAATAAAAAATATGGGTGTTTCTTCAAATATGAGCACTTTTAGTCCTGAATTCTTTTTGAACATAAACTCTCATTAAAGATACTTTTCATTGTCTAATTTATTTGAATTATCCAATATATATCAGTGAATGTAAATACATCACAGAAGAATTGTCATTTTTTTGTCCGATTATGTTTTGTAGTTTTGTTTTTGATAACATTCTGTGGTGGAAATTACATTTTTGAAATAATATGACTGACTTTTTGGTGTAATTTAAGCATTTGGAAATTATTTAAACTATATAGAATTTAAATAATTTTTAGACAATAAGTACTGAAATGATCATATTATTTTATTAATTTATATTCAGCATAATTAATTTTAAGATGGAAAATCTGTACAGGGTAAAACAAGGCAATTTATATATAAAGGCATTCTAAAAGTAGCACATATATTGATGAAGGCATTTGAAAAAATAAAAAAAGACCATTTTAATATTACCATAATATAATAAACACACACAAAAAAGGTTCAAATCAATCCCTGGGACATAAAAGTACCTTAAATTGAAGAAACATCCATAAATTAAAGAATATGTATTTTTAGGATGTCTTTAAAATATATTGTTATAGGAGTTTTAGACAATGTTATAGCAGCTGTCCGTAGGTTATAACATTCAAGCTGTATATCTGTGTTTTATGTGTTATGGTTAGTCTTTCCAGTGTTCCCAATGTTTATTTAAAGAACTTACCAATCCAAGTAACCCAAGGAACACAGTGACTTTTGACCATTCAATCTCGTTTTATTGAAAAATGAAATAAAATAGCATGTACAATAATAATTACAATAATAATAATAATTATAATAAGAACAACAATAATATTAATCATAATATAAAAATCTGTACATTCCATTGTTTTCTTTCAGTACAATAGGGAAGACTGATACAAAAACGACTGCATAAAGTATGGGGATATTTAAAACAGAGAAAAAGAAACGCTGCCTATAGACCCACAGTCATTAAAAGGAGCATTTTTTTCGAACGAGCCAACAGTAGCCCGGTGAAAACCAGGTGCACTGCGTATTTGGTTGTTCATCAAGTGTCTCTTGAAAAATGACATGCCAAAAAAAAAGAAAAACTATGGATGACAAAGCATTGATACTTTTTTGTACGTTTAACACAGCTGCAGAACATGCAGTATTTTCAAAATAAATATCCCCTAATTTTATTGTCTCCTTTTATAGAGCTTTCCGGAGAGCATGCTCTAGTGGCTGTTTTAAGCAAGGGTGAGAGGAGACACAATCAAACGTCAAGCGATATCTCAGGAGCACATTTTGTGTGCAAGTGCGGTTCTGAGCTCAGATTCTGTGTTCTGATTGTCATTGGATCACAGTACCATGATCTCAGTCTACATACCCAGTCCTTGGTACACCTGCCAAACAAGTCATTAGGGTTGTATTGCAGTTTGTCAGGCAAGACAAGAGGTTAGAGTTGATTGAAAAATAATTAATTATTAGAGAGGTTTAAAGTCAGAAGGGAGAGTGGATTCTGTTTTCTGTCCCGTTTCTTTCCAATAGAACCCAAACCGTTCGGCCAATATACACTCACACAGTCTGTAAATGAAACTATAAGTAATCCATGCAAATAGAACCTTAAATCTAAAGGTTTTCTAGCAACATTTTCCAACCCAAACACTCATGTAGCACTAAACTACAGTAACACTGAAGTTATGGGATGGAAAGGAGGGTTTGAAAATAAGGTAGGCTAACCTGTAGCTCTTATTTCCAATGGGCTTTGTTATTCATAGTCTTTGTCTTATACACATTTGGCTTTGAATAAGAAAATAATCAATAAAAATAAACAATATATGTGCGTAAGCAAACAAAAACCATTTCTTTTCACTTACAAATATATATATATATATATATATATATATATATATATATTGTTTTACTCCACGTCATGACTTGTCTTATTATCCTATGTCTAATAAAAGAATTTGATGCATTCTTTATGAAAGATCACTTTGAATACTCTTTGGTTTAAGTCTAAAACTCTATAATATGCAACATAGCAGCACTTGTAGAAAGACATTCATTAACACGTTCACTCTCTTTGTCCATAAGGACATGATGACTGCGATTCTCATTCTGATACTGATCTAAAGACCCTGTCCGATATATATATCGCAATAAACAGGCATGTTCCTGTGCATTTCTCCCTTCAGATTACCTGAAATGTACTATGGGAGGGCTTCCAACTTAATGTCTTTTTTTTCTTCTTTTTTTTTTAAAGAGCAGACACTAATTTGTCTGTATTCTCAAATAGAGGTTACCCACCTAAGCCCCCTAAAAGATTGTTCCAGAAATACCCAAAGCCTCACACGCAGGCCAGTGGATTTAAATAGAAAGGAAACGAGGAGATGATGGAATAATTAACTAGATGGTAGGAATAGGACTTTTTAATGATACTTAAGACATTGATTAACACTCCTGGCTGTGTTTTTTTCTGATTTGTATAATGCTCTTTCTAAGAACTATTATTATTTAAATTTTTAATATTGTTAATATTAAGCACCTATTTTATTTTTTTGTAGCTATTCAAAATGCCTAATGTAAAATTTCAGAATTTTCCACAATATTATCAACTTTGGTAGCAGCATGAGTAAAAGGCTGAATAAAAATATTGGTCTGAGCTCAAATCATTCTTACATCATTGGACAACTGCACATGGACACATGCCTGCTCATTTTCAAGTTTTGCCAAGCAGTTACATCCTCTCGGCTTCATGTCATTCAGAAGCAACGGTCTAAAAAGGTAGTGTCACCTAAATGGGGAACTCTCTCTCTCCTCCTCCCTTTTCTTCATTAGCTGTGCAGTGCATCTATGCTGTGTTTTATTTAACCATGCATACTCGTAAGAACACTCTTGTACAGTTTCTCTATCGATTCCTCCTCGTAACTGTACCGTTAGCTAGAGTCTGCCTTGCCGAGGGGCTCAGTTCAGCTCAGTGTGCCTGTATGAAGAGGTGTCTGTAAAACCTTTACGCTAGTTCTGCACAGTCATATTTCAGATTCCCGCCGTAGGGGCCGCGGTTCTAAGGGAACAGTGGCCTGGCTGTGGTCAGAGTCTGAGCTAGTGTCTGTGTTTGTCCCTCCAGGGCCCAGGCTGTCCCCGGTCCCTTCCTCTTTCTCCTCTTTGTTTGAAAGGGCCACCTCGTTCTCATAGCAAAAAGAATTTGAGTTGGATAGGATATATTTTTTCTCAGCAAGGTCCCTCGCGCTGCACAGGGGGGTGCTGGGCACTTCGTAGGTCTTGTGAAAGCGAGAGTAGTCTACTTTGTAATAGTTTTTCTCCTCGAAGAGGACAGGCTCAAATCGCTGTCCCCACAGGATCTCACTGGCCACGTAGGAGCTTCGGCATTGGGTGGTCATAGCCGTGGCCTCCACCATGCCCTCCAGGATAACTACGATTTCAAAGTCAGCATTTTCCATTTCCTGTTTGCTCATGTCGTAGAAAGGGCTGTCCTCGTCGATCTCATGGACGATGGTGATCGGTGACACCAAGAAGATGCGGTCAATACCACTGTCAAAGCCCACGTCGATGTCCATCTGGTCTAGAGGGATAAACTCTCCTTCAGCTGTGGTGCGAGATTTAAGGAGCTGAGCTCGAACGTGGGCCTCTACCAGGTGGCTTTTGCGCAAGTTGCCCACCCTCCACATCAGACACAGCTTATTGTCCCTCATAGCCACCGTAGCATTGTGGCTGAACACCAGAGTCTCGTTCCGCTTCTTGGGCTTTGCCATCTTAGCCATGACAGCACCGATGATGAAGGCGTCAATGATGCAACCGACTATGCTCTGAAATACAACCATGAACACCGCGATGGGGCACTCGTCTGTAACATAGCGATAACCGTAGCCGATAGTGGTCTGTGTCTCGATCGAGAAGAGAAAGGCAGCCGTGAAGGTGCTGACGTTGGAGACACACTTGGGCCCGTCGTTCTCCAGGTCTCCATGGAATATTGCAACCAGCCAGAAGATACATCCGAAAAACAGCCACGACAGCAGGAAGGCCAAGCAGAAGATAACGAACATCCATCGCCAGCGAATGTCCACGCACGTGGTGAAGATGTCAGCCAAGTAGCGCTGGCTCTTCTCGCTTACGTTGATGAACTGCACATTGCAGTGTCCGTCTTTCTTGACAAACCTGCTCTGGGTCTGGTGATGGGTATGAACTTTACCCTTCCCGTTACCGTACCCATTTGGCACCGCAGCAGTGGCCAACTTCATACCGTCCTCCTCTGATGACACGATGCTGTAGCGGTTGGCCCGCACACTTCCCATCACCTCAGTCTGGGAGGCCTGTGCGGTTTCTGCTTTGGAAAACAGTCTTAGTTTCTGGAAAAAGCGTTGGAGAAACAGTTTTGAAACACTCACGGGGACCAACACAAGCAGGAAATGGGTTTGTTCAGAGCCGGACGCAGGAGGCGTCTCTTTGCTCCAGTTGGGCCTTTGATTGACAGAAAGGACCAAGGATGGGGCGATCACTCGGTTCTCATCTGCTCTGGTGATATCATTGATCAAATGTCCTATCAGAAACAAAAAACAAGATACACGTTAACATTAATTGACTGAGACTATAAACTCAGCATTCTCTTAACATGAACATTCACGGAACTGAATTTTTGGATCTAACAGCACATGAATCTCCGAGACCAAACGTGATGCACATAATTCCCATGCATTCTCGTGCAAGTCTCAGCTTGAACTGATAAATTTGTACACTGATTATATCATAATGTTAACATTTCCCTCTGAATTTAGTATCACATGAAATAATACTAACTTTGAAGCATGGTATGTGCTTAATCAAAAACTCATACTTTGAAACTTTAGAGCACCCTGACCATTCCTTTCAGACTTAGGAAAAAAAAAACAGCAGTGTTAGCCAACAAGACTTCACTCAAAATGGACAAAATAACAGATCCCAAGTTGGACTTCTCTAAATCATCAGCGAGGCTGTGAAATGAGGACGTGAAGTAATTTTTTTTATGGATCATCAGTTTTATTGTCCATAAAAGAAGATAATTCTTAATTTCACTTATTTTTCTTGTTATATCATATCAGTTTCAATCTCAGTCAACAACACCTGTGTCAATTTATTTTAGTCAAAAATGTATTATCTTGAATACAATGTCATTTTACCAGGCAGTGCACCACACCACTTGATAATGCCATACTAACCTGTCTGTTTATGCTTTCTCCCATATAGTGTACTTGCCCACAGGCCCATTAATAATACCCGTTTTCACATACTGTGCTAATCAGGGTATGGGTGAATGGAAAATTGTTTTGTTCAGTCACGTATGTCTATTACCTATGCACTAGTTTAAATTGGCAAAATCTCATCTATAACCAACAGTGGATTCCTGAGAGCTCTACTCAAAACCTTTACAGTATCCTCAGTATATTTAACATATCTATTTTTATTGTACTGAAAAATAATAAAATGCTTTTAAAGAGTGTCTCACAGGATATTCACAAATCATCGCAAAAAGGTCATCGCAGGTATTCCAGGTAAAATGCTGAATCAGCTGATCTTTTCCATGAAAGTACAGCGCTATAAAATAAGACCTGTTCCCTTAAGGATTTTTGACATTTTAAGAGTCAAACAGGGAAAGAGAACTTAGAACAGCATGCATTCTGATCAAATTTGTTCTTGCGTCCAACTAATTCAAATACTGTCTCAAAATACATAGCATTCTGAACTATTGCTTAAACATCAGCAAAGGTAAAAACAAGCCAAGACTGGTTTGCAGTAGGGTGCAGAGCAGGGACTGAGACCAGGCTTGTTGACTTGAGAGCTTGTCCTCTGGGACCTCATCTTCTCTCTCAGCAGTATAATGACAGCCCTGTGACAATTCCCTGGGGAGGGCTAAAACACTACTCATTAAAGCTCCTATTCTGCCCTCAATGTTCTTAGCAACCATAACTGAAAAGAAAGGTCCCATTTTATCTTATTTAGCAGATGCACGAAACAGAGAAGGATTTGAGAGAAAAAGACAGCAAGCGAGTAAGACGGAAAGAACCTGAGAAAATGTGTACTTAAACAGAAATGACTTTTTATTATATATACTAGTAAGGACACATCTGCCATCTAAAACAAAAGTAAGCGGTTTATTTTCTTTTGGTTTCACTAAAAGTTTTTCACATGTGGCCCCACAGACATTCAGATAAAGAGCAGGTTGTAGATGCCATTATTTCTAACATGAAACATAATATGACAGTGTTTATATCTAGGAATGATGTTTATTTTGATGGCGTGGACCAGTGAGGACCAATGGAAAATGTTACATAAAAGTCTACATTCTTTTGAGTGATCTAGCTAGGATTAATATTCCTACAATATGGTTCAATATTTTAGGGAAATTCCTTTTGCCCTATTATCTAATTTAACAGTTTACACTATGTGGCGTGCATTGACCTGACAAACAAAGCACCAATTTAGCTGCCAATTGAAAGTCTCTGAGTGTTTAAGGCAGAAAAGAGGATCTGCGTGTCTGTCAGCCGACTGACGCCTGACAACTGCTGAGCACAGCTGTGCTCCAAATATATTAGACAAGTGCATATTTAGCAATACGGAGTTAAATAGAATAGACAACTATGAACAATACTAGGCTATATAATATTTAACCTCACATGTTGCATGCAACAATACAAATAATGCAGTACTAAACCCCATATGTTCATTTTATAAGGCAAATCTGTCACACGGAGAAGTATATGGAGGTGTCAACAGGTGTTGGAGGAAAAGACATTCCCTTAATCTTTTTTCACAGTTTCTTTCTTTTGAATGACTACATGCATAAAGTCATGAGAAATTCAGGATGCTGTGTCACCTTGTGCATTTGTCTTCAAAGAAAATAAAAATCAAATATTGATTATATGCTATCAAAAGTCAAATATAACCGAGAATCCACTAAAGGTCTCGTGCACTGAAAGAGCAACATCTGAGCCACAGTATTCTCAATGGAATGAAGTTAAAATGTATAGCACAAAACACTACATATCGTCAAACAGTACGAGTTTATTTACAGATGCATAAAATATGTCAGCGAATATATGTGCGACCTTACCTACTCATTTGTAACTGAACACGAAAAAGTTATCATATATAAAAACATCCCACAAAAGGTTTTACTATCCACACTGTCTTCTCATTGACCTTGTTCTCTCCAGGTAACGTATTAATAGTATTTGATATGAAGTATGAGAACAAAAATCTCCACGTTTCTCCTCCTGTTTGCGGCGCGCGGTAACTCATGTGCTGTTTCTTCTAGGCTTCAAACCCATTTAAACACGACGCAACAGCTAGCCACGCCCCCTCTCTGAAAACCGCCAATCCGATGAGAGAGGGAGAGTTTCACGCGCGGATAAAACATTCTTCTTCACAGACTGCAGAGCAAGTGAAACGCGGACCCACAGCGGCTTGCAAATTAAGGCTTGAATCCCCCCGAAGGAAGCAAAAACAAAAGCTTGTGGGTGTCTAAAAGTATGTATTCTTTCATAAGTATGCTTATGTGTCATCAGAGTTTTCAAACAACTTTTTCACCACAGTGTTAGTCACAATGAGCTGACAACACGCAGCCTGAGGAGGTAACCATAGCAACAGTACGATTTTTCTCACTAAAGTAAGACAAAACATACGGTCATAATCTGTTTACAAGTCATAAATATAATCGCACGTGATTTAAAACGAAGAATTTCGCTCAGTTTTCTTGTGAACATTTCTAAGTTAATTGAAAAGAAAAGTAACGTTACACTGAAAAAAATATTGTGTAATTCTCACACTGACCTCAGATATTTAACTATGAGTAATACGGCCTGTGTTAAAGAATGAACATTTCCTGAAATAATATAAAATTGAAAGCTTAATGGTAACGTTATTTCTTTTCAACACACATACTATAGGAATCACACATTATGTTTAATTTGTTGATAGTGAGTCCAAATTCAATGTGAACGTCATTTGATCAGGCTCCAGACAATTCTTTATAAAGATATTTTGTTTCAATAAACAAATGCTGCATAAAATAATTTAATGTGAAACACTGTTGTAGGCTGGGGATATGCCATTGACAGAAAACGGTGAAGTCATACAGTCTGGAAGCTGCTATTTTGGGTTTTGCTATTATGAAATATGATCAACAGATAGTATAGGATCCGTTGTTTGCATTTCCACAGCACTACTCTGAATTTATTCAAATATTGTTTGTCTTCCAGCATCTTATATAATGACTTTGCATTGTGTTGTTGGGAATCATTAATTCAAGGCCATTGTGAAAGATAATGATCATTTATTGTTCAATCAGAGGAATGTTTCTCCTTCTCTTTATAAGTGGTCCAATGAAAACCCAGCAGTAAGTGTTCCACAGGCCTTTGCCCTTCCCGGCTGCTGCGTGTCACACACTGCTTACTTATAACTAATGAGCCATGTTAAACTTTTATTTGTGAAGCTGTTGCAAAGTGCTTATTTTAGTTACTTTCTTGTTCAAGTCTATAAATAATACAGACTATTTATAGGCGAAACATGGTGCATGAGCTGTCCGGCCTCTGTTTATCTTTCGGCCTAATTTGAGGTGATGCTTGGACAGCACTGCATCCAACCACAAGGTGGAGGGCTGGAGACTTCACTTTCTGAGGAAAACCTGGGATCCAGCAGTTTTATTTACTGTCGTAGACATATGTTTTTTGTTAATATCTCTGAGACCATACATGCCACTGTTTTGAGTCCTGGTCTGTTTTGAAGAGGACATCCTGAACGTTTTTGTCTTGCCAAATTATTGGATATGGTCAATGGGATAACATCAGTGTGTGGTTTAACAATTTTAAATATATATATATATATATATATATATATATATATATATATATATATATATATGTTATATATATACAACAACTTTAATTTTAATCAAATAAACATTTATAAAAAAAATTTATTTTTAAATATATATATATATATATATATATATACATAAACTGTTTAATATATTATAGCTTAAATATTAAAATATATACATTTATACTAAAATATGATGTCAATATTTTAGAATTGTTTGGTTGCAGGAGAAGAGGTCTTTCAACAGTCATACATTGCACAATGAAATCTAGACACTCATTTATCAACCGTTAGATTGTCCTTAAGGGAATTGGATGCATGCTGTGTAAATATTGAAAATTACCACTGGGGCTCTGTTTCCAAAAGATTTTATTTGTTGTTTGGACGGAAAGGTTAACCACTCTGCAAAATAAGGTGGAACAGTGTTCTGCACTTACTCAGCTAATGCCAAAGAGACACACTGACTGACCACAGTTTGGTCCGGTTAACGTCACTGTCATTATAATTGATCCATTGCCTCTTATGTAGGTTGAAGGTTTGGGTTCATAATTTAATCAAGGAGGACCTTTTTTACATCTCGAGATATCAAAGAGCCTTCAAGGTCTTATAAGAAGAGTCTGTAATGTCCATCAAATCTGTGACATCAGTGATAAATTGGTATAAAGTGATACTGAGTTTGTGCAAGACTGCTTAATGCCACACACACACACACACACACACACATATATATATATACATATAAATGTTATATAAATAAATAAAATACTAATCAAACAAAACTTTTATATTATTTTGAATTTAGTGCTCTAACTGGATTCTCATCAAAGCCAAAGTGCCTACAGGGCTTTAATGTGATATTCCAGTACTAGTCCAGGATACTGCCTGTGTTAGAAGGGCTTTTTAAGATCTTCCTGCTAGCTGACAGCACACCTTTATGTCTAAATCTAACTATAAGTGCGCTAGGCTATTTCTTGCAATAGTAATGCTCTTTTAGGAAGCCTGATTTCAAAGTGGCAGGATGTATCAAGTCTACTGTTATAGCTCATGTTCTTGGACAGCACTGCTGGTGGTTGCTTTTTCTGCCTCAAAACTATTCCCATTAACCAATTCCACAGCTGCCGTTGGAGAACTTATGTGGAGTGGTTTGTGTTTTGGCTGTTGAGAGCACTTCTTTAGGTCATACTCCTCTGCGCTTAATTCTGGGACCAGGACTTTAACTGTGTGGTTGAACAGGGCGTAGTCCACTCTGTAGTTCCTGCGGGTGACCCTGATCATCTCCTGAAATTGCTGGCCCCACAGAATCTCACTTGGAGTGTAGGATGTGCGTGTCTGGTGAAGGATGCCCGTGCAGTCGTCTGTATAGGTGAAAGAGACCACCAGCTCAAAGTTCTCCTTCCCCAGGTCCTTCAAGCTCACCTTGTATAGAGGACTGCCAGGGCTGATTTTATGAACTATGGTTGTTGGGGTGGCCAGGATGATGTTGTTCTCTTCAATGTTGAGGTCTTTGTATGTAATGTTAACTTTGCCTGTGCTGTGTGCCAGGTGCCGTACCAGCTGTGCATGAGCTGTACCTTCTACCATGTGGTTCCTTCTGAAGTCCCCGACCCGCCACGACAGGCATAGGTGACCGTCACGTAAGCTGATCACAGCACAATTGCTGAATCCAACAGTTTGGGCTCTCTTACGGGCAGATGCCATCTTGGCGACTGCGATGCCGATGACAAAAGTGTCAATGAAGACACTGATCACATCTTGGATGGTAACTACGATGATGGCGATCATGCAGTTCTCAGACATCCCCCGAAAGCCATAACCGATGGTGGTCTGGGTTTCTAAAGAGAATAGAAATGCAGCTGTAAAACTTCGAACCTCATAAACACATGGCTCATTGTTGGGATCTTTCATATCGCCGTGGGTCAATGCAATGATCCAGAACAAAATTCCAAAAAAGAGCCATGATAAAATGTAGGAGAGGGCAAATGTCAAGAACATGACCCTCCAGCGGATCTCCACCAGGGTGGTGAAGATGTCAGTGATCCAGAGAAGCCATTCCTCTGGAACGTGCTGCACAACTATGTTACAGCTCCCATCCTTTTTCACGTATCTTTTCTTCTTGGAGTAATAGTCGTCATCTGTAAGCACACTAGGATTTTCATCACTGCACTTCACTCCGGAATACTGTACTGTGCCCGAGTTCATGTTGCCTCAGTCTAGAGAAGAGAAAAATGCACAGTCAGATTCAAAGGTATCCGTAATACTGTGGTTAATTTTATACATGAATGCACTGTTGCATCTTGAATAGACAGACAGATTTTTACATGCATGAATGCAAAAAAAAAAAAGAAGTTTGCACAGATATAGAACAGGTTTGACAGACACCGGTTAAATTATTTTTGTGGCTGACCAGAGAAATGGTGAGCAACAAAAACTTTTTTTTTTGTCATAAGATCATGAGAAAACAACTTTTGTTATGCTGAGAAAATAAGACAGAAAAAAAATACAGCATGGCCCCTCAGGGTGTCCATAAATCTTATCACAAACGATAAATCAATATACAAGGACATTAAAGATATTGACAGAAATCTTAATGATGCCTTTGGAGTATTTGCCAGTACTGTAGATGTATGATAAGTCTTACAGTGCTTACACAAAACACAGTTAGAAAAACACATGGTTTGATGGTTGCTGGGTGCACTTGGTGAACTATTTTTTTGCAGAGTTTTATTTACACTAAACACATCCTTGTTTGTGACAGTAACTGTTATGGTGGCATTTGTATTGTATTGTTGTAATCAGAAGTAATTTTATACACACACACACACACACACACACATACATATATATATATATATATATATATATATATATGTATATACATATATTTTGTGAAATAGCTTGTTTGTGAAGTAGCTGATTTTTCAAGTGGCTTAAGGTGGAAGGTTGGCTTTTTGTTTGTTTTGGTTTATTAGTAAACACTGCATCATATTATCTTGTAAAGTGTGACTTGAATTGGTTGTTTTTGTTTATATAAGAAGTAAAATGTCTTAAACGCAGGGTGGTATTGTGTTTTAGTACAATGCTGCTAAATGTAGTAATTGCAAACTTTTACGAGAACATATTTTGTAAACACCACCATACTTTGTCTCTTGGTCATAAGTGCAACGGGTTGTGTTAAGGCCAACTTTAAGGTTGTTTTAGCCTGGGTGATGATGTGTGGAACAAGAAAAGGGTTGCGGTCAGTGGCTTGGCCATTTTATGGAGATGACTTAACACAAGCTTAACTTGGGGACACCAAATGGAATGCTGGACCAGAACAGAGACCGGATCTTTTGACATAATCCACATTGTGCCCTGCTTAAGTGTCTAAAGTCCGGGTGTCAGAAGGAGAAGGGAAAAAGAAAAATCTCACTGAAAGATAAAATCTGGCTTTACGGTTTAGACCTGCATGGTGTTAAATTCATATTAGATGCAAGTAGTTCTATAGAACAGCAGCAGACAGATGCCTTCCCTTCTTGTGTCAAGTCAAGACGTGTTACTCTATATTTCCCCTGTAAAGAAATACGAGCTATAACGTATTAAAATGCTTGCACAGAATTTAGCGACGTGTGCGACCCGGACCGGGAGGACAGTGATGCGCTGATTTCGCTCGCTCTCCCCCAATCGAGTGCAAGAGGTCAGTGAAAACATTGTGGAGCCCGTTGTTTTCGCCGACGAGGATCTATGGCCCGCCCCGGAGGCCTGCAGTGCAATCTCCTTCGGCTGCGGGCTGTATGACGACAACGTTTTGTCCACCACGGCCTTGGAGCACTTACTGGCCGACACATGCAGATCTCTCCCTCCTGGCGGACAGGAGAGACGCAGCTCCCCGTCCTACAGCGAGCTGTTGGACGTGGTCACTCGCGTGGTGGATAAGATGGGGCTGGATTGGGAGGCGGATGTGGCCCAGTCCCAATCTAAAGTGGACGACCGTTTCTTAACTAGTCGTGCACCTGCTCAGCCCCGTAAACCGGTCCCCTTCTTCCCAGACCTCCACCAGGAGGTTTCGAGGTCCTGGAAGCAGCCGTTTTCAGCGCGCATCACAAACGCCTCGGCCACGGATTTCGCCACCATTACTGACATGGCGGGCCATGGTTATGCAACGATGCCGCCGGTAGAAGAGACTTTGGCTGAACATCTCGCGCTGAGCTCGGCCGCGGCTTGGAAGTCTCGCCCCCTCCTCCCGTCGAAGCCGTGTTGAGTCACGTCGAGCCTCGTCGGGAAATCATACTCGGCTGCAAGTCAGGTGGCGGCCACGCTCCACTCGATGGCGGTGCTTCAGGCCTACCAGGCGGAGCTATTGAAGGAGCCCGACGAGGGAGAAGGCATCACACCGGAGGCTGTGAAGGAACTGCGGCGGGCCACGGACTTGACGCTACATGCCACCAAGCACACCGCCCGAGCAGTCGGCCGTTCGATGGCCGGGATGGTGACGGTTGAGTGCCACCTGTGGCTCAACCTCACCGACATAAAAGAAAAGGACAAATCTTTTCTCAAGGATGCCCTGATCTCCAAGGATGGACTGTTTGGAAATTCAGTCACTGCGGTGGTGGAGAAATTCAGGGCAACGAAGAAGCAATCAGCCGCTTTCCGCCAGCTGATTCTGCGTAGGCCGCGAAATAGAATGACTTCAGACACTGGCAGCGCGCTCGCTCTCGTCATCTTCACACTGCCAACAGGGCGCCCCGCCAGATGAGCAATCACCTATGGCACCCCCTCGTAAGGATTTGGGTCCTAGGGCTTATCCATCATCTAAGCAGCCTGGGCTTACGCACGAATCTCCAAAAGAGTGTTTTGATCTATTGCCAATGTATAACCTTTTTGGGGATAGATCTGGATTCTTGCGCGATGAGGGCACGATTGTCTCCTCTGCACGTTCAGTCATTCACTTCAAAGCAGGTCGTACAGTGACGGTGAGTTTGTGCCTCAGACTTTTGGGTCTAATGGCGGCAGCGTCCCCTGTAATCTGTCTAGACGTACTTCATATGCGCCCATTTCAATGGTGGACAAAAAGCCAAAGGATTTCTCCCCGTTGTCATCCTCATTGAACGATTTCGGTGACACGTACGTGTGTTCTGACTTTAAAGACCTGGACGTCATCCAAATTTCTCAGAAAAGGAGTTCGATTGGGGGTCTGTTTTCATTGCGAGACTGTCACGATGGACGCGTCATTGACGGGTTGGGGGGCTGTTTGTCAAGGGCAGCCATCCCATGGAACATGGACGGAGGCACAGCGAGGGTGGCACATAAACAGATTGGAGCTGCTAGCGGTCATTCTAGCTTTCCAACATTTTTCAAAACTGCTGAATGGCCGTCATGTGTTAATCAGGATGGACAACACAACGGTTGTGTCATATTTGAATCACCAAGGAGGATTACGCTCTCACCCCCTATGCAGGCTGGCGAGGAATGTCCTTCTGTGGACTCAGAACAGGTTTCTGTCGATCCGAGCGGTTCACGTCCTGGGGCACCTGAACTTCGGAGCGGACATGCTCTCGAGACAGAGCCTGGAGGAAGGGGAATGGAGGCTGCACCCTCAAACGGTGAGCTGCATATGGCGAGTGTTTGGAGAAGCGGAAGTGGACTTATTCGCGTCGAGCACGACTACGCATTGCCTGTTATGGTTTTCAGAGGGAGTAACGCCAGCCACTCTTAAAGTATACATGGCAGCCATATCTGCTAACCATGCGTACATAGACGGCGTTTCAGTGGGCCGTCATCCCCTGTTGTCTCGATTTATGCAGGGTTCGCGACGGCTGTGGCCTTTCCGCCGTGCGCGAGTTCCATCATGGGATCTGTCCATTGTATTACAAGGGCTAGCAGGACATCAGTTTGAGCCCTTGGAAACTGTGACTGAAAAAATCCTGAGTCCTATTGTTATCTTTATCCTCCCTCAAGAGAGTTGGGTATTTACAAGCTCTTTCTATTTCACTTTCGTGCATGGACTTCGCACCAGGATTGGGGAAGGTTTTGCTGCGACCAAGGCCTGACTATGTTCCTAAAGTCGCTTGGAATCATTTTCGCTTCCAGCAGGTGGCCTTGGAAGCTCTCTCCCCCACAGAGGTCAGAAAATCTAAACCTTTGTCCTGTGAGGGCGCTGAAGATCTATGTTGATCGTACAGCCCAATGACGTGAGTCCGACCAGCTGTTCGTCTGTTTTGGGAGTAAAAATAAAGGTTGTGCTGTCACAAAGCAACGCACGTCCCATTGGCTGGTTGAGGCTATATCCTTAGCCTATGAGGTGCGCGGGCTCACTTCGCCTTTAAGAATCCAAGCTCATTCCACGAGGGCGGTGGCTTTGTCGCAAGCCTTCCTTAGTGGATCTTCTATGGATGATATATGTGCTGTGGCAGGATGGTCCTCGCCGAACACTTTCGTCAAATTCTACAGCCTGGATGTGAGGGCGGCCCCTGGCTCCCTGGTTCTTTCCGCTTGAGCAGATGCTTTACTCGGATCCCAGCTATCTCAGGTACGTCAGGCGTGATGGTATAGTGTTCCCGTGATGTCACCGCAGCATCGAAGTGACCTATGAAGGGGAACATCTCGGTTACGTATGTAACACCGGTTCCTGAATAGGGAACGAGATGCTGTGGTTCAGGCCGTTCCGTACCTTTGATAGCGTCTTTTTTCCTTAGTTCAGGAAATCTGAGTGAAATAGCGCGCGGCACGCAGGTATACTATGCTTACGCATGCGTAAGGCGGTGCCAAGCGCTATTTGCCCAATAGGATTGGCGAGATGGTACAGGGCTTCAGACATTCGTCACACCAAAGGGTGTTCCCATACGGTGACGTCACAGCAGCATCCCGTTCCCTATTCAGGGAACCGTGTTTACATACGTAACCAAGATTTTTTCATGAAAAGAAAATCTAACTAAAATCAGAACTGAAAACAAAAACTGAATTTAAAAATAAATAAATAGATAAATAAAAAAACTCCCAATAAATGTCCAAACAGCGATTCTATTAGAGCATTTAGTGTGTTATGATATCATCGTTTACAACTATTTTTGCATTTGATGTTGTTGGATAGGAATTGTTACTTACTATTGCCAACAACTGAGAATTTATTGCAATGATTTTAAATTCAGTTAAGATAAATCGAGGGATTTGATCAACCATAGTTGGACAGAGGTTATTTATATGTACAAATCATCCAAGCATCTAATTTCTAGCCATTATATTTGATTAACATTGCTAAATATTATTAAACTTTAAAGAAATTAAAGATCCTTCTTTCTTTGATTGTCAAAATATTTCACAGAAAAGAACAAAATACAAACATAAAATATATAAAGTTTTTTCTTTGGTGTTTGGCTTAGTGTTATGTTAGAATAATAATAATAATAAAAATAATTTGTTACATTTATATAGCGCTTTTCAAGGCACTCAAAGCGCTTTACATAGTAAGGGGGGTATCTCCTCATCCACCACCAGTGGTAATTATACAACTATACCTTTTGTTCTTTAATATTTTGAATTGTTTTTAGCTTTATTTATTTATTTTTTCATTTAAATATTAAGTTTTGAAATTTTGTTGTATGCATTTGTCATTTTTATTTAATTTCTTTATTTTTAAAATGTATAGGTAGTATTTATAAAGTTTTAGCTTTTAGTTGTTTTAATACTACAATTGATTGCTTCTGTTGTCCTCATTTGTAAGTCACTTTGGATAAAAGCCTCTGCTAAATGACTAAATAATAATAAATAATAATAAAGTAAAACAAAGTAGGCCTAGCCTACAATAATCAGTGTGTTAAAACAAAAATGTAACAACAATAAAAAAAAATCAAGGAAAGGCCCTAATGAAGAAGTCTGTTTCAAGATATATTAAAAAAGTGCATAATGATAACTTTTGACAACGTTTAATTCAGATGCGAAAATAATTAATCTTCATATATATATAAGGACAAAGTTTGAGCGCGCACACGCACATTGAGGGAGAGGAGAGACGTTTTAAGTGCGTGTACTCTCTCTGCGCGAGAGCAACGTATATCCGAGAGCACGCGTCCGGTTTTGTGCAAGAGCAAAGGAAATGTGCGTGCGAGCGGGGAGATTCGCCCTCGCGCATTATATTAATCGACTTTCGCACTACAAAAATGCGCTCTAGACATTTGGCAGTAAAATAACGCCATAGGGTAGTTCGTTCTGTCTGTTTTTGAACATCATTTGTGTCAAGGCTAAACAGAAACACCACATTGTGGACTTTCCCCTCTTGATCAGGATGATGTACAGGCTTTTGTTGGAAGTTTAACGCACGAGCGCAAACACAAACACACATGCATATAAAGCGCACACATTACATTTATGAATGAGAGACATTGTTAATACATATTTGCTGGTAATGATGACCAAACAAATTTTGCCCATGGTAAAACAAACAAAAAACAAAACACCACCACATGCTTTCTCACTCACTTTCTTACAGACACTCTTGCACGCTTAACCACATAGATGCACAAAAATTATGAAATTTTCCACAATACCATAATAGGAATGTCTGTGTTTAACATGGAAGGGAATGCAAACAGATACTTATAATTACTCTTAACGCACTTCATGTTCCATGTCTTAGCATGAATTCCTGGCGTCTTTGATTTAAATTTGTCCCTGTCCTTTATCAAAGGATTTACTTCTAGCTTAGTACTGGAAACATAGCCTCCATCCAAATGAACACCACATAAATGAAGTGTTTTTCAGTGTTAAGGGAACACACTATTTTAGATGAGGAATTCAGTTTCCATTGTCACTTTCCTGTGTGGTATAAAACAAATTAATGAAATTATGGCGTGTTCCCTTGAAAGTATTGTTGTCTGGGGGCCATGTGACCTTCAACTCAACCGGTACTGGCTTCTGCATGTTCTTGCTGCTTTTTAATTTGCATTTTACCATCAGTGAAAAAAATCTTGCTGATTATTGGAATTATCTTACCTGTGTTAATCTCTGTTACTTGTCTATGGACACTAACCGACGAATAGGCCATACTGCAGGAATAATAGAAAGTAAAAGAAAGAAGAAGTAGGGAGAGATTGTTCAATATTTTTTCCAGTGGTTGATTTTTTTTCGTCCAAACTTTATTCATGTGTTTCATCAGAATTTTTGTCGGATGTTGGTTTGACTGGTATGCTTTAGCTTCCCAGTTCTATTTTAAGATGGCAATCTGGGAATGTTTATCATTGGTAATTCATTTTTTTTTTTTCAGAGTTCCCTTTGCCCAGTGTCAATACAGTTTATCATAATAGATTGGTTGCCTGGAGATGCAAACCTCAATGCAACAAATCATTGTAATCTTTCCAGTTTGTGGGATTCTTAGAAACGTAACCGCATTGTGTAGCAGTTGTGCATAGAGAAATCTAATATCTTCAATTCTCGGTTGCCTTTTTTAGTTCCTTTCTCTTGATAAGTTTGGCTTTGGTTGCTGAGTAATTCTTACATGTGCTTAATCGAAATTTACTGTAAGTTCTGTGTGTAATTTAAATCTCGTGCTGTTCATTCATCATTAGATGTTTTGTCTCACCTCCACCAATTTTGTGATTTGCTACTGTGAAGCTTTCAAAAAGACTCTTCAGAGACAGATTCTTCAGGGGTGTAGAAATTTACATTTAAGTTGGCATTAAATAATTTCAAACTTAATGCATTTTGCATGTTATTCAAAACAAAATTATGTTATATCAAAATGTAGTAATCTGCTTTGCCACAACTTTCCTTTTCTTATTTTAATGCCTGACCTCCAACCACCTCCATCCTGGTATGTACTGTAACACCCACTTTTCATGATATAATCAGTTCCTGATGGATAACATAAAGTCTTGCCCTACAACTGTTGTCTTGCTGAATATCCACTTTCACTCACAAATACTTTAGATTACAGAAGTACAATGGGTTTTGTATGGTGCTTCACATTGCCAGCGTTCAGCTTTTAAGTTTTAGGATTGTGATTTGTTTTCTGTGGTTCCAACTAATATTTACATTTTGGTCAAACTGACTCCTCTTTACGGAATAGCTCCCCCAAAACCATTTGTTGAGGAACAAAAATGTATACATTTTGGCACATTTCTCACATAACACTATGATATGACTGATATGATATGATATGACTTAAGAAAATTAGGAATATAGTGCATGTATAGACTACATTTATGATACTTCCATGGTGTTTTTGCATCCTTTTTGAAGTTTTAAAGCTTGAGACCAACTTCACTGTAATTAAATCAGTGACTAGGATATTATTCAGAATTTCTCTGTTTGTGTTTCACAATTGTAGCAAAGTAATATGGGTTCGGACCAACATGAAGATAAGTAAATGACCACAGAATGTTCATTATTGGTAAAGTATTCCTTAAATGATCTTTGCTCTTCAGAAAACATTAGCTGATTTCCGCACTGATAAAGTTTTCTTACTACAGGGTGAGTGGGCTCAGCCAGGATAGCAAGAAGCTGTTATCTAGGTGGAGTCCTGTGCTTTCTCCATTAACCATTAAAGGAAGCATCTCTGAACTGCAACGCCCTGAGAAGGTAAATGAAAAGGGAATGGAAGCTGCCCATTGGGAGAACCTTTGGCAGTAGACTAATCTTTTACGGCCAAACCACTGTAAGCATCTTCTCCACTTATTGCTAACCCCACCCAGCCATACTGGGCTGCAGCTTCCACTAAGCTAACTGGCTGAACTGGTGTCCATTGCCTCTGGATACAGAGA
Source organism: Barbus barbus (assembly GCF_936440315.1). Taxonomy (NCBI): domain Eukaryota; kingdom Metazoa; phylum Chordata; class Actinopteri; order Cypriniformes; family Cyprinidae; genus Barbus; species Barbus barbus. The sequence goes on from NC_136716.1 coordinate 21,698,204, forward strand.
CATTCAGGTTTTTGCCAGATTATGGATTGATATTTCTGTAATCATGTGAAATAGTCAGAGTATCATCCAATTATCTTCTCTCGAGAACTGTTGGATAAAAACAGAAGAGACCCTGTGGTTTTGTCTCCAATATTTGTGTGAAAAAAACATGTTATGTTAATGCAATTGCTACTGTGCAACCTCAATTTCCACTATTTATTTGCTATTATATAGTTTTTGCTACCAATGTATACTTAGTTCCCTTCCAGGAACTCGAGCTGTGTCGAAAGCGCTAAGGGAACGCCCTCAGCGTGACCGCGCTCTGAACCAGAGTGTAATCTGTCCAATGAATGGGCGAGACGTCATAGGCGGGTGACGTCACTGACCGGGAAGCATAAAAGCACGTGCGGTGGAGCCGGCGTTTGCTTTTTGTCATTCAGCAACCGCCTCTCTGTCTGTGTGTACTGTCCTTTCATGTTGTGAGTCTTATTTAGTGTTGTACGTCTGTTTAAAGACGTTATAAGCTCCAGAAAGCAACGTAAAAAAAGTGCTCATAAAATAAAGCACTTGGGCGTTAGCAGATGACATTTCAGACCGTATGTTCCCCCTTGCAGACGCTACATCACTGTGGGGGATACTCACGAGTTGTTTGTGGTCTGCTTGGGAACGAGTCATGCTGAGTCGGCTCTCGAGGGAGCCGGCTGCCCGCATTGCAAGCTGTTGTCATTGCATGCACTTCGCTCCCGGAAGGCTCTCTTTCGCTAGGGAGCCTTTGCCAGCGTTCCCCGCGGTGCTGGTCCCGCTTCCGCCGAGGCGAAGCGGCGGCTGCACTCGTGGGGTTCGCAAGTGGATCTGGTAGTGGGAAGCGAGACGGGCCAGTCCCTATCTCCTTCCCCGCCTATCAGACCCAGCGGCCGCTCTCCGGCGTCGGAAGCCCGCTCTGCGGTTTCTTCCCCCCCCGGGGCACGGCTCAACGTTTCGCCTCTCTTCCTCCGAGGAGGTTGAGATGGAGAGCTAGTGGAGGTGATTACTCGAGCGGCAGCCACACTGACGTGCGCTTTTTCTGAGCGCGTACACCTGAAGCACACACTAAAAAGCCTGTCTAACAGCGCCTGATTACTCAACTAACTTATCTTTTACGCTAATACTGTCAAAACACACAAGGTTTACATACAGACTGAGTTGGTTATCTCTAAAATGAAAGTAAATAGTTAAGAGAGAAACAGATGCGTGCCTGTATATTAGATGCGTGCAGCTCTTAAAGGGACAGGACACTAAACATGCTGTCGACTGTCATTAAAGGGATAGTTCACCCTAAAATTTAATTTCTGTCATTATTTACTCACTCACATGTTGTCCCAAACCTCTATTAATTTCTTGTGCTGAACCCAAAAGAAGATATTTTGAAGAATGAGGGTAACCAAACAGTTGCTGGTCTACATTGACTTTGATAGTAGGAAAGAAAAATCCTATGGAAGTCACCGTGGACCAGCAACTGTTTGGTTTTCCACCTTCTTCAAAATAGCATTTATGTTCAGCAAAAGAAAGAAACTCATTCAGGTTTAAAACAACTTTTGAGTAAATGATGGTATAAAAATAAAACATTATGACAGAATTGACAGACAGATGACTATTTAGTTTTGGGGGGAACTATTCATTTAACGTTAACAAAACAACAAAACGCAAAGACAAAAATCACTCACTATTCTTGACTGAAAAACTTTAATACAGTTGCTTTAGGAATCAGTCTATGTAGTGTTTTATTTTTATACTTGTTCATTCAATTTCATTGAATGCTCCTGCTAAATACACCTATTGTACCTGAAAATAAAGTACTGTTTGTTTTATTTGTATATTATGTGTATCTTTGTTCTTATTTTTTAATAAGAAAGATAAAATGATGACAAAGATTTTGATCTTCGCCCCCTTTGGCCTAAATATCTGCGATGTCTTTTTTGTTTGTTTTTTGTTACCTTGAAAGGCTTTGTCTTTCTAGTTTGGCTGTAATGCTCAGACAACTTGTAAAACCAAAATAGTAAAACCAACATGACAAAGAATCGTGATAAAATCGTGAATCGTGATATTTAAAAAAAAAAATCGTGATATGATATTTTTCCCATATCGCCCACACCTACTGGTTCCCTTAGTAGATAATTTGGCAGCGTGGAAACTACTGCCAAATGTATCTCAATGGGTCCTGCGTACTGAAGAGAAAGGCTATCGTATTCAGTTTGGTGCTCTGCCACCGCCTTTCAACGGGGTGATTCCCACGTGCGTGGGCCCCCAGCAGGCTCTGATCATGGAACAAGAAGTAAACACTCTCTTGAGGAAGGAGGCCATCGAGGTGGTCCCTCCTCACGAAAGAGAGTCCAGGTTCTACAGCCGGTACTTCATTGTTCCGAAGAAGGCTGGGGGCTTGCGTCCCATTTTAGATCTGCGTCAGTTGAACCGTTCAGTCGTGCGACTGAAGTTCAGGATGCTGACAATCAATCAGGTCGTGTCTCAGATCAAGTACGAGGACTGGTTTATCACAATAGATCTAAAAGATGCATACTTCCACGTCTCCATCCTTCCTTCTCACAGGAAGTTCCTGAGGTTTGCTTTTGGGGGCAAAGCTTACCAATATCGGGTTCTTCCTTTTGGCCTTGCACTCTCACCCCGCACCTTCACGAAGTGTGTGGATGCTGCCCTGGCTCCTTTGCGACTCCAGGGCATCCGCATACTCAATTATATCGACGATTGGTTGATTCTAGCTCGATCAGAGCAGATGGCGGTTCGGCATCGAGATGTCGTTCTCGCGCACATGAAGGCGCTGGGGCTGAGACTGAACGCCAAGAAAAGTGTACTTTCTCCAGTTCAGAGAACCACTTATCTAGGCGTGGTGTGGGATTCGACCACGATGCAGGCACGTTTGTCTCCTGCTCGGATCGAGTCGATCATCACTTCAGTCAAGAGAGTGAAAGAAGTCCAGTCACTCACTGTCAGGCAGTTTCAGAAACTGCTGGGGCTCATGGCAGCTGTGTTCAACGTGATACCTTTTGGCCTGCTGTACATGAGACCCCTACATTGGTGGCTCAAGACCAAGGGGTTCTCCCCGAGGGGAAATCCGCTTCGCATGATCAAGGTCACGCGGCGATGCCTACGTGCCTTGGACATGTGGGGCCAAGCTTGGTTCTTGTCTCAGGGCCCGGTGCTGGGAGCCTCTTGTCGCCGCGTAATGCTAGCGACAGACGCATCCCTCGCCGGTTGGGGAGCGGTCATGAGTGGCCACCCTGCCCGCGGTCTGTGGAGCGGTCGCCATCTCACGTGGCATATCAATTGTTTGGAGATGTTGGCCGTGTTTCGTGCACTCAAGCACTTTCTCCAAGACCTAAGAGATCACCATGTGTTAGTGCGCACCGACAGCACATCGGTGGTCTCTTACATCAACCACCAGGGAGGTCTGCGTTTGCGCCCCTTGTACAAGCTGGCACACCAGATCCTTGTGTGGTCCCAGGGCAGACTTCGCTCGCTCAGAGCCATCTTCATCCCTGGGTATCTCAATGTGGGAGCAGACATCCTGTCGAGACAGGGGCCGAGGCCCGGGGAATGGATGCTTCACCCCGAGGTGGTGAAGCAGATATGGAGAATATTTGGCCAGGCTCAGGTGGACCTATTCACCACTCGAGAGTCAGCGCAATGTTCTCTCTAGTTCCTCCAGCTCCTCTGGGACTGGACGCTATGGTACAGACGTGGCCGAGGCTCCGTCTGTACGCTTTTCCCCTGATCGCTCTGCTCCCGGGAGTTCTGGCGAGAGTGCGCGAGGACAAGGTCAGCCTACTTTTGGTAGCACCGTTCTGCCCGTGCCGAGTATGGTTCTCGGACCTGATTTCTCTCCTCGATGGCTCTCCGTGGGAGATTCCCGTCAGGAGAAATCTCCTCTCACAGGCGGGGGGCACTATCCCTCACCCCCGCCCGGGGTTGTGGAAGCTGTGGGTATGGCCTCTGAGGGGGCGCAACTCATAGCTTCCGGTCTCTCAACCGAGGTTGTTGAGACCATCCTCCAGTCCAGAGCTCCCTCTATGAGGAAACTGTATGCCCTGAAGTGGAAACTTTTCACTTCTTGGTGCGGAGACCGCCACTCTGACCCAGTTAACTGCCCGATTGTTACAGTGCTGGAGTTCCTACAGGCTCGTTTCTCCGCAGGGGTAACTCACTCCACCCTGAAGGTTTACGTGGCGGCCTTATCGGCCTACCACGCCCTTCTTGGTGGTCTTACAGTGGGTAGACACCCCCTGGTTACACGTTTCCTCTGCGGTGCGCTGAGGCCTCCAGTACGATCCCGTGTCCCTACTTGGGACCTGGCTGTGGTTTTAGAAGCTCTCTGTAAACCTCCTTTTGAACCTATCGAAGAGATCTCTGATCGCCTTCTTTCTATGAAGACTACCTTCCTGTTGGCGATTTCCTCACTAAAGAGAGTTGGGGACTTACAGGCCCTTTCAGTGGCCCCTTCTTTTCTCGACTTTGCCCCCGCATTGGCCAAAGCGTTTCTCTACCCTAGAGCGGGTTATGTTCCTAAGGTCCCCTCTTCTACTCCACGGCCTGTCGTACTGCAGGCCTTCAGTCCTCTTCCCTTCCGGGAGCCTGACCAGTGGAAGCTTAATTGTATGTGTCCAGTGCGAGCACTGGACGCGTACGTCCACAGAGCTGCCCTGTGGAGAAGGACGGACCAATTGCTAGTGTGCTTCGGTCCTCCTAAACGGGGTCTGCCAGCTTCTAAACAGACCCTCAGTCGGTGGATCGTGGATACTATTTCTCTGGCTTATGAATCCTCGGGTCTCCCCTCACCTATGGGGGTTAAAGCCCATTCCACTAGGGGTATGGCGGCCTCCAAGGCCTTGTTAGCAGGGGTTTCTATGCAGGATATCTGCAATGCTGCGGGTTGGTCCATGCCCCTCACCTTTGTTCGGTTCTATGACCTTGATCTTAGGGCCACTCCGGGCTCTTCTGTTCTTTCGCCCTCGCTGTGATCCTAGCGATACACACAGGGCAGGTATTTGGAAGTCTGGTGGCGTGGGCATCTCGTTCCCCTAGCGCTTTCGACGCAGCTCGAGTTCCTGGAAGGGAACGTCTCGGGTTACATATGTAACCCTGGTTCCCTGAAGGGAACGAGACGCTGCGTCTCGAGGCAATACTTCCTGTATCCCTGCGAGCAGTTGCTTCATTCCTAGAAGCAAATGCCGGCTCCACCGCACGTGCTTTTATGCTTCCCGGTCAGTGACGTCACCCGCCTATGACGTCTCGCCCATTCATTGGACAGATTACACTCTGTTCAGAGTGCGGTCACGCTGAGGACGTTCCCTTAGCGCTTTCAACGCAGCGTCTCGTTCCCTTCAGGGAAACCAGGGTTACATACGTAACCCGAGACGTTTTCTCAGCATATTAAACCAATAATTTTTTTACATTGAAACCTTGAAAAATTACTCATTGCACTTCAAGAAAGTGACATTTCATGGCCATTGTGCATGTGACCACCAAAACAGGTTAAAATGTATGATTTAGATTTTTCAGTGTGCATTTGCCCAAACTGCTAACCATAAAGCATTGATTGTGCTGAGCCATGGGTTTATTTGATAGTAAACTTGAAAGCATGACTACTGACCTGTGAGTTTTACAGTCTGTTTTTAGCTCATGTTGCGATGTTTAGAGCATTAGATTTGCTCACAAAGCAGTCTCTGTATCATGAACATTCCAAATTACACCTTTCATCAATTTCCGTCATGCCCAATATTTCTTAATGACAATCGTCATGCATAAACCCTGTACTTTGTCTCAAAAAGCATGTTTATAAAAACATTTACAATGGGCTCTTTAGATAACTCAATTAGTACTGACTCCAGGGTGATTTTTCACAGTTTAAAGCCCTAAAATAGTTCACCTCAAACATTCTGTCATCATGAGCCCAGTCAGCCCACCCTCACGTTCTTTTTTTTTTTTTTTTTTTTTTTTTTTAACCTGCATGACTTTTAAACTGGAAAGCATAAGTCCCTCTTCAGTGTAATTGCATTGAAGGTCATGCCATGACACGAGGGTGAATAAATGATGACATACAGTACTTTTCATTTTTAGGTGAACTATCCCTTTAATGCACAGTCACAATTTCATATAATGATGAATCAGTTTGTGGTCAAGTTCCTGAGGAAACAGAACCAGCTTGCACACACATTTTCTCAATCACTGTACTGGCCACTTCTTGTGTAAAACACTGTGAATGGAAAGTCACAAAGATTTAAACAAAACGCATACTAAAATGGTGTAATTCTGCCCTGTCCTTCAGACGACCGTCTCTCAAGACAAACACCGGTACCAGTTCATGTGGTCAGGTAAAGGATGCCAATGTTTTATCAAATCATTGTGGCACAAGTAAGTGTCTTTGAAAGCTAAACATGTCCCTTCTTTGCTTTGTTTTTTGTTTTGACCTGACCGACACAGTAATTCAGAGATAAATTTCATTGTGTACTAAATAGTGAAATGCTTCTTGCATCAGTGATAGTGTCTCTGGTCTGCGGACTATTTTTGACTGTGAGGGAGCACATTGATCTGGGTTTAGATGGATCATTAGAAACCCAGTCAATATCACTGCTGAAGGATACTTGTCTAAAGAATTCAGAAATGCAGTTTCTTCAGAAGTGCGACAGGACGTATTCATACTGCATTGTCTTCTAAATGGACGGTTGTCTTTTACTTCTTTCAGATTGATTCTTTCACTCACAGTCAACTAAATGGGAAGGTGGTATGCATAAACTGCTCATGTAAGACATATGGCAATGTTCTGAATGTCAAAATTCCAGTACAGCTTACCTCTGCTATGTTTCCTGCACTGCTCGAGGGCTTTACAAGACCATTACATGCCCACTTAAAGCAAATAACGTCCATGCAGATACACGGTGTTCAGTCGCACGAAACCACTCGGTATGTGGGGAGCAGAACTTCTTTTCCCTAGGCCCTGTCTCACCCATAATGACCTTGAATTTCTTGGTTCCCAGGAAGTTAGAGGCACTTTATTTGGCTAATGTTTTACCCGTTCCATCACAAGCTCCTGTGGATCAGAGCACCAGACTGTGTTGAGCAAAGTTTAATGTTACGTAAAGTTTTTAATCTGTGCAAAGATCTTGGAAGATGGCACGTGCAGGTTACAGGTGTGGTACACTTTGTTTTATTTAGTTTTTTTTCACAGTCATGTTAGTTAAATCACAGAGATTAAAGAGGAATTGAGATGAGGACTAAGCTGTCACCTTGTAAGGACTTTTCCGCATTAAAAATACGCTTAAAGTGCTACTTTATTACTAGCATGAGTACTGTGTTAGCCAAGCTCCGTTAATCTTTGCCCTGAAGCACACATCACAAACAGAGATGTTGACATTTTTAATGTCCCTGGAATACGTGACAACAGCACTTTGTAAGTTTAAGATTAATAGAAACAAATTAGCATGGAATATTTATGCAACATTCAGTTTTGTGCTGTCAGCTGTTTAGACGTTCCAAGAAAATTCCCTTAGACAGTATATACAAGTTGAGCAGCATGCATTATCGCTTGTAACGAATTCTTAATGACTAATTTCATACATCACTAATTATGTTCGACAAATAATATTTGTGGTTAATTTATAACATGTAAATCTATTTTTAAGTATGAAACGCAGTAGATGGAACAAATACTTCTGTTTTCGTACATATGGGTCATTTGAGTCCATTGTTTCCTTAGATTACAGCATGTCCTCTAAGACACCTTTTGCGCTCCCATTTTAAAGCTTGAAACTTGTCCTCCCTAAAGCAGCTCGAGTGTCACCCATATCCTGTCTCAGCCCTTCCTCTAACGCCTTAAAATCTTAGCAGAATAGGTTTATCGCTTCTCACTTGCCTCTTTTCTGATCTGTGTCTGACAGCAACAGGAAACAAGGAATACCATTCACTTTTGGGAGGAGGACTTGGGAGGTGGATGACTGATCTTTAGCAAAAGACTCAAATTGTTGTCCACCCCGTGTCCTTTAAAAAAACCATCCATGCAAACTTAACACTTAAGTCTGTGTAATTTAGGTTTCCCCAAAAATTTTAACTCAAGTAATTTGTTATGATCTACAAGCATTGTTCTCACAAATACTGTCATTTCTTCTCACTGGACAGCTGTGATTTGCCATTTCTGGTGAATAAATAGACTGAGAATGTGGATGTGCCTACCTGCTCTGTTGGTGTTGCTGTTGCTGTTAAAGTGTAGCGTGCTTTGAAGTTTCCACCTGAGTGCAGGGCTGCACACAAACTCCACTGGCTGTAGAGGCTGGATTTGGTAAGTGTGTGTGATAGAGAACCAGCCCACCTGTACCTATGCTGGAGAAAATTCACATGCGCTCTTTGAGTGTGTGACAAGCTTAAAGCCATAGCGACAATGTCTGTCAAGTGATTTCTTTGAGTGCTTAAGATGTTTTAGTCCAAATAATGATTGCATGTTTATCACGTTACACATGACCACTTTAGCATTCTTTTGTACTGTCAGGATAGACAGAGATTTTTAATTCTAAACAAATTAAATTATTATATGTGACCCTGGACCAAAAAAACAGTCTTAAGTGTAAATTTTTCGAAATTGAGATTTATACATCATCATAAAGTTGTAATAAATGTCCTAATTTTATAAGAAAACATATGTTCACACCAAAGCTATAACGATGACAGTGGAACAATATCATTGGAAACATGTTCAGAACTAATTTTTTTCCCAGCTGGTGAACAATAAAAACATTGACAGCCAATCAAAATCCATCCAACTTTAGAGAGTTTGAGTATTTAAAGTGGCAGACGACATAATTGCAGCATGTGCCCATAATAAAAAAGATGTTATTGTCTATTGGTGCAGGTGCTAATATAGTTATTATAATTATTATTCTTTGTGTGAATGGGGATTGATTCATTGGCTTTGTTTGGCTAGCGATTGTTAGCAAAATGGATTACTTAAATTTTGGTCTTTTACTCACATACCTCTATCATATTGCTTGAGTGCATTTGGAATATAGCAAATGAGTTGTGTGAACAAATTTTATGGTGTTTTTTGGCGTATAAATCATGATGCACTTTTTGTTGTGTGTTAAAGAGCACTGTAAACATTACGCAAAATATAGAAGAACAAAATCTTGAATGACATGAGGGTGAGTAACTTCTGACAATTTTTTAAGTGAACTGTTCTTTTAAGTCCAATGTAAACATATATGTCAGTATAAACAAGCAACTCATATTTGATTTGGGTACGCACAAATACAAGTAACAAAAATGGCCTAAAGTAAAATAAAACCTGTAACGTGCTCCCGGGAGTGAGGACATGTTGTCACAGTAAACACAGACAGCATATACCTGAACAGCTTTGTAGTTTTGAGTTACAGCTAATTCATCACAATGGCTGATCTGAATGAGACATTCTAAACCCGGCTATTAAAACTGCTTTAAAGCCACTCAAAAACTATAAGCAACCCAGAGAGTATGAAAAATCCACGACTTACAAGAATATTGTTCATCTGTCAAGTGCTCTGATAAAGTGAGTTTACTGATACAAAGGAGAGTAAATTTTATCTCTTCTGTTTTCTCAAAAGCATCTCAAAATGAGACAAAAGGATCTCTCTAGGCCACATAATTTTGTTCTGTTCATTTTCACTTATGCAGGATCATTATATCTCTTTCTTGCTTGAGAAGGAAATAGGTTAGCTTGACTTATAAACAGTTTGGACAGGTTGCTGCTGTTTGTTGCTGCCTACAGGCACACATAACGAAATGGAAACAGGAGATTACTGTTCAGCCACCGTAACTTTTCCATGCTGGCACAAATAAAAATGATCTATAAATTATCACTGGTCTAATTAGAAATTTACATGTACTTTAGATGTGTAGATTCACAATAAGGTGTTTTCTTAAAAATGCATATATTTGATTCAGTTGTTTTTAGAGTATACAGCAGTGATCCTCAAATCTGGCCCACTCCTGCAGAGTTTAGCTCTAACCCTAATCAAACACACCTGAGCATGCTAATCAGAGTCTTCAAGATCATTAGAAAATCACAGGTAGGTGAGTTTGATCAGGGTTGGAGCTAAACTCTGCAGCAGATTGGCCCTCTAGGGAAAGATTTGAGGAACCCTGGTATAGAGAACAGATGACTGAAAGTGATAATTCACTCAAAAAGGAAAGTTTACTAACCTCTCATAGTTCCGACCCACTTGATTTTCTTTCTTCAACAGAATACAAAAGAAGTGTTTGATGCTATTATTTTGCCTAAAAATGGTTACCATTGGCTGCACTGTAAGAACAAAAACAAAAACAAAAAAAGCTTCAGAAATTAATAAAAGTGACAATATGACTTATGCACTATATTCAGAATCTTCTAAAACCCATTAGTTTTATGTAAGGCTGAAATTATGATTGGCATCAATGACATCACACGAGGGTGAGTAAATATTGACAATGAAATTGCATTTTTGTGTGGTAATGATTTCTGTAATATCATATGTAATATAGGTAGAGAAACTATATTGTCATCTAGTGTTGTTCTGCCCAATCCAATTCTCTGGGACAATCTTTTGTTAACCATTGATCTTAAAGGTTGTTAAAACAGTAAAAAGGCAGTAAAATAGCAGTATTGTGAAATATTACAATTAAACAGTTTTCTAATTTAATTTAATATTTTAAAATGTTAGATATTCCTGTGGACTTTACTAGGGATCCTGGGCCCCCCTTGGCTGAAATCGCTTTATGGGACCCTCCTAACCCTAACCTCAACATTGTCTATGCTGGTACATTTGAGAAATTTAATGCATCCCTAGCTGAAAAGTGACCCCAAACTTGAACAGCATTGTACAGTGGACATAAAAGGACAGCCGCAAGCCATTTTACTTCTGTAATGTAAGGCACAACATTCAACTAAGTTAAGAACATACCTGAGAGACTCTTAAACAATGTCTTTCTCCATCTAACTATTTGCCACTTCTATTTTAACTGCAGATCTGTTTTGTTTTACACAGTAAAACTGTCATCAAGGTCCTGGATGTGCACATGCTTTCAATGAAACAAAATTGAATTAGCCCAAACAATTTGTGAGTTTCCCTGGCTTTATGTTTCCCCTTCTAATCCCATACAAAGCAGACACTGTTGGTGTTAATCAAGGCTTTTAACTTTGCTTAATCAGTGCTTAAACATGTTGCTAACCTTAAAGCTTGATACCATAATAAGCATAAAAATGCATACACTACTGTTCATAAGTTTGGGGTCCATAAGATCATGTGCTCAGTACGAGTTACGGTTAGTTTTTATCCCATCAAAGTGCATTTGAACCTGACACTTTACAATAGTTTTGTGGGATGTTTACTCTGTGACCATGGTACGCAGTAATGATATGCTTCTCCTAAGGTTTTTAAATGCCTGTGCGTGCGTATGAGTAAGTGTGTGCATGTCTGTGGATCTATTCAAGGTATTTGGTGTCCAATGGTTCAGAAAGCATCCCCCATTTAAATGTCTTCCTTCAAGCAAAGCAGCAAATAAACAAACAATTGTACCACTGTAGGGACCCTGTGGGCCACCCTGTCTACAGAACTGGTGGAGTCCTGGTTCACTGTGGGTCATTAGTTTGTCTCACATGTGAACTATTAAGAGAAACACAGATGACCTGAAACAGACTTATTTATGCCTGTGCTTCTAGAGAAGGACCTTACATAATTCCTAGTGCAGCAGTCCAAGTAGGCTAATGTTTTCATTCAGATTTCAAATGACATTTACAAATAAGTTGTACATGGTTGTGAATGTTCTATGCAAATAAACCCTAAGGTGTGGCTTTTTGTCTTTATCTGCTCTTTCTTTTTGTTTTCCATTAACTCAGATTTGTTTTCCATCTGGGTATGGAACCATACCCAGAAATGAAAATGGTAATTTACTGATTTGTATACACTTGTTTTTGTAATAAACGCAGATGAAAGCTTTCCAAGCTTCAAAAAGGACACAAAAGCACTAAGATTGGTCCATGCAGGTTTTCTGAAATCATAAGAAAACTTTCTGTGAAACAGACCGAAATTTTGTGCTGTTTCTCCCAAAACAAGAAAACCGCAGTTAACAGTTAGCTGTTAACTGCTGCAACTGGATTGTTGAGTCAGAACTGAGTTTGAGAACCGAATCGGTGATTGAATCATTCTAGCTGGTTTTGTAAGCTAGATTCACTGATTCATTGATAAGATCTAACATGGGTGTTGTGGCGGGAGGAGCATACGACAGACACAGTGGGCGTGGCGTCAAGCCTCGGAGACATTTTTATTCAACAATAAAAAGGGAAAATAAAGTGTCCAAGGGGAAAAGTGTCCAAATAAACGGGGAATCTGGTGTCCTCGTTGTGCCGCGGGGCTAGTGAAGGAGGGCGTCATCCCCGTCCTAGGGTCGCCGCCCACGCGGGAGTGCTACCTTCCTCAACCAGGCTCCAGCGGTCGGAGTGGGCGGGGCAGGGGTTCCTCTCTGGGCAACTCTCCCTCTCGCACCGCGCCGGAACCGGGACAGAGAAACCGGGTATTAGTTGTCAGCCTCAACCAGCCACAGGGTAAATAACCAATAGAAAGAACGTCACTTACCCCTTTGGTGGCTGGGAGGCTGTCCCCGTCCTTCCTCCGTCCCCGTACGGGCTCGACGGCTTCTTGCGAGCGAGAGGGGATGACGTCATCGGATGTTGCCCAACTGCGCTGTCTAGGCTCCGCCTGCCCGCATTCTCCACCACTGTGGCGGGAGGAGCCAACGACAGACACAGTGGGCGTGGCGTCAAGCCTCGGAGAGGTTTTTATTCAACAATAAAAAGGGAAAATAAAGTGTCCAAGGGGAAAAGTGTCCAAATAAACGGGGAATCTGGTGTCCTCGTTGTGCCGCGGGGCTAGTGAAGGAGGGTAGTGTTCGTTAGGGAAGGGTCCAGGGAAGGGGCGGAGTCCGGTGGCCGACCGCGCTCCCCTCTCGGGGCCGGGAGCGAGTGGCGGCGGCGTCTCTTGCGCGGCTTCGTCTATCTCCTGGCGTCCTCCTCGACGCTCCCTTCCTGGACCCACGAGGACACCAGCGTGCATGCACGGGGAAGAGACCGGTCTCCCGAGGAGAGGCGCGATCGGCATTTAAACAGCGGCGGTGATGAGGCTCTATTCACATCAGGTGCGCCTCATCACACGCCGCCAGCCCTAGGTGTTCAGCGCCCCTCCTCTCTCACACACCCACTCCCGTCGGGAGCCTGGTGAAGGGCGGCGAATACGGGACGGGGTGGTGATGATGGACAGGGGAGAGGCAGCCGACTCGTCACAGTGTGGATTGACATCAGGGCGAGTAAATGATGATGGAATTTTCAGTTTTTTGTTGAACTATTTAAAAATACATATGTCCCTGAACATCAATACCAGGCTGTAAATATCACTTCTTATAATGAAGTTAATTTCTGACGTTGGTATAAGCCAGTGCTTCTCAAAGTCCGGACTCCGGTCCGGGTCCGGACCCGGAGGGAATTCAATCCGGACCCGCTTCTATTTCATATTTCAAGAACACTAATTATATTTCCTACTTTTATAAACGCACGTTAAACTTGTAAATCATTTGTTTATTTATTCTTATTTTTTTATGTCTTTTGGAGAAGGTCCGAAATTGCAGGCGAGATATTGAAACTTTTCCTTCATGACATTTGTTGTCATCATGACATCCAGTGAGCGTATGACGTTTGACATAATCGGGCGACATTTCACCGCTAATATTTTATTTTTATTTTTTTTGGTTTGCTATCACTTATATTATGGCAATTTGTCTTATAGCAGTGCCCAGTGTATACATTTATTTGTGGCGGCTTGTCACAATATCAAAACTGACCGCTAAATAGATTTTCCAAAAGGCTTATACTTCGTTGAATAAACTGAGCACTGCGCGTTTCAAAAATAAAATGCTGCGCGGGTGTTTTTATATGAATGTATCTTTTAAAAGAACCGTCCGTTTTCTTCAGAAAAGCTTTGATGTCAATTTTCATTTGGTCTTTCCTGTAATGGCTGATAAAGTAGCGCTTATTTGATTACAGTCGTTACCGGGGAAACAGCTATATATCACGCTCCAACAGCGCCTCCTGCTGGCAGAGAATCAACTTGCATTTGCTAGTCTGTGGGAAACACTGGTGTCTGTCAGCAAACATAAACAAAAAAGCATGCTTCAGAACTGTTTTGAGAAGGTGCTTAAGTTTTGAGCCATGTATTATTACTATGAATTAGGCTACTACTACTACTCTTACTATCTTGTGCCCTGCAATAACCATTTACACAAACTCTCTTTTGATATAAAGGGGAAAAAAGACAAAATCGGCCCAAAAAAATCTGCATCATATATCGGCCATAGGCTGCCCTGATTTCTAAATATCGGCATTGGCCAGAGAAAAAACATTATAGGTCGACTTCTACTGCTGACACTTAAATTAATTGTTTTGCCACTTTTGCACTTGTTATTAAAGTATTTTGAATGCAAAGGGAACCTTTTTTTTTTTAAATGAGTGTTTATTTGTTATATGTTATGTATGTTTATTAAAAACACGTTTTGTAATAACCAATTGATCCGGACCTTTGACACTGATGAAAATTCAGATTTGAACCTTTGAATGTAGACTTTGAGAACCCCTGGTATAAGCCGTCTGTGTATGTGGCTGTGGATTTGTCTAGGCCTGTCCGTTCCATTCGGAGTCTCACATTTGCTCATAAGCGTTCTCATGTCAGTGGCGATGAGGCTGTATATTGATGCTAATCTGATAGAGCACAGCGAGGGGAAATAGCCACTTTTCTCTGGCCCTTTTTCACCCAACCTCAGCCCTGCCCCGACCGCTTGGCTCCACAACCATGTTTCCATCTCAGACCTGCTTTTTCCATGTTACATTTCAGATTTAGCCCTTTTGCTCACTATGTTCTATCTTTCCTTCTGTCTTTTATTCGCTCATTCCTCTGCCGAAATCCACATGATTATGTTTCCTGGTGACTGAGTTAAATGGCTCCAGGACAACAGAAAGATTGAAAGGTCTTCATATAGATGTCGTTAGCCTGTCAGATATTTTTGCCTCTGTATTTTAGATTCCCCTCCAATCCAACAGAACCTTATGGCTATGGTCACGTATTGACCTGTTGTCAAGACAAGTGCTCTTACCTTTGGTCTTGACTTGTATAAATATTTTTAAAGTCTATGATAAAGTGAAACTTTATCAGTCGTTTTTCATATAAAATAAACAAATCTGCCGTCTGTGGGCAAAAAGTGATGTGTTGTATATTCTTCATCTTTAAGAAGGATATAGCACATTACACACACTTTTGTGAACCCTCTTATCTATCTGCATATCTCTCAAGCATTCAAAACTGCTCTGGTTGCCCGTTGTGTCTCCAGTTGGCACTAATGACTCATAGAACCTTGAAAAAATGTTTCTATAATGGCCTTGTCCCAAATACTGACATGTTCCTGTGGACTTTTGATAGAATCCACTTTCCTGCTTTCAGCAAATCATTTACTGGGGGAACATAACCTAATTAGTATACTTGAACCAGGCTGATAAATTTACATTTTTGGTTTTTTTTTAGGTTGTTTCTACTTCACATTTTTTAATTACTCTAGCCTAAAAAGACTGCAAATGCGTCTGACAATAGGACATGCTCATGGTCAAAATTATATTAATAGTGATGTTGCCGGAGGCTGATGGATCTATTAACATTTATGAAATACAAGCATGTCATTTATTTTGTGCTTTTGAGTGTTTCTGTGTGTTTATTTGTCAAAACTTGTAGTGACAAAAATGTTGTGATAATTAAAGTAAATAATTTTTTTTCTGTCACCATATTTTTTTTATAGCAAAATGCTGTTTTTTTTTGCCAGTATTTTGTTCACTATGCTCAGCTGCTGTAGATCTACTCATCTTGGTAGTTTACACTGATTTAATGTCAGATAAATTCAACTCATTAAACTAAATTACATTTAAATGTTTTGTACACTTAATTGGATTATATGGTCAATAATTCAAACAGAGCCACAACAGAGTCTAGATAATGTGACGGTTTTATGTCCCCTCTCACTACTATGCCCTTAAAACATCTTAAAGACCAAATCAGAAAAAAAAATTGTAGAGAAAAAGTCTATAACACATTTTAAAAATTAGCATGCGGCGCTCAATATGGCACCTGCAGCAGTTCCAGTTATAAAAATCGCATTTATTTTCTCCATAGAGAAATATAATAGTAATAAATCACAGGCTATAAACCTTTCAAAATAAAATCCAGTGTAGTTAAAGAATATGCTGCTGCAGAAACCATTTTTTAAATCTTATATAAATCCCAAAGTACAACATCCAGAATCCTGAAGTGAGATTCAATCAATGCAGTCAGTATTCATTATGCAAGTTAGATTGTTTTAGGGCTTAGAACTCATTGAAGTTTTTAAGTGTTGTTTTTATAAGTGTACATGGAAACACTGGCCACTAGCGCCAACAAATGGCCTAGCAAAAATAATGATCGCTTTCAAACAGGTTCCCCAAACACTTGGTCAGTCAAACAGATACCAGTGATACTGTTGAGCTGGATGGGAAGCTCAAGCAAACAGCGCAATTATTTGGAAGGGGAAATCATTCAACTAATGACTTACTTATAACTGTCTCTGGATATTATACTGGGGTATTTTTATACTCTTTAGATTTTATGTCTTTGGAGAAAACAAAAGGGAAAAAAATTGTTCTGGAAGCCAGGCTGCTGAAAAAAATGAATGGTCATTTGTGTTCTATTGTCATTATATAATATTTTTCTCCATGGTGAAAATATGACGGACCGATGATTCAAACTGTTAATACATCTGTTGTTTTTATGCTTGCCTCAAATTTGTTTCTTTGATTGAAATCCCCTCAGTGTGTGTGTACTAACAGCCCTTCTAGTCTTTTTGAATCTTTCAAACATTCTCCGTCTTTGTCTCTCCACTCTTACAAACACACACACTCACAAACCCACACATATTTTGACGATGTCTTTCATACTTTTGTGGCCCTTGACAGTGTTAAATGTTTGGCAGTCAACGGGACAGTCACAAGCCTCACGGTTTTCATCCAAAATATCTTAAATTGTGTTCCGAAGCAGAACGAAAATTTTATGGGTTTGAAACGACATGGGGGTAAGTGATTAATGACAAAATTTTCATTTTGGGGTCATGGCCACGGGAACTAGGGGTGCTGCAGCACCCCCCGCTACAGAGCCAAGTCTGAGATTTTCCTTGTGACCCTCGATCATCCCCAAGATAATAGATTTTTTTGATAGTTTTGTGATTAATTATGTATTAAACTGGCCAGAAATATAGCCTTGTGCGGTTGTATTTTTCTTGCACACCTCGTGGCGTGTGTCCCTACATCTCCCCCTCACACTGACAGAATTTCATGTGATATGTTCACGCGATACCGTAATTTTACATTCCAACTTGTAAAAACCATTCATATCTTCGTCCTTTTTAATGAGCCGTTTTCTGAAGCTTCCTATCTTCTCAAGATGGCCACTGTCAATCTCATAAGCACAGCTCTATTAACTACATACTGTAATCTATTAACTATGCACATCATAACGTTTTTGGAAAGTAGACTATCCATATTATGACAAAATATTTTAATAAGATTGAATTGTATTTAACCTGATCACGTTTAATAAAAATACATTTTTAGTTTAATTATAACGCCACATGTCCATGATTATTCAAACAACGAATAAGTTATACATTGAGCAAAGAACATTTACATTATCAAAAAATATGACTGAATTCAGTCTCGCGTGAGCATAAGCACTCTAAAAAAAGCTATAAGCTATAATCAGTGTTGTCTGCTGTGTATGATTAATTAATCTCTTACATCGCATGTACATCTGCACTTTATCTTATTCTGATGAGAGACGAAACATTTGCGTATTAGCAATGTTTATATTTAGTAAAATCCCCTTAAATAATAGAAATATTAAAGAAACAATTATTGAACTAAAATCACAAAAGCACAAATATATACTGGTTCGCATATAACTGTATTCATTTGTGTTAATCTATAAGAGTTTTGGCCTTTTAATATTACGATTTTGTCAAAAATCCCCCAACATGGCCTCGCCTCCAGCACCCCCCAGATAAAATATGTCCCTGCGGCTATGTTTGTGGTGGAGTAACCCTTTAAGACATATATTGACTTCTTTCTCACACAGTTGGAGGAACTAAATGGAGGAACAAATGCACAACAAGGCTTCAGGGTGGAGTCGATAGAAAAAAAAAAAAATAGAAGAGACTACTAAGGAAGACCCCTAATTATTGATTACAGCTGGAAAGGAATGCTAAAGATGGGGTAATGTTGAGTTTGGACATGGTTGTTCTGGACTGAAATTCATTGTCATTCAAAAGATAAAGATGATCTCTTTTTCTCTCTCTCTGTATTATTAGAGTCCATAAAGACAGCGATGAGAGATCTCTGGCTAACCTTCTGTCGACTCCAGCGCTCCAGAGAGAGAAAGTGAGTGAGTACAGTGAGAGTTCCTGTAGATGTCATTGGTGTTCACTGGGCTAGTCTGGGTGGAGACTGGGCGTTTGGGTTCCTGACAATCTGTCCTGGGATGAACTGGGAGACTTAGTGGACTGGAGTCAGGATCGACACACAGAGAGAGAGAGAGAGACACTGATGGAGTATGTGAATGAGGAGGAAATCAGCTGTTTAGGAGAAACAAGAGCTCAGCCAAGACTCACCACACTGTCTGGCAGAGTCCTTCTCCTCATCGCTCCATCGTTTTCATTTTCAATTACGCTCTACCCTGGTCCATAATTTTCCTGTTTTCTCTGTCTGTCGAATGGGCCAAATCAAATCCCACTCTTCTTGCTGGTGCTGTTTATCCTGGTCTCCGCAGGGAAAATTGACTTGACTCAGGGCCACTGAGGAGATGTTATCTTTTTTCCGCTGACATTTTCGATCTCAAATCACATCATACTCATCATTTGATCTAGAAGGTTGAGTTCATAATAATTGGGTTTTCAGGCACGTGATCCTGTAGCACTTGCAATAAACACTAGTAAATGAACTACAGGCAAGCAAGTAAAAACAAGGCTTGTTCACACAAACCAACATTTTTTTAGGTTGTCGTGTGTTTGTGCAGCGTGCAAATATCTGAGCAGAGAAGAATATTTCTGATAGCTTTCTACCAAACACCCTCACACTCTTTCTCGTAAGGTCAAATGTGATTACTTCAGAGCACTGTCAGAAAGAACAGTGTAATACACACTGCAACAAACACTAGTGCGAAAACGCACACTGGCCGACAGAAACGCTGGTCCCTACAGCTGGGTCTCCAGCACAGAGTCGTACATAGTGATCCACCTGTGACAATAAACACTGTGATTACCTCCTAGAGCCTACTGACGCCATCTAATATACTCAAGAGATCATCACAAGGACAGGGTGACCATTCCATCCGTCTCTCTCTCGCCACATCTCTGTGACCCATTACCACCACCTCCCCTCGGCAGAACAGCGGAGCCTCAAGGGAAGTACACTGGCTCGATTCCCACAGCATTTTCCATCACTGAGACCAGGAGGTGAGCACCTGTGATGCAATTACAACAGCAATTGTCATTTAAATTTTCCCCACCTAGATTTTGCCTTAATGGTGTATTAAGTTGGTAAGTAATATAATACTTAATAATAATAATATAATACCCAATAATAACGGTGATGTGCCTTGCAGACATCTCTATGATAAAGGCAAAAGACATGGGCACTCTCCAAGTTTTGCGCTGACAAGATTACATTTGACAAAAATTTTTAAACAAAAATTCTGCCAAGTGTTCAAATAATTTTTAGTGCCCAGTCTTTTTCTTCCAGTCTTTGGCAAACCATAGAGCTGTATGGTGAAAACTTGGCACACCGATTAGGGATAGAGTGACAAAATGTCCCAATAAAACCAAGACAGTGCTTATTATGTAACTACTTTCCCGTATCTGGAGTTAAAGTTGGTTTTATTGTTATAAATAAACATTTTAAACTGACGTTGATGTGGCTCATTTTTTTTAAAATCATATTAAAGCAGCACCGCAATGTGTAACCGTAAATAACACGAATGAGTGGACTTTGTAATTCTTTAACCGACTGAAATATTACATTGCATATACGTAATTGCGCAAGTGACAGACTTGTGTTGACTACCATCTGGAAAAATAACATTTTAGACACATACTCAGTTGAAAGATCATCAGAAATTGATTTGAAACCTGACAAATCCTTAGAACATGAAAAAGGAGTTCACAGGTATGTCATGTGAGGAGAATTATACTGCATTCACATGCTATCGGAACTATCGTAAATACGAGTTTCCTAGTCGGAAATTGGCCATATAAGGCCTCTCTAGGCCGTTCATGTCCAATTTCCGACTAGGAAGCTCGTATTTACGATAATTCCGATAGTCAAGTCAATATTATTTGTATAGCGCTTTTAACAATGCAAATTGTGTCAAAGCAGCTTTACATCGGCTTGATATAAAGCTGGGTGGCTTTATATCAGCTTTACAGTATTTAGACTGGGAAATAGTGTGTCAAAATAGTGTCATTCTCCTCTGGCCAGACAAAATCAGCAGTTTACGATAGCACGTGAATGCAGCATAAAAAGTCATTTCTGCTGCCACCAATCAGCTTGTCAAAGCATACACACTGCCCACCAGTATTTAATTTTTTTTATCGTGGTCATCTGGTCACTCTAATTGGCAAAGCATTTAGGCATCCCACTTGATAATGCTATTGCACCACCAACTGCTCAAGTTTTTCTTTTGGTTAGAGCTATGAACTCTTATATCTAGAGGCACAAATCTTTCTCTGTTTTCTCGCTTTCTTGAGCCCAGTGATCATTGAGCCATCTTTCAAAGGTCAGCCATATTCCCCATCTGCCATTTTACATGTAGTTCCTAGCTTTCATCTTGTCTTCCAGTTTTGATACGATTATACTCATGACTATCCTGGTTATTGTAATATTTGGATATTGCTTTGAATTTGAAAGCAAAACAAGAAGGAAGGCTATATCTTAGCAATGCTTATGACATTGAGAGAATCTTAAGGGTTTGGTGGCAGCGCCACCTACTGGTTTATAGTTTAACCTTTATATTTAAACTTGTCACAGTTTTTAAAATAATTGGATTTAAATGCATGCATAGGTTGTCACTTGGCCTCTTACTGCTTTTCTTGTTCTGACACAAAATGCCCTCTTCTGGTTTCAATTGGAATTAAGACCTGTAAGCATAGTGATGATCCCAAGCATGTATCATTATATCCATCGCAGGCACCAGTAAATGTGACTTTGAACTCTGCAACCTTCAGTCACCTTTGCTCTAGGTTTCATCGCAATCTCACAATGACTATATTTGAGCATCTATGCAGACTTTCCCTCTTAGATCCGGGGCTCATTACTGTGCTCTAGGCCTTCAGACTGCTATCAAGCTCCCAAATGCTGTCAGTCATTGCACAGTAGCCCAGAACCACATGTTTGTGTAAATCAGCAGACAGCCAATGGAATGATGCGTCTGGAGTTATGTATCTCAGATGTACGATTGGTTCCAGCTCTGGTGGAAACTTTGTGTAATAGCTTTACGGGCATATATACTTTCTCATTTAAATCACTACATGTATAGTATATCTTGCCCAGTCCTAACAGCTCTATCCCTAAGCCATTCTTCCATATTATTTTGATTGATAGTCTTGCTTTTTAACCTCCCTATAAAGGAGATTGTTTCATCTGTTAGACTTGCAGCCGGATATATCTAACATTATTAGTATATTTCACCTTTAAAAAAAAAAAAGAGATTTATTCCATTCACATGTCAGCAAGGGGCAGGTTGCATTGGCTACATAAAAACAATTAAGAAGGGAGGGCTGGTTTAATTTCCTTCCGTTACTCTGCCCCCCCACCCACCCCCCACCCCCCACATCTTGCTGTCCTGTTGTGGGAGAGTGCTAGAGAAGGCTTTGTAGATTTAGGGTGCTAAAGAGCCACACACATGGTTTTCCTAAGCTGTAAATTTTATGGATAATTTCTGATGTGGTTAGAGATTTATACCCCCCAACTAAGACCAGCATCTGCAGGTAATTATTCCTCCGCTCACACGCTTTTCTCTGTTGCTTTCTCATTCTCTCAAACACACACGGTTTCTTTACAACTCCCACATATTTTTTACACTTTGTCACTCTTTGTCCTGTCTGCACTCACTTAGTCACACAGCTGAGGTTGGTCTTTCCTCTATCTGAACGTTAATCTGATACCCCTAAACAGTTAGATGTCCCGAGAGAGTGAGAAAATGACAGACAAAGAGAAAGTGAAATTTAGGAAAGAAACTGTGTATTTCTCTCAGCAAGTCCTCGGAGGCCAGTGTAAATCAGACAACTTCGGAGTTCAGGTCTGTCAGAGGGCTTTGGGTTATGTCATAATACACGAATTTGCCCGAATACAACTGCAGCCAAACCAACTCATTAGGGAAGTGTGTATGTGTGTGTGTTTATGTGTGTGGTGTGTGAGTAGGTGGGATTTGAAGAGATCTAATGTTTTTCTGGAAGTTTTGTCATCTCGAAGGCAGAGAGCTTTCTATTATTACAGTATCTCATGGAATCCAAATACCTGTAACATTTTCCATCCTGCTAATATTTTCCATGATATTTTCCCACATTGTTCACTTTCTCGTACACGTAATATCTTTTTAATTATCCGGCGATTGGTGCTTGCGCAATATTTAGTTCAGATAGGACAAATCACTGTGTTTGAAGGCTGATTCTTGTTTAAAGTGGTTTTAGGTGAAAATAATAATGGACATTGCTTGTCCCACTTTTCTAGGTGGCGTTGAAAGATTAATTCATTGATTAAGGATCTATCAAAAACAGATTCCCAGTTCCAGCCTTTATAGTTCACATATACCTTGGCAAGCATGTGAAGCAAAAGAAACCTGAATCAGTGGCATGTCGTAGCTTCTCAGAGTGATATGCTTTTCTCCATCATTGTATGAGTAACCACTGCCATAAGCTATAGTAATTGTATACGTCTTTTTGATTCACCTTTATTTGTGAATTTTATTTTATATAAGTAGCCTTACTTATTGAGAAAGCTTTCATCGTTGTTCAAAATATCTTCTTTGTTCCACAGAAGAAAGACAATAAATTAAAAAAAAAAATTCTTAGTAAAGCAGAGATTTCAACCTCCGTTGGGGTCATTTAAGGTTGAACTGAATGAGTTCGTAGTTTTGTACACTTTCTCACCTCTGCACATTCACTGACGATGATGCTGGCAGTGTTGGTTAAAGATTGGCTGACTGCACTTTAAGCTGGGATGGAGGTATGACCTTCTTTGCCCTCTCTCGTAAATTGTCTCTCTAGTGTCAGTCATCTGTTCTCCAAACTTGCTGGCCTTTTAGACCCCCTTAACCCCCACTGGGGTCCTGTGTAGCAAAGGTTAAACTGTCGGCTGGTGTCCAAGTGCTCCCCTAGAGCTTTACCTTTTTAAAGATAATTTATTTTGATTTAGCAAGTTTAGCAGGTCTTGAGCAGTCAAGTTTTGGCTTTGAGGGTGTTCCAGTGCTTGTCTTATTAATCCCCTGCAATAAAAAAGAGGAAAAAAAGGCAACATTTCGGCCCATAACAAGGGTACTGTTCACTTCTGTCCTCTTTTTTAAATGAAAAATTTACTGCTATGGCTTTGAACTCCAAATCAAACAGTAAATCTTACCCGCTAGAACTGAGCTGGAGTGTGCAATGGGTAAGGGAAGAAATAGTTCTCATTAGAAACAGCTTGTTAGTTCATGTTTCTTGTTACCAAATAGTTGTTGAATACTCTGAAGGCAGCGTTATTGGTTCCCTACTGATTGGCACCAAATTTTTTATTCTTAGCCCTTAATGTATATTCATTTCAGGGTACATCAACTTGTCACTTGGGCAGTTCCCTTAAACAAATACTTTTAAAGCATATCTACTACTAAAGGATATTAGTAGTATAAGGGTACACATATCAATGTACATCTAAATGTGCTAATATACAAAAAAGTACAGCTGTGTCCCTTTAAGTGTACATCCCCAGTGACACGCTGAAAGTACGACTCTTGCACAAACTAACTGAGATGGATTTTCACAAATTTTCATGTGCTGTCTGTGACTTTCTGCTATGTTGTATGACTTTTTGGTTCGGTAGCAAAATATTTTAATGACCCATTGATGCCTGGCATTTATCATATCCACATACTTTGGGAAATTAATATTCCCAATATTCTCACTCGCTTTTCTTCTCTTTCGCTGTTGTGCATTTCTTGGCTTGGAAAGAGCTGAGCAGTGAATACTTGACATGTGCTGTTACCAGACAAATAAAAAATGAACAAACCAAAAGAATAATGAAAATATTTCTTGTTAGTGTAATGGGAAATGTTAGCCTGGCGCTTTGACCTGCTCTGGTGGTGCTAGGGCAGCACATTTCAAGCACGCACAATGCGAAGACGGTTCATTCAAACCCAATCCTAGAAATTTTACAAGCCTATGTCTTCTATTTCTTCCTCCCTCCTCCTCCTCAAACGTCGTCCATCCTGACCGATGTCGCTTAGCGGCTTTAAAGGCCTCCTTGTTTTGTGACTCTCTGATGAAGGGCTGATACTGGAAATCATCTCCCCGCCAGTTTAATCTGTTGGCCGATCCACGAGGCGTCTGGACACGGTTTTTATGGCCTGTGAGGGAGCAAAGGCTCGTGTGGTCCGATCGGACTGGAACACGAACCTGCCTGCGACCCTCATGCATGCACATCCAGTAAAAGCATTCAGCCATCACTGCCAGTTCTCTCAGGTAGAGGAAGGATGATATCACTCTGTTGGCCTTCCACAGCAGCACCCTTTGTTGAGTTTTACCTGACCACCACCATTGCAGGGAGCACTGGGCCCCTGAACATTGCTCTTACAGTGCACAAACTCTATAAGCCCTTCATTCGTTGCTAGTCTGTACCGTTAGCATCTTGAATCCTCCAGTTGGAAGCACAAAACCCCATGGATGAGCGCCAGCATCCTGTGAGAGGTAGCAGACAGAGCACTCACAAGCTGTTTTACTCTCCTCTCTAATTTCCTAGAAGAGAATGGAGTCAGGGGAAGTGCAAGCTGAAGCCACTGTCAGGACTGGCAGTGTTTGGGCATGCTCCAGCTAGAACAACTTGTGTTTTTTCTGCTTGCATGAAGTGGAGTGATTCCACATTCTGGTGGGTAAGCATAATGACACGCTGACCAGGGAAAAAGTGAGGATGGACGATGCTTGAAGAGGGAGGGAGAGAGAGAATCAAGAGATGGATGAATGCTAAAGAGAACATTAAGGACAGAACAGACAAATAGGGTCAAAGTCAGGGCATACCGCTAAAACAAAGAAAGATGGTACAAATTAAGGTTAGTGATGCTATGAAAAAGAAACGGCAGACAAAATACAAGACAAAGTCATGAATAAAACTCGTCCTGAGTCATAGTTACACTGTTAAACGGCTGCCGCTGATACTCATGTTGATGACTCAAAACGTACTTGGGTTTAAAAACAATAGTACAATGTAAAAGACACCAACGAGGGAGAGGAGTAGAATTGAACTCTGATTCATCGCTGATCGTACAGTACGTTGTGTTTTGAAGGTGAGCGTGATTTCACCAAGTACAACATCATTCCTGCATCAACATCCGTGTTGATCCTGGAACAACATTCCAATCAGCCAATCAGAATTGAGAGATAACTTTTCAGGAAATATCTGTTTTAGGCTTACGATTAGGGTTAGGTTCTACACCCTTGTTAATCAGCTATCATTTCCCACTGATTTTAGGAATAAATTATGTAAGTTTAGGGGTTGGGATTGGGTTAAATGTATGCTTTTGGATAGTAATGTTGATCCAGGAACATGTCTTACTTGGCAAAATCACGGTGACCGTTGTTTTGAATGCTGGATCCCCAGAATGGTATGCTAAGTATATATGAAAATTAATGAAAAGTAATAGAGAATTAGGGCTACAAAATGATTAATCTTGATTAATCAATTTCAAAATAAAAGTTTACAGTGGTGGCCAAAATTATTAGAACACTAGAATTTTCACCAGCTAAAAAATGGTTTAAGTCAGTTATTTATATATTTTGCTGTAGTGTGTCAGTAGGAAATATCAGTTTACATTTCCAAACATTCATTTTGCCATTAATTGTAATAATCCAGAGAGATTTTTGTTTGCACAAGAGAGTCTGACAACAGCCAGTGCTCCACAGAGATCTGATCTCATCATCATCCAGTCTGTCTGGAATGACATGAAGAAACAGAACAAACTGAGACAGACTAAATCTAGAAGAATTATGGCAACGTCTCCAAGATGCTAAAAGAAACCTACCTGCAAAGCTACAGTACTGTTAAAAGTTTTAGGCACTTGTGTAAAAATACTGTAAAATGAGGATGCTGTTAAAAATAATGTCACAAATAGATTTTCTTTATCAATTAACGTCTATTAACTAAATTAAATCAACATTTGGTGTGAGCATCCTTTGGGTTTAAAGCAACTTTTGCTCTAGGTGCACTTGTGCATAGTTTTTCAGGTAGCTTTGTACTCCTTGTGCAAACAAAAATCTCACTGGATTATTAAAATTAATGGCAAAATTAATGTTTGGAAATGTAAACTGATTGTTCTACTGACACACTACAGAAAAAAATAAAATAACTGACTTAAAACCATTCTTTAGCTTGTGAAAATACTAGTGTACAGTATATATATACAGTATATGTATATATATAAGACATCCTTTTGTCGTGGCCTCGAGATGTTATGTTGAGGGAACAACATATTTTTCTCGTGGCCACGAGTTGTAATATAAATATATAAAAATATATACAGCATATATAGAGAGAGAGAGTGCCCTCCAAAAGTATTGGAACAGTAAGGCCAATTCCTTTATTTTTGCTGTAGACTATAAACATTTGGGTTTGACATCAAAAGATGAATATGGGATGAGAGATTAACATTTCAGCTTTTATTTACAGGTATTTTCATCTGGATCTGATACACAACTTAGAAGATAGCAACTTTAGTAATGTTACTAAAGTTGTATTTACAACACTGTTCCAGAACAGTTCAACCCAAATATTTAAATGTGTGTAGTGCATTTTACACAGGACTGTTTCCTGAACCTGGGAGTTGCCTGCCAGCTATGCACAAAGGCTGTTTCTATAAACTGGGGCAATTCCAACTTTGCAAGGACATGACACGTCTCACACTTGAGGTATTCGGCCAATCACAACGCACTAGATAGCTGGTCAATCAGAGCACGCCTCGCTTCTCAGAACGATGAGCTTTGTAAAAATCGACGTGTTTCGGAAATGTGGAGCAACAATAATGGACAGTATGTGGAAAAGCATAAACACATTGCAGGGCTCCAAACTGCGACTAAAATGGTCGCATTTGCGACCAAAAATATTAATTTGCCAGTGAAGTTTTTGCTGAGGTCGCCACTGGCGACTATATATAATTTGCATGAAAGGACTTTTTTCCCGATTGTTTTGCGCTCACATCTTTTGTTATGTTCACGTATTAAACTTACATAAGACGATGCGCATCAAAGTTTTACTGAAAAGAGTTTCAAACAGTCCTCGTCTCTGCCGCACACAGTCTGCTGAACGCAGTGAGAGAGACCTGAAAGGGCCTGTTTACACCTGGTCACTTCATGCATTTTCTCTGATCGGATATCTATATGATTTGTTAAAACGTTTCCCCATTTACACATAAATGTGTCTTCGCAAAACGGATATAAATCCGTTCTTCAATTCCCGCTTCATATGCAAATATAACGGAGTTCACGTCAATGAAAGCAATGGATAATTTTATTAATTATCAGCTAATTTCAATATCAAGAGAGCGCGCGGCATCAGCACTGGAAAGATAGGCTAGTTTCACTACTTTTAATGAAGAAGATTGTGTGTTGAGCGTCTGCGTCCTACTTTCAGGTTCATTCAGTTTGCGCGTCGCTTGCTGAAGAAATACTCCGCGACTCATCCGCGGTGATGCTTGTTGCATTGCGCTGTCATATCTGACTATAACATGCCATATAGCCTATAAAACGCTCTCACACGTCTATTATTTTAATATTATGGGAGGAGTAAAATTACCATATGTAGTTTCAACAACCAGATGCATTTACACTTGTCCGGTCGATCTTCTTATCGAGATCTTAGTCTATATGCTGTGTTCTGTTAATGCATGGACTTCCTGTTATTTGAAGCGCACTTGTCATCCAGTAATCGCAAAAAGCTTTGTGCTGTCTTACTTTTTAATAAACAAAGTATCAGCTTTAAAATGCTACGAAATTCAAATGATGCGGTTTGGGTGCTCTTTAATGCGGACCACAAGCGCACACTTTGGGTAATATAAACACCAGTACCCCGCGTCCACACGGTCCGTGTATGCGTCCGGATCGCGCGAGCGGAGAGTATCGCACTTAATGCTCAGGCGCGATCTCTTTAGCACCTCAGTTAAAGCAGCAAGTGAACCCATTATATATTTCCATTTACTACTATAGTATGAAATGAACATGATCAAAAGGTAGGCAATAAGAAAGCCTATAGAACAACTTACTGAAATGTTTTATGTAAAAGCTCATTCAGTGTTTCAAACTGAGGAAATGTATAAAGCTTGTAAACATTGCATTGTAATACATTTACCTCAGAATAACCACTCAGTGTCCATAAACTCATCAGTCAGCTAGAAAAATAACTATAAAGAGGAGCGTTTTGCTATATTCATGCGCTGTTGCATATTAATATTTTTACTTATTCTGTTGTACATGATTCAACTCCTCCTATAAAATTGCATTTTACTAATGAAGAAAAACAGACTGAATGTGTGAAAGACGTGACAACATTTATAGGATGCACTGCACTCAGTTGCCAAGTGATGCTTATGGTCCATGATATTGGTACAGATTCTGTGTAACGAACAATTCTTTGTGACTGTATATTTCAAGTTGTAAAAGACATTTAATTCACACTTTAAGTGAACCTTAGTCCCCCGATCGACCTGATCATCTACAAGATGGATTAAAATGCTGATAAAGCCTAGAAAAGATAAGACATAAACACATGACAAAATGATTGAAATGTTAAAATAGGGGGGAAAAATAAAATGATAATAATAAAATAAACCACTTTTATTCTGTGGCACCTAAAAAAATAATTTGGCGCCTAAGTTTTTCTTTTATAGGAGCCAATGGCTCCTGTGGCGGGAGGAGCCAACGACAGACACAGTGGGCGTGGCGTCAAGCCTCAGAGAGGTTTTTATTAAACAATATTTAAGATAAAGTGTCCAAAGGGGGAAAAGTGTCCAAAATAAACAGGGATCTGGTGTCCTCGTTGTGCTGCGGGGCTCGTGAAGGAGGGCAGTGTTCAGGAGGGAAGGGTCCAGGTAAGGGGCGGAGTCCGGCGGCCGCACGCGCTCCCGTCTGGAGGTCCCGGGGCGCGGGTGACGGCGGCTTCTGTGGCGGCTTCGTCCAACTCCTTCATCCCCGGGTGCTCGACGGGATTCCACGGCCCGGTGTCCTTGCCCGACGGCCGTATCGCGGGTGCAGTGTCGGCCGGACTGCGGGTCCGGCCGCTCGCGTCTCTGACGGCGGCAGGTAGTTCCCTCTACGCTCCCTTTCCTGGACCCACGAGGACACCAGCGTGCATGCACGGGGGAGAGACCGGTCTCCCGAGGAGAGGCGCGCTCGGCGTTTAAACGGCGGCGGTGATGAGGCTCTACTCACGTCAGGTGCGCCTCATCACACGCCGCCAGCCCTGGCTGTTTCAGCGCTCCTCTCTCTCTCACACACCCACTCCCGTCGGGAGCCTGGTGAAGGGCGGCGAATAAGGGACGGGGTGGTGATGATGGACAGGGGGGAGGCAGCCGACTCGTCACATTCCCCCCCCCCCAAGCGACATCCCCGTCCGAGGGTCGCCGCCCACGCAGGAGTGCTACCTTCCTCAACCAGGCTCCAGCGGTCGGAGTGGGCGGGGCAGGGATTCCTCTCCGGGCAACGCTCCCTCTCGCACCGCGCCGGAGCCGGGACAGAGAAAGCGGGTTTTAGTTGACAGCCTCAACCAACCACGGGGTAATGATGACAAATAAACAGAATGTCACTTACCCCATTGGTGGCTGGGAGGCTGTCCCCGTCCTTCCTCCGTCCCCGTACGGGCTCTACGGCTTCTTGCGAGCGAGAGGGGATGACGTCATCAGATGTTGCCCAACTGTGCTGTCTAGGCTCCGCCTGCCCGCATTCTCCACCACTGTGGCGGGAGGAGCCAACGACAGACACAGTGGGCGTGGCGTCAAGCCTCAGAGAGGTTTTTATTAAACAATATTTAAGATAAAGTGTCCAAAGGGGGAAAAGTGTCCAAAATAAACAGGGATCTGGTGTCCTCGTTGTGCTGCGGGGCTCGTGAAGGAGGGCAGTGTTCAGGAGGGAAGGGTCCAGGTAAGGGGCGGAGTCCGGCGGCCGCACGCGCTCCCGTCTGGAGGTCCCGGGGCGCGGGTGACGGCGGCTTCTGTGGCGGCTTCGTCCAACTCCTTCATCCCCGGGTGCTCGACGGGATTCCACGGCCCGGCGTCCTTGCCCGACGGCCGTATCGCGGGTGCAGTGTCGGCCGGACTGCGGGTCCGGCCACTCGCGTCTCTGACGGCGGCAGGTAGTTCCCTCTACGCTCCCTTTCCTGGACCCACGAGGACACCAGCGTGCATGCACGGGGGAGAGACCGGTCTCCCGAGGAGAGGCGCGCTCGGCGTTTAAACGGCGGCGGTGATGAGGCTCTACTCACGTCAGGTGCGCCTCATCACACGCCGCCAGCCCTGGCTGTTTCAGCGCTCCTCTCTCTCTCACACACCCACTCCCGTCGGGAGCCTGGTGAAGGGCGGCGAATAAGGGACGGGGTGGTGATGATGGACAGGGGGGAGGCAGCCGACTCGTCACACTCCTTACTCGATTTTTTTGTCTGGAGCCCTGCATTGCATTACACCAAATACACAAAATAATTTTCTTTTTAGCAACATCATATTACCCCTTTAAACAACAAGATACTAATGTTTTAACTTAGGAAGAGTTCAGAAATCATTATTTGGTGGAATAACAGATTTTCAATCACAGCTTTCATGTATCTTGGCATGCTCTCCACCTGTCTTTCACATTGCTGTTGGATGACTTTTTGCCACTCCTGGTGCAAAAATTCAAGCAGATTGGCTTTGTTTGATGGCTTGTGACCATCCATCTTCCTCTAGATCACATTCTAGAGGTTTTCAAATGGGATTCAGGTCTGGAGATTGGGCTGGTCATGACAGCCCTTACGAAAAAGAAGTTTATTCAAGTGTGCTATTATTATACTTCTTTTAGACTAGAAATAGGAAAGTATACTTTTAGTCAAATTTTTATGTACTTGTCAGAAATGGGCTTTATGTACTTCTCAGAAATATATTTAAAATTACAGTATACTTGACTTATACTTAGAAAAAGTCTAAATATATTTGAGCTATACTTGTGCTCCTAGAATCCGTGTTTTCATTGTTATATGGTGGGGTGGGGCACTAGTACACATCTTCTGTACAGTATTTCCAAAAAACCACTAGTGAAGAAGAAATCAAAACGACAGATGCTTCCACGTGTAATCTAACACGATCATCAGACATAAAACAGCATCAAAACTGTAACGTAATGGAATAAAATGTCGACCAATGAAAAGGTAATAATGACTGTCAAGCTTTGGGGTGTTGATCGACTCCATCTACGTTCTGATTATCATTCTGAATCCAATTCATAGTATTTTTTCAGCTTTTCGTTCAAAATGTTATTTCTTTATTTTTTATTTATGAAACTTACCCACATTCAAGTGTTTAAAAAAAGAATGCATGAAGCTAGAATATAGGCCCGGTTTCACAAACGGGCCTTAGCTTAAGCCAGGACTAGGCCTTAGTTACTTTGCTAAGTCCTACTGGGACTTAGCAACTTTTACAATAAATGCCTTGGAAGAAAACATTAAGGTGTGCATCTTGACACAGAACAATGACACTGACCTATTTTAAGATATGTCAGAGCAAGATATTTTCAGTTGAGACAGCTCAAACATGCATTTTAGTATAGCTTAAGCCTTGTCTGTGAAACCGGGGGAAAATGTTTTACAAGCAGATACCCTGTTCTTTCTTTTGATGTATGTTCAGATATTCATAACAAAATATATACAAATGAATAAATAGGGACATAGTAGTATACTTCAAGTATGATGTAAAGTTCACTTAAAGAAAACTTTCGAGTATAATTGCAGTATAAAACTACTAAACTAGTAGTTTACTGAGTACTATACTTCAAAGTATACTAAAAATGCTGCTACAAGTATTTAATTAGTAAACTATCAGTATACCTATAAGTTCACTTTTCGTATAGTTGGGTCATTCTTCAATTGGGGTGGCAAATGAGAGGCAGAATTTGTAAAAATTCTTGTTTGTTTTTCTAATAAAATGTATTGCTATGCATTTAAAATTAGTTTAATATGCTATATATTTTAAAATGGAAGCTTAAGAACATTTAGATTTTTAAATAATTTCAATCAAACACTGGTGACACAACCCATTATGTCTATGGTGTTAGCAATATTGGAAGTAAAATTTTGGTTTGTTCTAAAATGAGCAGGGATATGCAACTTTAGGTATTAATAAATAAATAAATTATTTAAAGAATTCAGTTTAATTGATCATTTAAATTTCAGTTTCATGTTTATTTGTTCATTTTGGCCCGCATTTCTGCCAAAGTGATGACAGTTCCTTTATTAAAATTTTGATTAAAATATGTCAGATCTGCAAGTTATCAACATAACACCACAGACACTAATAAAGTGTGACACGTGAAATTGTCAGAAGTTTAGCTAAATTTGAGAAAATTAATAAGAAAGAATGTACTCCCCATGTACCCCTCAGATCAACAAGCACCTGCAATGACATTTACACACAGGAAGTAGTCCAAATAGAATTCCCCCTTTTCTTAAAGGGGTCAAATAATGTTGCTAAAAATAACATTATTTTGTGTATTTGGTGTAATGCAATGTGTTTTTTGAGCGGTTCGAGGCTCAAAAAACACATTATTTTCCACATACTCTACATTATTGTTGCTCTTCTATGCTCCGCCTTTCTGAAACGCATCGATTTTTACAAAGCTCATCGTTCTGAGAACAAAGTGTGTTCTGATTGGCCAGCTATCCAGTGCTTTGTGATTGGCCGAATACCTCAAGCGTGTGACGGTATTCGATTATCAATTAGTGGTCCATTGGCAGACAGCTTCTCATCCAGCTTGGACTGAAACTTGTGAAGGTAGGAAGAATCTTGGAGTCTGACAATGTTAAATGCTGAGCGTATGACCTTAGCACGCCTTGGGTGGTGAGAGACAATGTGCAGCTGGAGTGTCGCTCTGACTAGCCTATGGTCTGTCCAGCATTCTGCTCCCCTCATGGCCCTGGTGACAAGAACGTCTCGGATATCTCTCTGGCGCACAATGATGTAGTCTATCATGTGCCATTGCTTTGATCTGGGGTGCATCCAAGTTGTCTTGTACTTATTCGCCATCCTGAATATAGTGTTTGTGATGAGGAGCTCAAGCTCTGCATATTTGCTGAGCAGAAGTAGGCCATTGCTGTTCGTCTTTCCCACTCCATGGTTCCCTAGCACTCCTTTCCACCTGGTATGATCTTGGCTGATGTGAGCATTGAAGTCTCCTAACAGGATCAACTTGTCACTGGCTGGTACCGAGTGTAGAACGGAACTGAGGTCGGCATAAAAATGCTCAATTGTCTCCTCTGTGCTGGTTAGTGTGGGGGCGTACACACTGATGACTGTCACGTACCGCGTGTCGTTGAGAGGTAGGCAGATCTTCATGAGCCTCTCGTTGATTCCCACAGGGAGGTCAGGAAGGTTCTTTAGCAGACTGGTCTTGATAGCCAATCCAACGCCGTGGATTCTAACTTTGGTCTGGGCTTTTCCTTTCCAGAAGAATGTATATCCACTGGTAAGCTCTGTGAGAGGTCCTTCGTCAGGGAGGCGTGTTTCACTGAGGGCTGCTATATCGATGTTGTAGCGAGCAAGCTCTTTTGCAATGAGTGCCATTCTCCTTTCTGGTCTTGCTGTATCTTCTCTGTCTAAAAGTGTTCTGACGTTCCATGCTCCCAATAGAAGCTTTTTTTTTTATTCTGTTTTTGTTTCGACTGCTTGATGGATGATCTGCCAACCGCGGTTTGCTGGCCAGATATATGTATGGCAGGCAATGTTTGGGCCACCTTTTCTAGGCCCATCCCTTTTCAAGGGTGAGCAGTGCTTTCCTGAAAAGGACTGCTCAGTCGCCCAGGATGCTTCCGGACTTCTCCTCTGCCCTGAGTTAGGAGTCGAATGACCACTTGTCCATGGGCCGCCTACGTGCGGGATTGTGACTACAACTGCCAGTGGTCACCTCCACCTGTTGCGTCACCACTTCCCCATCGCCGTAGGACTTGTGAAGGAAGGGATAAACGGACAGGTGCGCAAAGAAACCTGTGCATGAGGGAGATTAAAGTGGAAGAGCCTGTGTACAGAGACAGTCCCACTCTCTCTGCCTCAGAAGCCATAGTCCACTGGCATGAAAAGTCGTTACTCCTGGAGACTTCCTGTCCGTTGAAGCTTACTGGTGCTTTCTTACGCTCAGTGTGCCGAAAGCAGTCTTCACATGTTTAGTGAGCAAAGCCTTAAATCACCGGGGGTCTGTGACCCGATGGCTACCCTCAACCTGGTTCAGCCGGCCTGTCGAAGCCGTTGCCCGGGGTGTGGCCCCTGTGCATGCTACAGCTACTGGGAGCCACAGGTGAGGGCTGGGTGACCGGTGGGGACCAAAGGTGCCTATAAAAGGGCATGATAGGCCTACCCACCAGAGGTGTTACCCCTCCCCATCCACCATTTCATCGATGAGAATGAAAGTGCCATTGGAGACCTGCTGGGCACGAAGAACAAAGCATTCCTAGAGTGGCAGAAAGATCCAGGGTCTGCATCCAAAAAGCAGAGGTTGAAGTCCCTCCAATCCCAGGTACAGCGAGAAATCAGCAAGATGAAAAATCAGTGGTGGGAGAAGAAGGCGGAAGAAATACAACACTACGCCGACA
Organism: Barbus barbus; assembly: GCF_936440315.1. Taxonomy (NCBI): domain Eukaryota; kingdom Metazoa; phylum Chordata; class Actinopteri; order Cypriniformes; family Cyprinidae; genus Barbus; species Barbus barbus. The sequence continues at coordinate 21,733,392 of NC_136716.1, forward strand.
TAAACAATGCCAGGCAGTTCTTTGGCTCTCTCAAGGCAGTCTATGGTCCATCAAAATCTGGTTTTGTCCCCTTACTTTCTCCAGACGGCGCCACGCTCATCAAAGACAAACAGGGCATCAACAACAGATGGAGAGAACACTTCAGCCAGCTGCTCAACCTCCCATCTACAGTCAGCCAGTCAGTCCTCGACCAGATCCCTCAAAATCCCACTCTTGAACAGCTGGACGAACCCCCATCCCTAGCTGAGGTTCAGAAGGCCATCAAGCAAATGAGCTCTGGCAAGGCAACCGGCAAGGATGGCATTCCTGCAGAGTTGTACAAGGCACTTGGTGAGGAGGTGTTCCAGGCATTCCATGCAGTTTTGACAAGCATCTGGGTAGGGGAAGATGTGCCCTCGCAGCTCCATGATGCCACAATAGTTGCGCTGTACAAGAACAAAGCACATGAGCAGATTGCGGCAACTACAGAGGTATCTCTTTGCTCTCCATCGCAGGCAAGATCCTCGCCCGCATTATGCTCAATCGGTCTATGAACAGAACCTGCCTGAGTCACATTGTGGCTTCTGCCCAGATCGCAGCACCATCAACATGATCTTCACTGTGAGACAGGTGCAGAAGTGCCTAGAACAGAACATGAACCTCTATATAGTCTTCATCGATCTGACCAAAGCATTTGACATGGTCAATAGAGACGCCCTGTGGGTCATACTCAGAAAACTCGGCTGCCCAACAAAGTTCACAAACTGATCCAGCTATTTCACATCAACATGACAGGAGAAGTCTTGTCAGGTGGAGAGACATCCGATCAATTTGGCTTCTCCAATGGCGTGCTCTTCAACCTGTTCTTCACCCAAGTGCTGTTATATGCTGTGAGGAATCTGAACCTGGGCGTGTACATCAGGTACCGTCTCGATGGCTCACTGTTCGACCTTCGCCGCCTGGCCGCCAAAACAAAGACACTGGAGAGGCTCTTCACAGAAGCTCTCTTTGCAGACGACTGTGCTTTCATGGCGCATCAAGAGAACCATCTACAGACCATCGTAGACAGATTCTCCACAGCAACAAAGCTGTTTGGCTTAACCATCAGCCTCAGTAAGACAAAAGTTCTATACCATCCTGCGCCAGGGAGAGCTGCAGACCAGCCATGCATCACCATCGATGGCACCAAGCTCTCAAATGTTACCACCTTCAAGTATCTGGGCAGCACAATCTCAAGTGACGGATCCCTGAACCAGGAGATCAATACTAGAGTCCAAAAGGCCAGTCAAGCTCTTGGGAGACTACGCTCCAAAGTTCTACAACACAGTAGCATTCGCCTCCCGACCAAGTTCAAAGTATACAGAGCAATGGTCCTCACCTCACTTCTGTATGGCTGCGAGACATGGACTCTCTACCGGAGACGCATCAAACCGCTGGAGCAGTTCCACCATCGCTCCATCTGGTCAATCATAAAGATCCGCCTGGCAGGACAAAGTCACCAACCAAGAAGTCCTGGACAAAGCTGACTCAACAAGCATTGAATCCATGATTCTGAAAATGCAGCTCCGATGGTCTGACCACGTCATCTGCATGAACCCACAGAGGATGCCAAAGCAGGTGTTCTTTGGAGAGCTGGCCGCAGGGTCCAGACACCAAGGGCTCCCAATGAAAAGTTTCAAAGATAACCTTAAGTCACATCTAAAATGGGCTGATCTGAACCCAAAGCAGTTGGAGTTTGCCGCCTCTGACAGAGCTAGTTGGCGCACATGTATTTTTTCAAAAACGCTTTAGAAAACTGAGTCGGGCCCCGTACCAAAACAAACTTGTAGCCAATCAGCAGTAAGGGGCGTGTCTACTCATGATGCGAGGAGAGAGTGCTCATCAGTGCAAATGACAGACATTAGCCGAGGCGAGCGACAACAGAAAGATAGAGATGGCGGATAAGAAACAAAAGAGGAATATGTCTGCGGAACAAAAGAAGGCTTACACCGTGTCTACAGCGGACGTGACAAAGCGACTGTTGAAAATCATTTGAAATTTGTGTCAATATGTCATAAATAGAACGTGGCAGCAGTTTAGTGTCTGGGATTTGTCGTGTCGTGCCTCTCGCGTCCAGTGTAGACATGTTGTTATGATAAAGGCAAGAAGTAGGACCCATGTAAATATCAGATCAGCTTTCCAGCGCTGGAGAGAACTCAAGGAGCGGGAAGGCATGTGATCGGATGCCGAGGTTGCTTTGTTTCTTCTTGATAGGTGAGTAGCATTGGTTTTGCTTTGTTTCGCAGAACTAATCATTGCCATACGCATATGTGGGGTGGAGCTATCAAAATAGGAGTGAGACCCTTTTTCGTAAGGGAGGGCCTTTATCTAGTGGTCCTCCATCCACTTTTTGATTGACCTGTCTGTGTGGCATGGAGCATTGTCCAGCTGGCAAAAACAATCCTCAGAGTTGAGGAACATTGTCAGAGCAGCAGGAAGCAAGTTTTATTCCAGGAAAACCTTGTGTGTGGCTTGATTCATTTTCCTTTCACAAAGACGAATATGCCTGATTCCAGCCTTGCTGAAGCACCCCCTGATCATCACTGACTACGTTTACATGGATTTAAGTAATGTAATTATTTGCCTTATTCTGAATAAAACGATATTAAGATTAAGGTGTTTACATGAGTTGCTTTTAGAATAATCCTTTCATGTTCCCGTTGTACATGTTATAGTACATATATCGATTAATGGCACACGTCATTATGTCACCACGCGACGCCATCCGACGTCCCCTCCAGAATTTCACGTATAAACATAGTTCGTCTTCGTGATGATTCCATATACAGTTTTGGGTGTTTCATTTTTAATTTTATGAAAGCTTCAAGTGCAGTTAATTATTTGTACGTGCAAACAGACAACAGCGGTGTTGAAGCTCTTTTATTTGCCATCATTTTATTTGCCAACATTTACCAACTGCCGTGCTTATCCAAAATGCGGCGAAAAGTTCTACACAACGGTAATAGTTTGATTAAGGTGTGTATATGTCTGTACTGCACTTCAATAATGCGACTAAAATAGGAATACTCCACATGTCTTAATTCGATTTGTGTTTACTTCGATTATGACTTTAGCCGGATTAAGGTAATCAAAAATCTCTGTTTACATGGTAGATTTTTAATCAGAGTATTGTCTTAAACGTATTAAAATCGGAGTATTAATGTCCATGTAAACGTAGTCACTGATCCTCCACCAAATTTCACAGTTGGTGCGAGACACTTACTACGTTTACATGCAACCAAATAATCCGTTTGTAATCGGATTGAAGGCTCAATCGGACTGAAAAGACTTAATGTAAACACCTTAATTGATCCGATTGAGCTAGATCGGAATGAAATTTTGATCGGATTTAAGGGGGTGGTTTATTCCTTTTCTAATCCGATTGAGCGTGCATGTAAACACTTGATCGGATTGAAAACCGAAACTGAAAAGACTGCGCATGTGCAATGACGCAGAAATAGCGTAATGACGTATGACACGCGTAATGAGCGGTTCTTCCTTTTGAATAAAGTGTTGTATAAATGCGTGTCCTGTCATTATAAAACTCTCCTTTCTCTCGCCAACTATGAAGTGGAGCAGGACAACCTCCCACCAGTCCTTGTCTCGGACTCTCATCCACAGGCGACCTGTTTTGTGCGTGGGGAGGGGCATTTTTCTGCATGATAAATGAGCAGCACGGCACTGCGGTTTATATGTATATTTATCCAGAAATGGAAAAATATTAATTCTGCTGTTAAAAACAAATAAAGAAACTGTGTAGGAGAGTGATTATTATGTGCAAACAGTGAGAAACTCTATATTTGTGCAGTGTGTGCATGTAAAAAAAAAAAAAATCAGATTTGAAGCCTGTGACATTTAAACGTGTGCATCAACCCGATCACTTTTATTTACCGTTCATGTAAACACTACATTCAGATTCATCAATCGGAATGAATTCAGTCCGATTGAACCAAAAATTGTGAATGTAAACGTAGCCACTGTGACTTGTAGGCCTCTACAGGTCTCTGTTTAATCATTAGACTACAAGGTGTTGGGCATTAAAATTGGACTCATCACAGACAGTCCAATCGTTATGGTCTTTTGCATGCTTCAGCCTGTCTCAAAACTCAACTCCATTGCTAGTGTACAAACTCAATATACTCAAGTTGCTTATTCCACCACATAATCATCTGATTTGCTCATTGTTTTAGAATCATCCACAAGACACTGATAAAAAAATACAAACAAACAAACCTCCAATTAAAATAGGTTTAAACCAATCATTTAAAAAAAATAATGCAGATTATAGAAAGATATTGTAGCCTGTGTAGACAGAAGAGCAAGACAGAACAGCAGTCTCCTATTTTGGTTCAGATTTGTGGGCAAGTATATAGACACATAAATATATTTACAATGTCTTCATGCCTAGACCTCACAGTCATACCAACCTCCTGAAAAAGAGGCAGAGAAAGTGAGCTCCAATGTGTTTATAGATCAGAATCCTCCAGTAGTACCACAGAAAAAAAGAGGAGAAAAAATAAGGGGAAAGAAACAACCCCCTCCACCACCACAGGAGGCTGCACATAGTTTCCATTCGCTTCTTCACTTTATAAAAATAATTAAAGGGGATGTTGTGAGGGGGAGCAAGTGGCCCTGATGTCTTTCTGCTCTGTCATCTCAGCAGGTCCCATCCAGAGTCCACACAGGTCAGCTCACTTCAAACATCACCGTGCAGACTGGGTTGCATCTACTGTTGTGTCCAAGTGGATTTGTCGACCTTTTTTTAACGTTTTGAATTAACACATGTGTAGCACATTGACGCATCAGTCAAAAACTTGAAATATGCTCACTGTAAAACACTTTCATGACTTAGGTATTGACTTCATTATAGCCCTCATTCGTCTAGGCGATGGTTTATAATGTTCTTCAGTGGGAAACAGCTGCGGTGACCACAGGCTTTCATATTTGCCACAAGCTTCATTAAGATTACAAAGTGTTTGTCTTCTTTTCTGTGTTCATTTATCTTTGCTTTTGTAATTTGTATATGCTAGCAAATTGTTGTACATACGTCTCATGCTAATGAAACCGAACGCCCAAACAATTCCTCGGGGCCACATGGTGCTTGGATGGGGTGTCATGGGATACTTCGCGAAGCCAACTCTCTCCAAAATACCTGCGCTCATTTGAAACACATTAGAGAGCGATGTGTTCATTCTTTCCGACGCGAGGTGATGCACTTGTCTGGTATGAAGTCCTCAGTTTCTGGGCGGCCCTGATAGTCGGGGGCCACGGAGTGGGCAGGGAAACGATGAAAAATGAAATGCAGCAGCCATTCCTGAAAATACACAAACGTGATATATCCGCTTGCGTGTCTGGCTCTCAGGCCGTGCAGTTTTTTCCTCCCGTGAGCAGACGGTTGTGTGTGTGAGAGAGACGTGTTGTTGCCATGTGTTCTCTTTCATGCTGCGTGTTAATGGGTAAAGATGTACAGATGAAGGCATAGCAATGTTTAACTGATTCTCACACGCTGCTGATGACACCTCGTGGGCCGCATGCCGACCTCATGCTCCCTTAATGTGAACATGCATCCCCGTTCAGAGTTAACGCAGAGTTTGTGTGTTGCTGGGTAATGAGTGATCCAGTTTTGGGATCATTTGGAACCGTTTTCGTTAGTGTAAAAATAGAGTAAATTACTGAATTTAGTGTGTCTTAAACATCAGAAGTTTATCAAGGTTGCCTGATGTTTTACTTTTCCCCTCTAGAATGACATGTTGCAAAACATATGTGATATATTATTTGTGTTAAGCCACCAAAGCATGTGTATAAATGTTTTTACGAGAGGTTTCATTTCACACGAGACTGGTTCATATATAATGCAATGAGTGACACAATGACCCGCGCTGTTTGCCACAAAAATGCAAGGAAAAAGCTGCTAAATTGTTCCATTGGCACAGAGACAAAATATTTTAAATAAAAATGATACAAAATACATTTTCTTAGCCAGTAGGAAATATTCTCAATTCACCCGCTGTTGGCAGGTATATTACAGAGCTAATATGATTTGCTCTTGGAGAAGTACCATTGATGTGAATGTTCGCTTATAGTTGTTCCATAGTAGCCTAATTGGTCTGCATACTACTGTGCTACTTTAAAGAACAGTGTGAGTAGAATCATCAGATCATCAGATGTCTTGCATTCATACAGACTTACAAACCAACAGTGGTGACTCATACGTGACCTATCACAATGTAATTTTTCCATCAAACTGCTGGAATGGTCTGCAAAACTGAAATGACTTTTGTGACAGCACCATCAATTCAAGCCTTTTTATCCATCTGATTAAAACCTGCTGAATCAGTGAATCACTTTAGATTTATTTAGGCTACATGAAGCATATAAACAAACTGCTTCGATAAAATTATTTAAAAAAATTATAATAATTAGAACTAGTGAATTCAAATGCACAATCCCAACTATGGCAGTTATGCTGATTTATTCATGAAAGTGTTGCTTCGGTTTTGATGTGTTCTTAAAAGTAATGTTCTAACTCATCTGTAATTGGTTGGGGAGATAAAGGGATTTTTCCATGCAGTGTTTCGCTGATAAAGAGCAGTGAGGTGTGCAGCCATGGAAAGTGTTTAAAATATCCTACTGGGAATTAGTTAGCCATAGACTCTAATTTCGTGGCTGGAAGCACATTAAAAAGGCTGAGAACTGATGCCAGAAGATAAAACTAGATCATATGAATTGAGATGTGTGTGTAATTGTCAGTCAGCTTTTCAGTGCTTATGTGTGTGCCAGTTGCTCTCCTAGCAAATGTTTGTCTGTAACCAGGAAAGGAAAACGCTCTCATGGGAGCAGGGTCTGTATAGATTTCAAGTTATATTATGTATCTATCATGTGCATGGCACATGGAATGTATGTTTGAATGCATGTCTTGTGTGATTAAACATTTGGCACGTGGCGTTAAGTGGGCAGGGAGAGTGCCAGGATCCCATGCTTGATCTGTTTTAGCAGCTGGAACTTCATTTGGATTGGCCTGAACCCTATTTTCTCCTCTTGTTGTCAGCAGGCTTATTTTAGATCCTAGGATCAAGAGGTGACTTTCCATGGCAGAAAATTAGCCGCTAATAGAAGCTTGTTTAATTAGCACAAGATGAATTAGTCTGCATCTTTTGCGGACAGAGCGTGAACCCTTTGCGGTTGGGGCACAGCACTACCAAAAGATCTATCTTCTGCTGAGATGTTTGTTTCTGAATGGGACTCCTTCACCCATTGGGTCTAGAAATAGCAAGTCCACTTTGCACATACAGCTATGGTTATTGAAGTTCATTATTCCAAAATAATAATAATTATTATTTAGCGCATCTACATGCTAAACGTGATCATTTTTAGAAACTCAATTATGCTATTTTGGGATTTCTGGGAATCAGCAGTTGTTTGTAGTGGCAGAAGATGTGTAGATGTCAGGATCCTGCTGCAGATCACCTTGATGTCATCCTTGGTTAGGCTGGACCACACGGGTAGTGTGCAGTCCATGGCTCTGGTCTGTATTGTGAGACTGGTCTGTTTTCACAGCTGCTCTGTTCTGCTCAGAGTGCTCTGCCTCACATCTCATCACCATCAGACTCAGTCAGTCCCTGCCAACCTCTCCTGGACATTAATGGCCTTCTCAAATCCTCTAGGTGGTCTACTTTAGTTATAGATAGACAGACAGACAGAACACTTCCTTCCCAAAATGCATTACCTGCATACCTTTTTTGCAAGAGGTAGACAGACAGAAAGAATTCTTCATTTCCCAGAGTGCAAAATCTGCATATCTTGCTTCTTGACAGACAGGAGAATTAAAACAATCAATTTCATAGAATGCATTACCTGCATAAATTTTTCTTTATAGATAGACAGACAGGGATTTTACCTGCATATATTTTCCCAGAAAACATTTAATTTACCTTCTTATTCTTGATAGACAGACAGATAGAACACTTCATTTCCCAGAATGCTTTACCTACATACCTTTTTTTTGCAAGAGGTAGACAGACAGATAGACGGACGGACGGACAGAAAGACAGACAGACAGATAGAGTATTTAATAGACAAAGTGACAGACTGACAGAGAATTAAAATGTTTAATTTCCCACCAAACATTTTTATTGATAGATAGAACATTTTTGTGCCTCCTTTACCTGCATACTTTTTTTTCTAGACTGTCAGATGGACAGAGAATATTTCATTTCTCAGAAAACATTTCATTTGCCTTTTTCTTTATTGATAGACAGACAGACAGATAGAATGCTTAATTTCCCAAAATGCTTTGCCTGCATATGTTTTTCTAGAAAGATATACTTTTACCATTTTCTTGATGGATGGATGGATGGATGAATGAATGTTCATCAGAGATGGCTGGAACAGGCAGAAGTGGTTATCTGTCAGGAATCTGCCACCAGAAATTCTTCATGGTCGTGACAGCTGTAGACTTCCACTCTCCCTTGTTTGTTTTCTCTGCTTTTCATCTCTGAACAGCAAACAAATAAGTCAATACTCAGTACTGCCCTTCGGCAGCCAAGAAAGTTTTTCATATTTGTAGCATTTGTAGATATATCCATGGAACTCTGGCCTCACCCAAAGGAACATGGCTTTAATTAGACTCCTCTGTGATTTGGTGTGAGTCAGGAGGGAACCCTCTCACAGTGTCCTGCTTCCTATTTGCTGCACATCCGATTCTCTCTGTGTGTACGCAGAATAAATAAGGCGCATAGGAAATTTGCACGAATGTCTTGTCACAGTATGGTTATGTTGTGCAGGAAATACTGACAAGCTCTGAGGCAAATCAAGAGTTCAGCTGTGTAGTTTTACTGGGAAAAATATGAAAAATATTGTTGTGTAATCACAAAACTTTGGAGATTTCAGTCTTTCCCAATTCAGAATGAAAAGAGCTGTACTTGTACTTACATTTACTTTAAATTTCCACCTTCTTCAGCTTAAAAACTTAAGTTCAGTTGCTGCCTTAAATATAACTAAAAATTTTAACGAATTAGCCGTACATCTCATTTTCAACTTATGTTAAATTAACTTAAAAATTTCAAAGCCTTGAGTTTGAGTTGAATCTTGTAAAATTAATTTGATATTGGTTCAATTTGATGAGCTCAAGAAATGGAAAAACATATGTTGACTTGACTGGCAATGGCATCCCACTACTGTTTTTACTTTGTGTGAATGGCATCCATCAGCATTTGCACTTATTGTAAACAAGATGCTTTTTGTTGCTATTTACATTTGGCACAACATTTCACAGCGAGTAGAAATAGCCAGTGCCTTAATGCAGGGGTCGGCAAGTAAGTTTGGTATCGGGCCCCAAAAACAAATTCACCACTAGATGGCGGGCCAGAACATAATCAAAGGATAATTTAAGATATTAATTGATGAAAAATGCAACCAGAATTGCCTGTGACTGACTGTTAAAGTGTATTTTGTATCTGGTAGTGAGCTGTTACTCTGTGTAAAATCCTGCGACAGTCATTAACAAAAAGCCACATTTGTGTGGTGGTGTCCGATCAGAGTATGTGAGCGGAGTGGAGCGTCAACAGTTTCCCCTCCGTGCTCCGAGCATTTAATAATCACTCCGCTCCCGATCCACTCTGCGCTCACTGATATCAGAAACACCGCTCCGCGTCTAAAGTATTTCTCTATGTTTGAAATATCACAGTTCTAAGCCCGTTTCCGCCACTGAATAAAAAATAAAAAAAAGTTCATTGCGACTTTTTATCTCACAATTCTGACTTTTTTTTCTCAGAATTGGGAGATATAAACTCGCAATTGCAAGCTATAAAGTCAGAATTGCAAGTTTAAGTCCAGTTTTGAGGGGGGAAAAGACTGATATATTCTCAGAATTGCAAGTTTATATCTCATAATTATGACTTTTTAACTCGCAATTGCGAGTTTATAGCACGCAATTCTGAGAAAAAAAAGTCAGAATTGTGAGATAAAAAGTCGCTGAAAATATTCAGAAGGAACAAATAAATTCCTTGAGAAATATAACTTCCCGCTCATGTCCACTGCAGTCATCATAGCCTTCACATTCTTTCTGATTTGAGTGATCCTTTTCTATCTAGCTAGTTAAATATGTTTAACGTGTGAATTCTTGCTAAATATGCAGTTATATTACGGGTCGTTGGCATGAATTGTACTCGTGATGGAGTGCTCTTGGAGCGAGTGAAAACCACGACGCTCCGACTTTAAAAAAAATCCGCTCCTCGCTCCATTCAAAATCACACCGCTCCACTCGCGCTCCGCTCTACTCACGCTCCGCTCCACTCACGTACTCTGATTGTGAGTAACTGTTGCTGTCATGACAGATCTATTTCAGAACCAGCCGCTATCATAATAATATGGCTACGGGCGCGGGCCAGATATTATTGCTGGCGGGCCACTTTTGGCCCGCGGGCCGCCTGTTGCCGACCACTGCCTTAATGCATTCAGTCAGTAATGGGATGCATGGTCAACTGCATGGAGACACGAAAGTGTGCTATGAAAAGAAAAAATGACCTAATCTACTTCCCAAACAGCTATCCTGCCAATATGCTAATTTACCAAAGTGATACCACTCGCAAATTAAAACAAAGGAGCTCGGTCATCCAAAAATCACACTCCATTTACATTTTCCCTTTCCAAACATCAACACCACATGACAGAGCAATTGGTCTCTGATGGCAGCAACTCCTTTGCTTGCATGCTGAGACCTCGGCATGACCATGCACATGGCCCTGGTCTTCTTGCTCTGTCTCTCACCTTCCTTAATACCTCACAGCTGAAAGCAGTCACCAGCTCCTGTCCAATTCAATGATACCGGTGAAAAACAAAGAGGTGTCTTGCCAGAACTAAATATATCTGTGAAAAATAAAAGTTGCATTCCATTTTTTTTAACAATGACAATTAAAATAAACACTAGTGTAATGTCAACATCAAGGGAGCTGGATTTCGTGTCTTCTCACTTTGTTTTCCGACACTGATTCTCAGTGGATCTTCTTTACTTTTTTTCTTAATTTCTCTTTTTTCCCCCTGTTTGGACAGCTAGCGTACTAAGCTGACTGGCCCTACAACTGAACAGGCCGTTTGGGAACGCATGTGAGTGGGTTTAGTGTGTGTGTGTGTGTGTGTGTGTGTGTGTGTGTGTGTGAAAATTGTGAAGGTGAGTAAATGGTTGTTTTTGCCTGTGCTTTTACTGGAAAAGAAAAGAGAGATGAACTGCTGAAATATCCTATTTCATGCCTTCCGAGTGAAAGTTGTTATTAATTTGTTTTTTTCCTTTGGCCAATAAAAGCAATGAATGGTAACAGGGCAGAAAAGATTAACCCAGTGCTAGAAAAAAAAATGTTTGGAAAGAGAATTAAAAAGTAGGTGAAAATGTCAGAGACCAAACTTTTCCATTCCGCCATCACACCTGATTTATCCAAGATATTACTGGAAAGCTCGCCATGGCGGCCGTCTCTCGCTCTATACACTGAGGCCCAGTCGTAGTCTCTCCAGGCGCCCTTAATCATGGAGCGTGCAAACACATGTGAAGGTTCTGTGGCTTCATCAGTGTATTTCCAGATATTAACATCACCAAGAGAGGAAACATTTATGATTAAAAATAATAATAACAGGTGAAAAAAGCCACTGAAATTAGACCCAGCTGGAATATCAGTGACGGTTAAGTCAAGCAGAGGAAGAGGGGGAGGGAAAAAGAGACTGAGAGAGTGTGAATGAGTACAACATGTAGAAACAAGTTTCATAATGAACATACTTATGAACTTATGACCACGATTTACACTACAACTACATTTTCTATGCAGACTGGAGGGGAAAATATTTGAAATTCTGCAAGATGTATTAAACAGTAAAATCTTTTAGGGTCATTCTGTGAAATGGGAAACTTTTTTTCATTTTGAAGCACATTTGGATTTTAAACAATTAAAAAAATGTAACCTAGCAAACACAAAATGTTCCTTTAATCTTAGTTGATGGCTCTGATATTTTCAAAAGGAATACAAATGACACCAAATCCGTATGACTTGTTGTTAAACACAGCTCAGTTTATTACATCCTTATTAATACTTTAAAGAATAATCAAATTAGTCTTTTTGACTTGTTGTCTTGTGGAAAGATTTGCGATACATGTTCCACCTGAAAAAGTTAGCATAAAAAGCATTAAATCCATTCAGCCTGATAGGCATGATGGAGTCAAAGCCTTCAGAAATTAATTATGCTTTCTTATTTTGTCAGACATTACCTAGAAACTGTGTAATGAACACTATAAATCCTTTTCAGGCTGTATCAATCTTCTCTGCTTTGAAGATCCCCTGAAAAAAGGAAAATGTTATCACAGTTTATCTCTGGAAGCAACTCTGTTGAAGAACCTTTTTATTTTAGGAACAGGCAGACTTACAAAAAGAATGAAAATAAATTTTCAGATGGGAGGATGTTGTAATCCTTTGATGCGAACATGCTGTTGTGATAGTGACAAGGTAACGAGGAGTTTGGAGGGAAAGTGGCACGCATTTGTTGGAATATCTGGATTTCCTGTCAATAGCATCACAGGGTCTTGAATATTTCAGAAATGGTGACAGTATGAATGGTGCTGAGATTGCTGGAAGGCTTTGATTGTCCGGAGAAAACAAGCCTTACTGTGAGTAGATCTCACCTCTCTACATCAATAGCTGTTGTTTGTCTTCTGATCCCAGCTGAACAGTTGGCACTGGCTTCTGCTCACAATGTACCTTCTTATGAGAACAGCTAATAGCTCCCCATCCCTCCCAAATGGTGACTTTCCCTCGACCCATCTTTAACCATAACATAGTGCTCGATGTCAAAGCCCCTCTGATTCTTACACTGTTTATTGCCTCTTAGCATCTCACCATGCACTGTACAATGATGTGGCTCTACAGTGGAAAATGTTGGTTCTTTTGATTTCTGATTCTCTGTTTCACCCAAAGAGTGATTTAGGCACAATCCACTTATTGTTTTTTTGAACCTCAAGACCTTTTCTGGCATAAGAGGTCTCTCTTACTTTAGTGATGATGTACCTTTTTAATAAAGTTTCTTTTATTAATTTCCATGGTTATGGCCTCTGTTATTCCACAACAAAGCTGGTTTATGAGGCATCTGACAATGTAAAGCCCAGCTCTGTAAACCAGAGATCTTCCATGATGTCACTGCCTCCTGCCAGGTGCATGACGAGTGTGGACAGTGGGAAATGTTGTCACTGTCCACATTTCAATCACTCGCTCAATCGTACCGATACATGAAAGTTGCTGCACAATTAAATATGGAAAAACATATCTGCTCAGAATCAAGTGTTTAAAAGGGACATCTTTGGAAATGATTGTGAATCCAGAACACACGTGTTCTTATTTTCACATCCTCAGTGAATGGAGAGCACCCAGTGGTCTCGCTGACAGGCCAGCTGTAGGTGGTCTGAGGCCAACTTGAGGAGCTGGAGAGAGCGGTTTATGGAAGAAGCTTACAGAAAGCACACACTGAGAAACATATCCCAAACATTCCTACTGAGAACGTCTCTGTGAAAGTCAATTAACATTGCATGGCAGAAAAGCTCATGTCCTTATTCGTGAAAGGTCTCAAGGGCTATTGAAACCACTACTGCAGAATTTTAACTTGGAGTTTGTCCTCAAAAGTAACCTTCTGTGATACCCAGCTACACAAACACATTACTTCCGACATTGCTTGATTCCTGGCAATAAAGAATTATGGATAATTGGAATAGTCAAACACAGGAAAGTTAGCATTCAGCTGAACACTGGGCAGTAGGTTGATCAGGAAGCTGAATGTGAGTCCAGTTCATTCCCAGAAACGTGATTGGTGTGACTCAACTTGGCTCAGATGGGATCTGCACAGTCTATTGTGCTTATCGATGACTGGGTTCCTGAACAATATGACCTCATTCAAGGTGGCAACAGGGGTGGGGTGCCCTAAAGAGTTCAGCAATGCCACAGGATCAGCCCACATTTGGTTTTTGCTGTGGCACTGTTGCACTTTGTTTCATATATCCGTTTCGGATATATAGTGTAATTCATATTGACAGTCTTCATTTAAATGTGTATAATTAATATGGTTTATTGCATACTTTTTAAGGATCTAACCTGCTCTGCATGGTTCTGATTCAGATCTACAAACTGGAGGGCAGAACTCAATAACTTAGTTCCAAAAAAACATGAGCTCATGGAAAAGCTGGATCTATCAGGTAATTTTAAATTTGTGATGTTTAGTAACACTTTTTCTAATAACATTTTAAAATATGTATGCAATGTTTTTTTTTTTTTTAACTGCTGTGTGGGCATGCAATTTAACTAAACTGGGAATGCTTTTTTAAAATTCCAAATAGGAATTTGACAGGAACTATAATTGTAATTTGAATTTTAAGATAATATAGAATTAAACATTTACATTGAAAGAAGTTTATATAACCCCAGAAAGTGTTAAAATGTTTGAAGATATTGTAGGCCTTACAGACAGAATAATTTACTTACCAGAGTTGAGGAATACTTAATTTCCCAGAATGCTATTATCTGCCATTATACTTCATGTTATTCCAATACAAATTCCTATTGAACATCCTATGGTATATAACCAGTTCACTTCAAATTTACAATCCAGTTCATGGATTGTGTATTTTGAATTAATGATGTATCATGAATTCTGTATTTTGCACAACCACACAGTTCCTAAACATGAGTATGTTAACAGTTTAATACTCTTTTTAAGCACAGATATAATGCACCTCAGAGTCATTCTACTTAGCCTATGATAGCACTGTTAAACCATGCATGCATCTTATCCTCATCTCATATACTTAATTTCCACAGGCCACAGTCTGTAAAGTTACTCCATCGTGAGAAAAACACGGTTGCTGACTGGTATGACCTCAGTGACCCATTTTATTCTGAGCTCAGTGAACTGTGCGCACATAACAGGAAAGTGAACATGAATCAGTTTTCTCCGAGATTTCCCAACAAGGTGCAGGGTGTAAACACAGCTGATGTTCTTATGATCAGATGTGTGAACGTGTGCATTTGCCCCTATGCTTTTTCCATCCTACCCAAGGGCTCTGGGCCATCGATTGAATGTGCTTTAGTGGCGTTTGGCATTTCCGTTCCCTAACACGTTTGTCAAAGTGTGCACTCGTGCCCATCGTTTTCATTGATCACTGCTGCTATTTGTGTGTCTCTGTGTTATAGGTGGAAAATAAAATAATACACTTTGCAAGGTTTAAAGCAATAGCTTCAAATAAAAAAATAACAAGATTAAATGTGAAACAAAGGTTAAAAGGTTACCTCTAAAATCTCTGGTTTTAATTGAATTCTTCAGTCTGGATTTTAATAGTTTAAATCTGGTTGGGGGCGAGAATGCTGTAATAGTTTATGAGTGACTGTACGTATTGACAAAAATATTGTTTATATCCTTGAACTTTTTGCGGCAATGCTTACTAACCTTTTGAACATGCAATGTGATAGACAGCCAAAATAACAGATGAATCAGACTATACTATCTGCATAAAAAGAGTATGAGAATTTCTGGCAAAAGCAAAACTGGCTGTGTAAAAACAACACCACCAAAAAAAAAATGATATAACAAATATATTTTTTCACTCTCAAGAAGCTGTTTCTAATATAGTTGTCAGGAACAGATTTTACTGCATTGAATCAGCCTTATGAAAAGCATGATTCCTGGTGTCCAGAAGCAAAATTAACAACCCTCCACACACACACAAAGCAGCAGCAGCACCAGCAGTCCAGTGGAAAAAAGCTGCCCTCGTTTTCCATTAAGACAATAGGAAATTAATTAATGACCTTTAAGTAATTATTGGATTGGGGGAAAAAAGGACAACATGGAGGACGAGTTCAGGACCGCTTTGAAACAAAGAAAGAGTTGTGCTTATGGAACAGTGTTTGATGTCATAGTGTAATACCAGGCATTTATGGTAGAAATAACATAAGCCTTCATCAAGAAGATGGATATAGGCCATCCAAACTGGTATTATCTGGGTATTCCACAATTTTTCCATTCATACACTTCAATGTCCACTTTAGAATCAGTTCTTTGATGAATTTCCCAGTGAATTACTATTACAAGAAGATCAATTTCACATTTTAGGAGTCTACAACATTTGGCAATGGAATTTCATTAATTTCATTCTTAGATTTATTTGTTCAACTCCTGAGTCCCTGTTGTGTATAAATTTGTTTCTTAATCAGATTGAGAGAAATTTAGCATTACATCACATGCTCGCCAATGGATCCTCTGCAGTGAATGGGGCCTGAGTCCAAACGGCTTATAAAAACATCATCTACATTTAGGATGGCCTGCGGTTGAGTACATTTTCAGCGAATTTTAATTTCTGGGTGAACTATTCCTTTAATTGGACTCCAGAATTCTATTCTAGAACAGGTTCTACTTGTGTAAAGAACGAATAAGCACATTTTAATGTAGAGGGAAGCTTAACGGTGAGTCTGATATTATTGTGAACACCAGCAGGTTATGCAGCACTGGCCTGCAACTCACTGTGGCTGCAGAGACGCCATGCTTCAGAAAGAACGAAAATGAGTAAGGGGGACAAAGGGGGGAAAAAGCGAAAGAAGGAGCGTGAGTTAGTGATTGTGGATGGAGAGATTGAGAGCGGAAAGACTAATGGTTGTGGTGAAGAGGAGTACGGGATTGGCGGAAATTAGCTGATGTGGAAAATGTTCAAGTGCCGTGACTGAAAGACTAAATTCTGGTCCACGCCCGTGACCACATCCATTTACCTTTACTGGAGATGCAGATATGGCATCAAATCATTGGCAAGGTTCGATCTTAGCTCACACACATTCTAAATAAAACATTACAACCCATGTGGAACGTGACCAGCATACCATCCAACAGCCAAAGTCAAGTGATGTAATCATTTTGGATGTGGAATATGTCAAAACAGACACACCAGGCATGATCTGTGTCAGAAAAAGCATATTTTAATTAGAAAGTAAATATGACGACAAAGTGAATTTCTGAATTTTTTGATACGATAAAACACAATAATGAAAATATATTTGCGACATACCGCCAATTGTAACTAAAATAAAAGGAAAGTCCCAAAAGGCTTGAGGATGACAAATCCAGTGGCTGAAACTAGACAGATTATCGGCACTCATCCAATCCATCTAGGCCAGTAAACAGTTTTGCCTGGAATCCATGTAGATGAGGGTGCGTCAACATGATGTCCAGCCAGTAGCCTTCGACTGTTCCATTTGGGTTCCCTCAATTGCCGTCTGGAGAGTGTTATCTGTCTAAACTTTTTGGAATTGTGCTCTTTGTGAGCGGGAAGACGTAGGAGGCACTCGGCATTAACCTGACACTTCCTAACCCGCAGATGTCGGTCCTGATGTTTGGTGGCGCGCTTCACACTACGCTCCACCTAGCCTGAGTCACGATATCTAGACTTGAATAAACTAACAGACTGAAAGTGCTGCTGAAATGTGCCTGTCCGAATTGGAGCTGGATTTACGAAACATTCTTAAGAATAAAATTATTCTTAATTGCCATTTTCTACTTATTTTATAACTAAAAATGTAACTAAAATGAACATGGAAAATTAAAAAAATACATATTTCAAATGATCAATGAAAATGAATAGTATCTCAATCATGCTGGAATAACACTTACCACATCTGTAATATACAGTAGTTAGCATTTGAAGTGGATCAAAAAAGTTAATCAAAGTTGTCCTTATTGAAGAACGGGTATTGTTTGAACTTTGATGAAAGGTTTTGATCCACTTCAAATGTTGATTTCTATATATACAATAATAAACCCCTGTACAAAACTTATAACAGACCTTGAAATCTAACTGATTTTTTTTTTTTTTCTATGAAGACATTTAGATTTATCAGATCAAATTAATCTAACACATTCGTGAGTTTACAGGAACCTTGGAGCGGCCTATGGATAAATATGTCAAGAAGCAACGCGGCAGTCTGATGATGTTTTGATGGGTGAACTCTGGGGAGGGCGAGAAGGTCTGCAGACAAACAATGAGGTAGATTAAACTGGTTTACAAGTAAGGGAGGGGAACAGACTAAGCTTTGGGCCTGGAAAGCAGTGACCCCTGACAGGAGTGAGGGATCAGGGAAGAGGGTCTAAAATCTCCAGAACTGTCACTCTCCTCAGGGGATGTTGTCGCGCCTGAGGCAAGGCAACTGAGTCAACACAATATGGGGCTCGTGGTGGTCTCTTTCACCTAGACCCTTCTGACCAGGCGGAGAAGCTAGCTGCGCATATTCAGTAAACAGCGGACGTTGAATAACCGCAGGCCACAGGTGGCGGGCTCAGGAATGGTGGTGGTCTGCAGAGCAAGAGTGAGGAAGACGAGTCGTCATGTAGGGCATTCTTAAATTCTTTGACTACTATTACATGCCTCAAGTTGGTCATGCATCTTATGCTGTTTTTGTACTTAGCTGCTCTATTGTTTGATGCTGAGATGTTCTTTCACAACGGAATATCTCAAACATCTAGCGTGCTTGCCTTGAAGCCACAACTATGGTTTGAGTGAGAAGAAGAACTGTACCTTTTGGACCGTGGTTTGATTGTGTTGGCTGGATAGTCCATGTTAATAGTGGATGGACAAAGCCTGTCTATTAGAGCAGGGGTTTTCAACCCAGGGGGGCGCCAGCACCTCTCAAGGGGGGCGCGAGCATCAATTAATTATTTTTAATCTAAAAAAGATTTACGAATACGAGCTTTCAAATCTTCAGCCATCCGCTAGGGGGCAATCAGACTCCCGCTGTTAGGCGACAGTGAGAATGGTGTAAAATAATTTACGGTTAGTCATGTCAGAAATCCAACCATTGGCATGTTGTTATCTCAGAAACGGGCTCAGCCATCACACTGAATCAGGTAAGCTGGTTATATGTGTATGTTTCTTAATGCTACGCACTGGAAATGCAGCAAGTTATGTGAATGATGTTCGCGCACTTTGGGCTCGCGCGGGGGGGGGGGGGCGCGAGTGAAATTAGACAAACTTGGGGGGGCGCATGTCCTAAAAGGTTGAAAACCCCTGTATTAGAGAATAGTGAAGATATCAAGTGTCCTGCCTTTGAAATGTGTTTTAGCTGTTTGTTTGATCTGATTTTTTGTCATTATTATTTGAGAATTCAGTTTCTCAAACCAAAATGTGATTGGTGCCCTTACAAGCATTGAATCCTAAACAGGAGTCTGAAATTATCAGCCCACAAAGTTTTGTAGGGGCCCTCGAGTGTTAAATGGATATTTCACCCAAAAAATTTTAATTCTGTCATCAGTTGGTCGCCCTCATGTTGTTCCAAAAAAAAAAAGTATTGCAGGTTTGGGAAATTACAGAATTTCATTTTTGGGTGAACTGTCCCTTCAATAATTTACAGTTAGATGTAAATTACAATATCTGTGTATGTTTTAACAATGAATAGATTGCTTTTAAAATAATGACATGAGTATGCTCTGCACTTTGTGTCACGAATTCTGGCCATGAACTTCCATTCGCTCACCACCAGAAGTCAATCGCTCACTGCATGGACTCTTGCACTACACTACACTACTGGTACTTCACCACTGGACCACAATTCCCATCATCCATTGCACTGACGACACACACAGCTGATTTCACTGATCACACAATCACACACGCTTTATAAGGCTTGGACTTCCTCTCTGTGATCGCCGAGTATTGTATTGCGTTTATCACTCCCCTAGTGTTAGCTGCCTTACCGAGCAATTCTGTTTTTCTGTTTACTTCCAATATTGTTCTGCATTTATAACTCTCCTAGTTTTAGCTGCAATACGGAACCCACTTTGTTGTCATGCCCTGTTGGATATTGTTCGCCGATCGTCGACTCTCCCTAGCCCTAGGATTGCTCTGTGTCTTGCCCGTACCATACCTGTTTGCTGTTGTTTGACCCTGCCTGTTTATTGAGTATGTTTATAAATAAAGTTTTGCACATGGATCCGCACGCGTCACGTCTTGTTCGCCCCGTTACACTTTGCTTCTGAGAGCATCCTGATTTTATTTTTATATCTACTGTAGAACAATGGCCACCTTATGCACAGTTACAACACATACTCAGAAACCAAAAGATGGGTCTAGGTTTCTTTTTCATTGAAAATGTTTACATGTGCATTCAGGGAATCCAGCACAATCAATAATGCATACTTTCAAAAAAAAAAAAAAACTTAACTATTTAGAATCTAGTTGTATGCATTATTTATAGGGAACAAAATAATACAACAGAAAAATACAACAGTTCGCAGGTACAGCCACCATAAATTTAGCCTTTATTATGACTTGTTTTGCATGGTATAACCCCTTTGTCATTGTATGCAAACTATGTTGGGGTGATAACATTTTTTCCCCCTCCCGCAGCACTACCAATATAAAAACAATCGTGTAAGTCAAGCCATTCTGGAAGAGAAAGAGAAAAAATAGGTAAGAGAAACCAGTGCAATGTCCATTAAATGTAGCAATGCAACATAATTAGTTACTTTTTTAATGATAAAATATTGTAACATACATACACTGTAAGAAAAGAATAAAAAAGGTACTGGCAAAATGCCAGGGCATTACCTGTTATGAACATTTCCTTTAACAGTAAAACAACACAATGCAAAACCACTGTGAAGAATCAATATGAGAAAAACTACTTCTAGTCCAGGTGATATGTTCACTTTTTCATAAAAGCATGAAACTTGGTACAATTGTACAGGTTTGCGCCCTGAACATTTTCAGAAATGGAGCCATCGCAAAAACACATCGTGGTTGCCATGGCGACCATTTTCCGCCATTATGTATTTTGTGTCATATCTCCTGAACCAAATATGATAACACAGAAAAGGTGATGTCGTTTTGATGGTCAAGGATTACAATGATACCATATACAGCAACATAAACTGTTCAGGTGAAGAGTTAATGGTGAAATCAGCAACATGAGAAGGAAATTATAGTATCTGAGCATCACAAAGCCCATATTTCTATTAATTTTCCTTTCTTTGATAATTAACTAATATTTTATTCAATAATACATTAAAAGATTGTTTTCAAGAATACTATCATATATTTCATATATATATATATATATATATATATATATATATATATTAAAAAATCCTCTCAGGTAAGTGTATTTTATTCCT
This sequence comes from Barbus barbus, assembly GCF_936440315.1. Lineage (NCBI taxonomy): Eukaryota > Metazoa > Chordata > Actinopteri > Cypriniformes > Cyprinidae > Barbus > Barbus barbus. The sequence continues at coordinate 21,754,578 of NC_136716.1, forward strand.
TACCTCTCAGGCAGAGTCAGGTAGGTGGTAGTGTGTTTCCAATACATTCTTGTTCGCTCTCAACAATGCTCTAACATCACACGCAGACGGCAATCTTGCTAACTTGCATCCTATCTGCACTTCTTCTACTACACCTCTGTCATTTTCTGTAGGTCTCTGGAATTGTCAGTCAGCTGTCAACAAACTTCATTCTGGCCATTGCTTCTCAGTCTACTCTTAGTATCTTGGGCTTGACTGAGACCTGGATTCGTCCAGAAGACTCCGCAACCTCTGCTGTTCTCTCTAACAACTTCCCTTTCTCTCACACCCAATCCATCTGGAGAAGCCTTACACTGAAGACTTCCACTTCCACTCCTAGCTTCATTTAATCTCAAATAGCTTACCACCACAAGCACTAACAAATCAGGCAACCAGCTTGACTTAATTTACACATGCAATTGTATCACAGACGACATTTGGTAAAACCTCTAGACATCTCTGCTCATATCTTTATTACATTTAACCTACATATTACTACCTGTGTGCCACCAATTCCTCTACCAGTTACTTTTAGGAAAAACCTACACTCCCTTTCACCCTTCCATCTATCCTCTGTAGTGTTATCCTATCTTCCCTCACCCACCCATTTCTCATCTCTGGATGTAAATACAGCAACTGACACTTTATGCTCCACTTTAACTTATTGTCAAGACAATATCTGTCTAGACAGACCAGTGCATACTACCCTTTCTAACCTAAAATGTTGCCCCATGTATCATCATCTTTACTGTATTTTTGCTGAGCAGTCTTTTGGGTGGCTCACCAATGTACTAGATTTATCTAATACAAAAAATATATAAGGCTTGACCAACATTTTTGTGGGGAAAATAATTTATTGAAGATGGTAGTGAAGCAGTTCTTCAATAGTGACGTTAGCATGTCTTCCTTCAAACAATCTTAATCCTTGTATGAATCCTAGCTTCTACCTAAATTCTGTCCGTGGGATATAATTTTATACCTGAAGACAAAAGGGCTAGAAACAACAGATACTGTTAGGACCTTCCCGCTGGAGATCCTGAAATCTACAAGACGTTCCTGAGGAATGCTGTTCCTTTGTTATTCTAATGGAATGGACCATTTGGTTCACACATTTTATAGACACAGTTACATTATTTCTTTCACAGAATGACCAACTGAACTTTAACCACTCAGGTTTCAGAAGCGGCCCTTCAACTGAGACTGCTTTACTGTCGGTCTGTATAGCCCTGCAGATTGCGAAAACTGATTCCAAATAATCAGTTCTTATTCTGCTGGATCTATCTGCCACTTTTGACTCTGTGAATCATCAGATTATCATGTCTACCATCACCGGAGCTGCACTCCACTGGTTTGAATCCTATCTCACAGGTAGGTCTTTCAGGGTTTCCTGGGTAGGAGAGGTATCCAAAGAACATCAACTGGTCACAGGTTTTCCTCTGGGATCAATTCTTGGACCCCTCCTCTTCACCATATACACTACATCACTGGGACCCATTATACAAACATGGTTTCTCCTACCATTGCTATGCTGATAACACACAGCTCTATCATTCATTTCAACAAGATAATCCAATAGTAGCTGCATGGATCTCAGGCTGCCTGGCAAACATCTCGGCATGGATCAAGGATCACCTGCAGCTCAACCTGGCAAAGACTGAGCTTCTCATCTTGCCTGCCACTCCAACTCTACAGCACTATTTCATCATCCTGCTAGGTTCATCAAAAATTATTCTTTGGTGACCAGCTGACGTTCAAGGACCATATTGTAAAGACAGCTTGATCAGGCAGGTTTGCATTGCGCAACATTAGGAGGATCAGGCCCTTTCAAACAGAGCATGCTGCACAACTTCTTGCCCAGTCCCTTGTCATTTCTAGGCTGGACTATTGCAATACTCTTCTAGCTAGGCTTTCATCATGAGCAATCAAACCTCGACAAATGTTTCAGAATGCAGCGGCACGACTGGTCTTCCACAAGCCCAATAGGGTCCACGTCACACCTCTCTTTATCTCCCTGCACTGGCTACCGGTTGTGGCTTGCATCAAGTTCAAGACATTGATGTTTGCGTACAGAAAAGCCACAGGCTCAGCACCCTCCTACTTCCACTCAGTCGTACGAATCTACATCCCCTCCAGAAGCCTGAGATCTGTAAGTAAGCGATGTCTCGTGGGTAACATCACAGGGAGGCATTTTCGTTCACCTTTCCTGGCTGGTGAAATGATCTTCCCATACTTGCAGTAATTAACAGAACACCTGACATGTTATCTGACAGCAACACTAATTTAATCCCAAACCAAACCAATTTGACATAAAAACTGATACCCGAACCGCACCTGCGTTAAATCTCCTACATGAGGTAGACAAAACTTTAATTCAAATTGTGAATAGATTAAATACAGAAAGCAATCAAAGACTGCTCCCTTTAATATAATCTCAACATCTGTCAGTCAGTGGCAGCGTGATTGGCTACATTGCTCAGCGTGTACTGGACCGAGTCGAAATAGTCTTGGTTATTGGACCCATAACCTGACCGCACCACACCCTACACATAAATATTATTCTACCTGTTACATCAAATATTAGTGGTTCACCTGTGTGTACCCGTCCGCATGCAGGACTCTGGCTTCCCCCTTGTGGACAACATCAATTATCAAAGAAAGGAAAAAATCAATAGAAATAATATGGACTTTTGTAAATGCTGTGATACTGTGATGCTCAGATCTGTGATACTATAATTTCCTTCTCATATTGCTGATTTCACCATTAACTCTTCACCTGAACAGTTTATGTTGCTGTATATGGTATCATTGTAATCCTTGACCATCAAAACGACATCACCTTTTCTGTGTTATCATATTTGGGTCAGGAGATATGACACAAAATATACAACTTGGTTATGGCGGAAAGTAAAATGGTCGCCATGGCAACCACAAGGTGTTTTTGCGATGGCTCCATGTTTAGGGTCGCAAACTATACAAGTGTACCAAGTTTCATGCTTTTATGAAAAAGTGAATATTATTTTTACATATCACCTGGACTGGATATTAGCACAGTACATTGAGCCCCATTTTCACAGATTATTATGTAAAAATAGGGCACAGAGTGTTCTACAGAGTGTGTTACTTTTAAAAGTAACATTCCCCACAACTGTTCAGCAGAACTTTGCATTCAAATGCATCTTTCATAAGTCATATGAGAGTTTATTTCTATCCAGTCACCCTTATATTCTGTGGGGCTGTCTGCCTGTCAGAGCCCCAGGAAATGTAGCCTGACACTAGGAGCACTCGTCTGGCAGGCCCTTAGTTCCCATGCATAGCTCTGCTAATGACCTGCACAGCTGAATAGAGGAGGAAGTGGATTGAATAACACGGGCAGCACAGGCCATTTCTGCTGCCTTTCTCAGCTTCACCGCAGCAATTGCTCTCTTGATGACGTCATTCTCCATGTGTTTCTGTTGGCTTCTCAGTGAGCCCTGGGGGCATGACACTGCCGTTTTAGTCAGCATTTCGATGAGTGAGTAGTGAGTTTTGGTGGTCGCTTGTCTCACTCTTGTCACTCTTTGGCAGCAGAAACCATACAGGTGGAGAGAAGGAAAATAAAATATAATTATCAGAACTCTATGAGTGTGTGAAACAGCTAGCTACACAAGAAAGTTTAATTGTCCAATTTTTGAGGCACACTGAATGTGACTCAAGGCCTAATCAAAGAAGTCCGGGAAGGTCAGCAAAAAGTTATGTATTTGTGTTTCATAAAAAAAAAAAAAAAACTTGTTTAAAGGTATAATTTTTACTGGGATAAATTCTAATCTGGAGTCCAATTAAAGGTGTAGTTCACCCAAAAATGGAAAATTGCTGAAACTTTACTCACCCTGAGGCCATCCAAGATGTAAATGAGATATGGAGAAATTTAGTATTATATCGCTTGCTCACCAATGGATCATCTGCAGTGAATGGGTGCCGTCAGAATGAGAGTCCGAACAGCTCAACATCACAATAAGATGTTCATTGATGGATTGGAGTCATGTGACGTTTTTATCAACTGTTTGGACTCTCATTCTGACGGCACCCATTCACTGCAGAGGAGGATCCAGTGATGTAATGCTAAATTTCTCCAAATCTGTTGTGATGTGAAAAATCTCATGTAAATCTTAGCTGAGGGTGAGTAATTTTTCATTTTTGGGTGAATTAATTTAACTTTAAAGACATACTAACTTTACTTTCCATTATACATAAATTTCCATTATATAGAAATTTATAAACATGTATCTAATATTTCATCATTATGTTGAAAAAGATATGTCCATGGACATGCATGTCTATCTACCCTTCTGCACTTCATTACACAAAATTGATGAACTGCAGAAAGCCTTTTGTAACTGTCATGTTTGCTTCTAGTTTTAATTGAATAACACTCTACAGCTCTTCTAATGTATAGTTGTATAAGTCTGTGAACTTCATGGTGTTTCTTTGCAAGTGAAAAGAACTCGCTGAACCCCTCTGAGATATTTTTGGGCAGTGCATCTCTTTGTAACGGTTGACCTGAATCGTGAGAATCCGGTGAGTCAAATTAATTGTACTGAGAATAAATGCTGATCTAAGATGAGCAGCACAACAAAACAAATTATATTAATAATCACGACAATATCGGTTTCCAGCTCAGTGGCCAGAGAAACATTGTTGTTTTATGATATGATTGGCCTAAAATATATTCTAATCAATCCAGCATGCAATCTGGGTTTGCAATTGTTGCAAGCAATGAAGATTCAATTATAGAATTTTTCAGTTCTTCTTTGGTTATTTTTAAAGCCTTTTACCAGGATTTGACCCCCTTCCATTGAGAAGGCTGCTGCCAGGCCCGGACTGACTATCAGGAGCACCGGTTCTTATTATTAATATTTTCTTTAGTTATTATTATTATTAATATTTTATATTTATGCCTTCTCAATGCACCAAAGTGATCTTTTTCATCGATATTTTAATTTGATAATGAATAGATAATAAATCATAAATCGGTTAGCCCTGTTCAGAGCTTCAGGTGCAGGTCAGTTTCACAGGCTATCAGTAGCACCTCATTATTATCATCATTCAGAATATTGTATTATAGGACATCAATATCGATTGTAAAGTTACATAAACAAATTTAGCAGAGACAGATATTCACATGGATTAATTGTACTGGGAGGGAGCTAGAGCAGACATATTAGTACCTTAAGGGTACAAAGTTCTACTCTAATGTACTAATATGTACCTATCGGGATAAAAAAAGATACAAAGATGTCCTTTTAAGAGTGCTGCTCCATAAGCTGCTGTACCCCAAAAGGTACAATTTTGTCCCCTTTTTTCCTGTGTGGCCTGGATGAGTGTGAGATTTCTCGGTCTGAAATTACATCCCAGTCCGGCCCTGGCTGCTGCCGTCTGCTGTCTGCCAGACAACCAGACGAGCTCTTAACCTGTTCTATCCCTGTTGTTCTTGGCCCTCCGTGTTGAAATGCGTGTAAAAATGCTAGAGGAAAGAGAAAGGAAAAATAAGTCTGAGAAAGGAGCCGTTAAAAATTTGCTATGCAATCATTTTATACTATAAAAATATAGTCTGCATTTGTTTTTGATTATTCTCATTAGAAATTATATGAGAAGTCTTAAAAAAGTACAACACGGTCCATTTTATTTTAGGGATATCATGAGAACCCAGAAAATGTGTGTCAAGGTGCCACTTCCTCCCAGAGTCAAAAGTTAAAAAGAACAGCATTTATTCAAAATAGAAATCTTTTCTAACAATATAAGTCTTTACTATAACTTTTTTATCAATTTATCACATCCTTGCTGAATAAAAGTATATTAATTTCTTTCCAAAAAAAAAAAAGTTACTGACTCAGTACTGAACAGTAGAGTATATTGTTACAAAAGATTTCTATTTTAAATAAATACTGTTGTTTTTAACATTTTATTCATCAAAGAATCCTGAAAAAAGTATCACAGGTTTCAAAACAAATATTAAGCAGCACAACTGTTTTCAACATTGATAATAATCAGCATATCACATTTTCTGAAGGATCATGTGACACTGAAGACTGGAGTAATGGCTGCTGAAAATTCAGCTTTGCATCACAGGAATAAATTATATTTTAAAGTATTTTGCAAAAGAAAACGGTTGTTTTAAATTGCAATAATTTTCTGTAATTTTGATCAAATAAATGCAGGGGTTTATTGATGTAAAATTATATTTATTTATTTAATAAAACATTTAATTTGTTTGTTTGACTGACCATTTTTGGGGCACACCTGAATTTGACCTAATCCAAACGTCTAGACCAATCTTGAGAAGAATTATCAGCAAAAAGTTATGTTTAGCTTCTCATACAATGTAATATAACGTTCTCTGCATTCGCTCTAAGTCAGAGATTTAACAGGATTTTCCTTAATCGCAGTTAGGGAGTTTTACTGAGCAACTGAGTTTAATGTAGGACTAAAAAATGATGGCACAGTTAAAGCGGGAGTTAACAGGTGCTTGCCTGTATATTGTTTGCTAAACAGTTCGTCCAGTTTTTTTAGATAACAGTCTGTTTGGCTAGAAACAGTCTTTGAAATAAATAGTATGTTGACTGTAAACTTCTTCGCAGGTTTGGAGGAAGGGTAACGGCACCTTTTGCACCAGTCCACTGCACATGGTAATATGCGGATGTGCTATTTAAACTCACATCAGGTCAGTGTACTGTCATCATTGAGAAATGCAAACAAAAGACCGCTGGGTGTTTGGCCTTGTGCGGAGCGGAGTTGAGTGCTGCACAGGCTGCGAGCGAACGTCTGTCGCATGCAAAGTGACAAGAGGCCGTGTGTGCGCATGTTCCATGGGATAAAATTTTCCGACATGCTTTTTCCATGTCAATCTTTGCTCTGATGTATACATTGGAGATCAACTGATTGTCTGGCTTAATATATTTAATTACAGTGAGTATGTAATGCATGGTTCATATTTCAAAGTATTACGTCCACGTTTTAGTTCAGAGTTCATGCGGAGATGTTTTTTTTTTTTTCTTTGAATACCTTTCCATGGGAGCAGGCATCATCTCTGCATCCAGGTTCTGTTGATAAAGTTGTATAAACTCATATGACCCTTACAGGCGCACACACACAAATATCCCCAACAACTGAAATGAGATTGTGTTTAGTGACAACAAACAGAAAACACGACACTGTGCACTGCAACTGATTTAGTGATTTCTAAACTGTTTGTTGAATTAGTTTAATGTTCTTCCCTTGTTAAAATTACGATAGGACATTGTACAGCCAACAGGAAGTGAAGTGAGAGAGAGAGAGAGAGGGTGGCGAGGGTGATTGATAAAAGTTCTCAAACCAGGATTTGAACTCAGGACGCCCGTAATGCAATGGCATTATATGTCAGCGCACTGCCCACTAGGCTATTGGTGCTGACTGTCTTATCTTTTTAAGTAGTGTTAAGAGTGCCCATTTATTTTGTAAGTAAAAAAAAAAATGTAATTAAATTTGAAGAACTTGACTGGCATGATTGTGTTTAATAAAATATCGCCATTATAGCATATTGCACAAAACAACTAATGAAGAGAGAAAACTGCTTTATTACTAATTATTTTTATATTCTAATTCATTATATTGTCAAATAAATTATCATAAACTTTTATGATATTCATGTCATTAAAATATCCGCATTTTGATTTTATATAACAGTTTAATAAACATGTTATTACTAAGTAACTTTTATATTTTAGACAAAATATTGCTAGTTACTTGGTTTTTGCTCTGCCAATGAAACTTGTTCCAAACAAAGCCACAGCAACTTTCTGAGCAATGCATTTTTGCATGAATCAATGTTTTTGAATGAATCGGTTGAGTGAATAATTCCATGACTCACTCATAAAGGCATGCAACTTGTTCCTGCATGAATTAGTGTGTTTGAACGAGTCATTTGAGTCAGCGATTCAAATATTGAAAAATATATTATTATCACTGACTCAAAGAATTTGTTTGTTCGTTAGTTAGTTAGAAACTCTATTAATCCCTGTAAAGGGAAACTCATTTGCCACCATTATACAATTCAAACAACAAAATAAATTATTAAACAACAACACAACATAAAAATCAGTCCATCAACAACCCCTTTGCCACCATTGTACATTGCAGGCCACACAATAAATGACAACAATAAACACAATCAACAATATTAATCCGTTTACCAGTTACATCACTTCATTAAAGTACCTGACAGCAGTTGGAATAAAAGACCTTCTAAATCTTTCTGTAGAACACTGAGGCATTACTAATCTCCCGCTAAATGAACTCTTACGTCCGCTAAAAATACCATTTAGTGGATGTCTGTCACAGAATGGCCCGTCTTCACCTTCACTGATCACTTTCACCTGTTCCTCATTAATCATCATGCTCACCTGATCATCGTCACCGTCATCATCCTGCACTCATAAAAGCACTTCCCTCAGCTCACTTGATCGTCCGATCTTGAAGTAAAGTAACATGCTGTTGTGACTACAAGGAAAGACCTCGTACGAAGCGCTTGGCTGAGTATTCTACCTGAAATTCCCTACCTGTCTTACTTACCTTCTGCCCTGTTCCTCTTCATCCTCTTCACCCTCAGGATCCAGCTCCTGGCGAAAGCCATCTTCCCCAAGCGCTCGGATACTCCTGTTTACTACGGACCTGCAAGGAAAGAAGGGACGGTTAGAATCCTTGACGAACGATCACAAAGCTCACGGAGAATCACTACTCACCCATTTCCACGTCTTCCACCATTGCTGTGTGTTCACCAAACCTGTCAATAAACTTTGTCACTTGAACCACTTACCTTTGTGTCCGACAGTCCCATTACAATGTCCTTCATAGTGCAAAATCATTTTCAATTTTGCCCTTGTTCTCTCTTCTACAATAACCGCAAGAGAATCAGGAATAAAACTAATAATTAAACCGGCCTTTCTGATCATTTTATTAATCCTATTTTTATCATCCATAGTGTTACGTGCTATGCGCATAGGTGTGTGTGCGCGTTTTCTTTCTCGTCCCTCCTACTTTTTCTATTGCTCTACTGCTTGCTCTTAGGTTCCTGATTGGACGTGTCGCCCGCTGATCATCGGTGTGACGTCGTCCTCTTCGTCCAATCTGCTTTCGCCCTGCTGGTTTAAAGGTCCTCCCGCGAACTTGGGAGGGAAGCTCGTTTGTGCTTGATTGGTGTGCTGTGCGTCTGTGTACACTTTGGCTGTGTCCAAATTCAGGGTCTGCATCCTCCTTAGGATCCTTCCTACCCGGTTGAAGGAGGAGGGATCCTCCGACGTCCGCAAAACCCGGAAGTCGGTGTTTGTGAATTTGGACAGCCTACCCTTCTTTCAGTTCCCTCCCTTACCCGTTGCTCATATCCTGTCGCCTAGCAACCGTGACAGCGCCAAGCAAGAAGCGGGAAAATGGACAAACAAAGAGTTATTCTCCTCATTTTAATTATTTTGGAAGAAATAAAGCAATTAAATAAATTAAATACTTTCTTTGCTCGTTGTCGGAGAGTTTTTTTATATCAGACTACAAGACAGTCACATCCAGGTAAGCCATTATAGCCTATTTTTATTTGTTTTTAAGTATTCTACTAATTTCTCCTACAAATTCATTGAGCCGAAGCATAAACTTTAGCTTGTTTTGTCAGAGAAACTCCTCTCCCACTCCGCTACCGCTCGCTTCGTCCGCCATTACGCTCTGCCGAAAAGAATTATGGGATAGGTAGGACGGGAAAGGATCCACCACACCCATCCTTCCAATTCGGGGAAAAGGAGGACGTATTTGTGGGCCGCATTTGAAGGATCCTACGAATTTGGACAGCCTTCGTCGCGGCGCTGTGACGTAACATCCTTCAAATGAGTACTCCGAAGGATGCAGACCCTGAATTTGGACACAGCCTTTGTTTTGCTGGAATGAAATGTTTTGTCACTTTTTCTTTGTTTCGATGTGTTTAACGCTTAGTTGCTAGTGTATCTGATTTATGGTTCGTTTTCTCCTTGATTAGGGAAAAGAGAACAGGTAAGCATATCGCGCGATATACACTTTGCACGTAGCAATGATGAGTGTTTAGATACATTAGGGAAGTGGTGTGCGCCATCCTTGTACTTTGGTTATTATTGGTGAGAATAGGAAACTTAGAGCGTCGATACGCTGAAGCTTTCGGTTTCTTTTTGACATTTTTCTTTTGTTAGTTAGGTTAGGGGATTTAGGGAGCTTTATGGGAATTTAGTTCTATTTTGTTCTTTGATTTGGGCGCCACTCAAGTTCCTTTTCCCTATGTTAGTGGTAAACTTGTTTTGGTAATTTTTCATTAATTTTACTTTTACTAATTTTCTTTTTCTTTCTCTCTCTCTCTCTATTATTATTATACTCATTCCAGCAGTTGTAAATAGTACATCCCATTTATATTCTAGTGGCATATCTACCCAGCAATAATCAATCTAAGTGTTGCGAACTAACCTTAGACTTTCCAGTTCGTTACACATAGTGATACTACCTCCCCAACTGAGCACTGCATAAACAGGACGCTAGCCAAAATTCCCTTGTAGAATACATGAAGAAGCTTTCTGCTAATACCAATTGAGCTTAGTTTCCTCAAAAAGAATAATCTTTACTGTGCCTTCTTAAAAACAACCTCACTATTCATTTTCCAATTTAATTTGCTCCAAGACTTTAAGAATTATAAGATTATAAGCCTTCTATGTTCTGACCATTAATTGTCACCGGTAGTACTGTTTCTTTGTTTCTTCTAAAATCCATGATCAACTCCTTAGTCTTCTCTACATTCAATTTTTAGGAAATTTTCCTCACACCATGTAACAAAAAGCTCAACCTCTCTTCTATAGTACAAATCATTATTTTGATTAATTAGACCCACAAGGGCAGTGTTCATCATAAAACTTTTGTAAACAGCAAGATGTCTGAGTGTGTCTATAGTCAGAAGTATATAGTGAAAATAAAAAAGGTGATAAAACTGTACCCTGCGGAGCTCCTGTTTTAGTTACTATCATATCAGACATTTTATCACCAAGTCTACCGAACTGAGGTCGATCTAGAAAATAATCCAAAATCCACCTAATAGTTGTGCTGTGTAAATAAAAAAGCATCAGTTTATCGGCCAAAACATGTGGCTGAATTGTATTAAAGACACTAGAAAAATCAAAAAACATAATCCTAACAGAACTAGCGGTTGTTTCCAAATGACTATAATTGTGCAGCATAAAGAGCAAGGCATCATCTACTCCCACACTCCCAAAGAGATACAACCACGATCAGATGATAGAAGCAGGTCATTTGTAACTCTAATGAGAGCAGTCTCAGTACTATGATACGGTCTAAATCCTGACTGGAATTCCTCACAAATACTATTTTTCTCTAAGAAGGAATATAATTGCGAGGATACTACCTTTTCTAGTATCTTTGACAGAAAAGGGAGATTTGAGATCGGTCTGTAATTAACTAGATCTTTGGGGTCAAGTTGTGTTTTTTTAATGAGAGGCTTAATAACAGCCAATTTGAAGGTTTTGGGGACATATCCTAATGTGATGACAGTGATGAATTAATAATAGCCAAAAGAGGATCTATGACTTCTGGAAGCAGCTCTTTTAGTAGTTTAGATGGAATAGGGTCTAACATACATGTTGATGGTTTAGATGATTTAACAAATTTATACAATTCTTCTACTCCTATAGTAGAGAATGAGTGGAATTGTTCCTCAGGGGATCTATAGTGCACTAACTGATGCAACACTGTAGCTGACGGCTACATGGTTACAATTTTATGATAGAATCGATCTTGGAAGTAAAGTAGTTCATAAAGTCATTACTGCTGTGCTGTTGGGAAATGCCAACACCTGTTGACGCTTTATTTTTCCGTTAATTTAGTGACTGTATTGAATAAATACCGGGGGTTATGTTTGTTTTCTTCTAGAAGAGACGAAAAGTAATCAGATCTAGCAGTTTTTAATGCTTTTCTGTAGGATAGGGTACTTTCCCACCAAGCAATACGAAATACCTCTAGTTTTGTTTTCCTCCATCTGCGCTCCATTTTCCGGGCTGCTCTCTTTAAGGTGCGAGTGTGCTCATTATACCACGGAGTCGGACTGTTTTCTTTGATCTTCCTTAAGCGTAAAGGAGCAACCGTATCTAAAGTGCTAGAAATGAGAGAGTCCATAGTTTCTATTACATCATCAAGTTTTTCTGTGCTGTTGGATATGCTGAGGAATTGAGATAAATCAGGACGATTACTTACAAAGCAGTCCTTTGTAGTAGAGGTGATGGTTCTACCATATTTGTAAGAAGGAGTTGAATTTACAGTTTTAGCTATATGGAGTTTACACAAGACTAGATAATGATCTGAGATATCATCGCTTTGCTGCAGAATTTCAACACCACTAACATCAATTCCATGTGACAGTATTAAATCTAGAGTATGATTTCGACAATGAGTAGGTTGAATAGGAATGAGTAGGAAACGTGTTGTCTAACCCCAATAGAGTTCAGAATGTCTATGAATGCTGATCCTAATGCATCTTTTTCATTATCCACATGGATATTAAAATCGCCAACAATTAAGACTTTATCTGCAGCCAGTACTAACTCAGATAGAAAATCAGCAAATTCTTTAATAAAGTCTGTGTGGTGCCCTGGTGGCCTGTATACAGTAGCCAGTACAAACATCACAGGGGACTTATCACTAACACGTGTTTCTCTAGATGATGTTATACGCAGCACCATAACTTCAAACGATTTATACTTAAAGCCTGCCCTCCGAGAAATACTGAGAATATTGCTATAAATTGTAGCAACACCTCCCCTTTTACCTTTTACAAACACAGTCTTAGAGCCAATCGGCTGCTTTTGAATCACCGGAGAGTATCTATTGAAATATTGATACCACCATTACAGTATTGAAAAACACTGTAATGGTGAACAGACTATGCAGGGTTCGTAATTTGGACTATACTGGTTGCAGTGTATGTTTATGATTCACTAAAAATAATCGGTTTATAGGAGTCATTTTTATTGAATCAGACTACATTGCACACGCTTTATTTCGGATGCAACATGCAAGTAAAACAACTCAGTGGAAATGCATGTTTTTTATTGTTTTGTTTTTTTTATATTGCTCCGCAATGCACCTTTGTCAACTCATTCAGTTTGGACTACAAATAACTTGTTTTCTTGATTCAGCAGTGGAGATTCAGTAGTAGGGTGCACTGTGCTCAAAAGTAAACAATCAATCTTTTGATTTAGGTGTCAATTTTGAAAATATTCAAAACAGTTAATCAGAATACTGAGATTTTAACCTGGCCCTAAATCGGTCAGTCGAGTGAGTTCTGAACCCATAACCTCCCACGTTTAAAGCAAGAAATATACCCAGACCAGATGTGTTTTTTTCCCTTTGCCAGTGTGGGTGAAAATAGGTCAAGAAACTCCTTTCTTCCAGTGGTGTATCTCTCCTCTCGGCGTTTACTGTTGAAAAACACTGTAATGGTGAACAGACTATGCAGGGAGCAATAGACTAAGCACAATTAGCCCTTCACATTCCAGCTGTTTCAATAAATACCCCTTTCGTGGTCTCCCCTCTCTCTGTCATTCTCATTAAAACAGTGGAAAATCAGTCTGTGTCTGCCGGGACTTTCCCCTCGAGGAAATTAAGGCATGCAAAGGGCTCTCTCAATCTATATTAAAGGCTCTGGTGGGGTCTTAGAATGTGCTTAATAGAGTCATTTTAATCTGGCTCAGGTGAAGTGACAGTCTTGTTGGGTCAGGGAGCTAAACCTACAAGTTACAACGTTTATGAAGAGGATGGGGAAAAGCCTTAGGTGATACTCCTGACAGACTATGAGATGGTTTTGGCTTGTACACTAGCACAGTGTGAGCATTTGGAAGTAATGTGCCTCTGTAAGATGAAACATGTCGCAATTTTGTCAAATAATTTTGACTGTAGACGTCATGCTCAGATGGATTTCTCTCTAAGAGACAGGTTTTCTATGCTTGTCATAGTGTGCGAATACCATTTATTTCCGCTGTTATAGTGGTAATGAAAAACCACCCCTGATGGAAACTTTCATCATGTATGACCAACAATATTTACCAAAGCATTGATAAACTTTAGTAAGGTCTCCATCTCACGTATATTTACACAGAGTTAAGGACAGAGCGCTTATGAAACATGAAATTGTGTGCAGTTAAAGCTTTTTGTTTAATGGGATTTGATTTCTTTTGATTTGCATTTTGTGATTTGTTTTTACTTGAGGTGCAATATACAGTAGGAAATCAGTGGAAAATATTTATTAATAAAAGTTTGCTTATTAGAGAAGTCATTTTAAATAAGTAAAAAAACTAATTGTAAGATAAAAAGTTGTATATATTGTGATGCACAAATTTGCAATTGTAAGATACCCTGTTAGAATTATTTTCAAAGTTGTAAATTAAACTAAGACTTTTAATTAGATAATGTTTTTACAAGAAATTACTATTTTAGTCTTTGTACTTCAAAATGTAATGTTTAATGTTATTTGCTGTTTCTATGTAATTGTGTAAAATTTACTTGCCATTTCTGAGTGAAAATTGTTTCTACACCTTTCTTAGTGTATTAAGTCCGAGAGATACACACAAGTCACATTGTGAAATATAAAGTTGCCATATATATATATATATATATATATATATATATATATATATATACAGGTATATCTAAAAAAAAAAAAAATTATATCATGAAAAAGGTAAATATTTTTTGTCATTCATTTCAGAAAGTGAAACCCATATATTATATAGATTCATTACACATAGAGTGAAATATTTCAAGCCTTTATTTCTTGAAATTTTGATGATTATGGCTTACAGATAATGAAAACCCAAAATTCAGTGTCTCAGAAAATTTGAATATTACATAAGATCAATAAAAAAATGATATTTTAAACAGAAATGTCAGGCTTCTGAAAAGTATGTTCATTTCTATTCACTCAATACTTGGTTGGGCCTCCTTTTGCATGAATTACTGCATCAATGCGCCGTGGCATGGAGGCAATCAGCCTGTGGCACTGCTCAGGTGTAATGGAAGCCCAGGTTGCTTTGATAGCGACCTTCAGGTCATCTGCATTGTTGGGTCTGGTGTCTCTCATCTTCCTCTTGACAGTACCCCATAGATTCTCTATGGGGTTCAGGTCAGGTGAGTTTGCTGGCCAATCAAGCACAGTAACACCATGGTCATTGAACCAGCTTTTGGTATCTTAGGCAGCGTGGGCAGGTGCCAAGTCCTGCTGGAAAATGAAATCAGTATCTCCATAAAACTTGTCAGCAGAAGGAAGCATGAAGTGCTCTAAAATCTCCTGGTAGATGGCTGCGCTGACTGTGAACTATAGAAAACACAGTGGACCAACACCAGCAGATGACATGGCAGCCCAAATCATCACTGACTATGGAAACTTTACACTGGACTTCAAGCAGCATGGATTCTGTGCCTCTCCACTCTTGCTCCAGACTCTGGGACCTTCATTTCTAAATGAAATGCAAAATTTACTTTCATCTGAAAAGAGGACTTTGGACCACTGAGCAACAGTCCAGTTCTTTTTCTCCACAGCCCAGGTAAGACACTTCTGACGTTGTCTCTGGTTCAGAAGTGACTTGGTAGCCCTTTTCCTGAAGACGTCTGAGCTTGGTGACTCTTGATGCACTGACTCCAGCTTCAGTCCACTCCTTGTGAAGCTCTCCCAAGTGTTTGAATTGGCTTTGCTTGACAGTATTCTCAAGCTTGCGGTCATCCCTGTTGCTTGTGCACATTTTCCTACCCAAATTCTTCCTTCCAGTCAAAGCATTTAATATGCTTTGATACAGCACTCTGTAAACAGCCACACCTTTCAGTAATAACCCTCTGTGACTTGCCCTCTTTGTGGAGGGCATCAATGTTCGTCTTCTGGACCATTGCCAAGTCAGCAGTCTTCCCCATTATTGTGGTTTCAAAGAATAAGAGATACTCTGAATTTATACTGTAGGGATGGTCATTAATTGAAACTCAAATGTAAATATTCTAATATTTTGAGATAATGATTTTTGACTTTCATGATCATCAAAATTAAAACGTTTTACTTTACATGCAATGAATCTAAAATATATGAAAGTTTCACTTTTTGAAATGTTACAAGAAAAAATTAACTTTTTCATGATATTCTAATTTTTTGAGATGTACCTGTATATATAAAATACAGTATATGATCAGTTTATCAACTGAGGTGGAAACAGTCTTCTTATGTGTGCATTATCAATATATACCATTACAGCTATTATAATAAATACTATAAATGTTTGAATATATCCACGCAGCCTATGGTCTTTTGTAGCAGACTTGATACTTTACTATAAGAGGCTCTGCATTCTTTATATTCTCTAGTAATGGCCAGCACTGTGACAACAATGTGGGGGGAAAAAAATCGTATTGAAAGTGTTTCCTAGGTGATGTAATTCTTTCAGATGAGGACCTCTAAACAGCCTGTGGACCTTCATGCAAAGAAGGAATTCAAATGCCTTCATGTCTCTGGAGATGGATAATGGCACAGAAGGGCCCAATATGCAAGACCTTTACCAGGTCTTGACGATGTGCTACATCCAGGTGTGCTTTCCAGCCGCTCTCTGTTTAAATATGTGAGATGCGTGGTTGCATCATTTCCAGCTTCAGCCTTGGCAGCCAAACGCACCTAAACGAGAGTGTCTAGCTGGCTGCGCGCAGCGGCAGAGCGTGCCCTCGAGCCATGGCATCCAGAGTTCAAAGCACTGCTGTCTGGAAATTGAGCCTCAATCACCTTGATTGGGGAGAAAATGACCTCTTGTCTGCGGCATCTGCAGCTGTGCAGATGGGAGATGGGTATTCTTGAAAAGTGAATTCCAAGATGGCTGGATGTATTAACATGGTCATTTGGTATGGATCTTTACCTGTCTTGGTAATGTGAGGACTGTTGTACACAAATAGCAGTAGATAAATCAAACGACAGTGTCAAATGTTTTCTAGAAGGAGTAGTCATGAGAAAGAAAGTTTTATTCAAAGTATGTGTCAGCCACAATTCCGAAATGATCATGCTGATCATTAATAAAAGCACCTACATTACTGTTTACAAGTTTGGGGTAGGTAAGATTTTTTTTTTTATGTGATCCAAAATACAGTAAAAACTATTTACAGTTGTTTACAATTTAACATATTTTTTTATTTTAATATATTTCAAAATGTAATTTATTTATTTGATGTCAAAGCTGAAGTTTCAGTATGATTGCTCCAATCTTCAGTGTCACATGATCCTTCAGAATGCATTCTTATATGATGATTTCGTGCTCAAGAAACATTTTTAATATCAATGTTGAAAACAGTTGTACTGCTTTTGTGGAAACCGTCATACACGTTTTTCAACAGAAAGCATTTTTAACAGAGATGCAAAAGTCTGTTTTGTCACTTTTGGTAAATTTAATGCATCCTAGCTGAATAAAATTGTTAAAGAGTGACCTCAATCCTTTGAACTGTATGTTTAATCTGTATATATATACTTTTAATAGATGCACCAGCAGACCAATAACATCACTCCCTGCATTAACCAGAAAGCAGTATTAACTAGATCCAGACACTAAAGTTATCTAAAAATTAAATAAAAATAGATAAAAAAGAAACATGTCTGTGATGCACTGGACATGTACAAGAGCTGTAGGCTCTCAGAGACCCAAGTTCAAGTCTGACCTGGGTCAGGTCCTGATCCCACCTCTGTTTTCCAGTCTCCACTCCACACATCCTGTAAATAAAGGCAAAATGCCTCAAAACACATTTAGCATTTCCTCACAAACAGGTATAATGCCTTGTTATTAGTCAAATGCTGGTCTCCAGTTTATCTAATCCTCCTCCAAGAACTTAAGCTGTTCGTGATGGTCCGAGAGGTTATTCCGTGTCGTTCGAGATGCTAAAATATGTCTTAAGGCACTATAAATATGGGAGGAAAATATTACAAGATCCCGAGGCAGGGCTGAACGGTTGCGGGCGGATCTGTTTTATTTACCTTGTGCCTTTTTCGCCATCCATGTTTTGGAATTTCATTGAGGTGTTTTGTTGATGCTGCTGTTCCTTTTTGAATTTGTTTTGTTTGTTTGAAGTTCACCAGAACCTGTGGTTCACCTATGACAGAAAACTGCTGTGGGTCCTTTCCGGAACTGGGTTACAAGAGTCGGCCAATGGGTCCTTGAGTTTCCACCGCATAACAACAATGTTTCATTTCGTCTAATCGGGGGTATTTAGGATAAGTAAACTATTACTCTTTGGGATTTCTTCAGAAGACATGGCCCAGTCATGCCGGTCTTTTATTCAAACCATTTGTGTGTGGTTGGAAGTCAGGGGCGGGCAGCAGCCGGCGGAGCGAGTGGAAGGATGGAGGAAAGATCGGATAGCCCTGAGAGAAAGTCTGAGACGCGCAGAGTGAGAGGTCTTGGCTGCCAGTGCCAAACCACACGCAGCTTGCGTGATTGTGGCTCTGCTGCCTGCACACGCTCCCCCTTTCCTCTCCCAAACTCCCAGAAGCACCTGCACGCACGGCCACCTGACCTCTGTGACCTTTGAACGTCTGAGAACTGTCCGGGCAAGATCCGGGGAAAAAAGACCAACGAGAAAAAAGTGCAACAAACATCTTCAAGTGGTCTAAGTTTAGCTCTTACTTCACCCTCTCTTGTGCGCATTTCAGACGAGCTCCAGATTGAAATAATAAAAGCACAACTGAGTCTCTGACCTATGATCATCTGCGTCTCAACTGAATGCTTTTTGTGATATCTTACCGTTATAATTCATACATGTTTTTCCATTACAAATGCACTTCGTAGACAGGTCGATTTGCAGTGCGCACTGATTTACGACGCTTAATGAGAGCGCAACGAGCTGATAAATTAATTTCTTATCAGGTCGTAGTGCTCATGTAATGGTCTCACTTAGGGGTCCTTAAGACGTCTCTCTCTCACACACACACACACACACACTAAATATGTATAAAAGGAAGAAAGTTTGAGTGGGAGCCAAAATCCAGACCTCGCCAGCGGCTTTTTAATGGCACAGGTTTATAATGAAACACTCCTTTAGCCCCCTTCCCAAAGCAGTGACGCTATCCACTAGACACACACACACACACATATTAGAAATGCACGCTATTCATAACATGTGAGTCTATCACGAATGGAAAGAGGCATTTCAGGGGATGAAGAGAACTCGAGCCTTATGAAACCCAGGTTTGTGAAAGAAAAAAATGTGCATAACTTTCTTAAATATTGCATTGATACAAAAGGCCTTTGCCCTGTTAAAACAGATGCGTAGAGGTCATTTCTCCTAAATGGGGTCACTATGATTTGTATGGTTACAATTATGGACATGTCTGTCCCGCTTCGGCTCTGGCTGGCCTCCATGAAAAAGCCAGTGATGAAATAAAACTTCCTGTACAGAGCGTACAGCCACAACACACACAAACCATCACTTAGAGTCTGACAGTGACTATTATGCAGCCCTTGTTCTGCACTTCCTAAGATGCAAGGCATGCTGAACAATAGCACAATCTCATAGAAAGAATAAAATATTGTGCATTAGATTTAAAAGTGTCTCTGATTTGTTCAGAGGCTTCACAAGAGCTTTGGATTACGAGGCTGGGAATGAGACACATTTTCCACTTTAATTTTCAACCACAAGCTTTCTATTATGATTTTGATTTAGTGTAATTTGTTTCTAACTTTTTTTTTATTATTTGATGTACAACGAAAATCACAAGCACAACTGAACACATAAAAGCACCACTGAACATAATAAAAATCACAGAGAGAGTGTATGCAATTAAAAAACCTTTCTTTTTTTAATTCAATGAAGGATTTGACAGACTGATTCAAATGGTAACTCTAGTGTCTTTTTTTAATGATTCATTAAGATTCACGTTTTTTTCCCGCATTTTTTCCCCCATGTAGACACGTTCTTTGCACAAAGAAAACAATAAAAAATATTTTATTCAACAATTAGACTCCTCTGTGTCAGTGTAGCGCCATTTTGGAGAATATCCACTGGACGCAAACAGTGTGTCAGCCGCGCCACACGGATGCACTTTCATTCAATTTAAAGCGTAAACAAATGTGTGAGGCAGAACAGTGTATGCTGCTGGCGTCCAGTGGACTTTGGACTTTGAACCCTGGCATCAAATATATGCAATTTGTGTTTTGCTATTAGAAAACATAACATTCTGCGGTTTATTTACGAATCGTTTGAGACCATTTCTACGGTGGCCGAGAGAGATCAATTTCAGAAAACACATGCAAATAGAAAAAGCACCAGCAAATCAAGAAAACATCTTCATCAATTTGACAGCAGGTGGTGCAAATGCTCACAACACAAACAAATAAAGAATTTTATTTACAGCGCGTTTCTTTGTTTGGTTGTGTTGTGAGTATTTGTAGTGCATTTCTTTATTTGGTTGTGTTGTGAACATTTGCAGCGCGTGCGTCGTAAAATTGAGGAAGTTGTTTTCTTAATTTGCAGGTGTTTTTTGTATTTGCAGCGCATTGAGCTCTCTCGGCCACCGTAAATTTTGCGATTTCAATCATCATAGTAACCAGCAACAATCACCCTTCCTCTTCTCATCGGCGACATGAGAAGCAGTGCTAAGCAGTCTCTCGCTGTCGGTGCTTCGTGCTTGTAATGATTTTTGCATCTTTCTCGCACAGTTTTAAATACTTTCACACTGCAGACGTGTTTGCTGCATTAGTGCGCACCTCTATTTGATCGCGTCACGGCATTGTTCGGTACA
This sequence comes from Barbus barbus, assembly GCF_936440315.1. NCBI lineage: Eukaryota > Metazoa > Chordata > Actinopteri > Cypriniformes > Cyprinidae > Barbus > Barbus barbus. The sequence continues at coordinate 21,775,420 of NC_136716.1, forward strand.
ATTTATTCAGTCTTTTCACTTATATTAGAGTTTTTTTTTTTTTGCTATTTTCGGCCAAACAATTTCGGTTGCCGAACATTCGGTGCATCCCTATTATAAGTTAAATTACTTATGCTTTCCACAACCAGTGTGTATGAACCTCTTAAATTAATTGTGCAGAGCTTATGCTTTCCATAGTGCCTCTTTTCGTAGCCACCCAGCCGACACGCATTTGGGCCCCAAAATATTCCCATGTGTGGCCAGCATGAGGCTGTCAGCTCTTATTACCCCAATATCACCCAGCAGCTTTGAACGAGCAAAGCCCACCGGGGCAACAAGTTCACAGCCTATTGTGTCATTTCCGCTAGTGCGAATGCATAGAAATGGGTCATTCAGGCCAGCCTCACCTGATACAAGAACCTGGATGCAGCAACAGTTGTGTAAGCAGGCACCAATTTATGACCAACGGAAAATATAGAACCCTCAATTCTTCAAGGATCACTGGGACTCGGAGACCACAGCGAAACCGTAGCCAAAAACAGACAGCGAGTATTCAGAAAAAAGACTGTGTGACGTAAAGAACTTACAAGAGAGTGATAAATGGTCAGAGGAAAGTAAGGGGAAAATTTCCTTTTCCTCTGTTTTTCTTCTCTTTCTCTGAATGAATGGAGTGCTGTTTAGTTGACACCAAAGCAGTAGTCATTATTTTGACAGAGACCCACCAACAGAAGGTTAAGTCATTACAGAGGCATCCTAGGCCACTTTCAGCTCTCAGATATTTCAGGCATTTCTTTCAGTAGTAACCAAGAGCCAAGAGTCTGGAGAGAATGGACCGTCAGTGTCAATGGACCTTTGAGAGTTGTTGTCACCACATTTGTTAATGTTACGTCAGCATTACTACTCATTGAAAATGAGTCATGACTTCATTGAAATAATGTAAAATATACACAAATAATAATATTATTGTTATTCAATTTTTAAAATATGAAAAAAAATATGAATTAACCTTAATACGCTAAATACCATAAAAATTCAATAAGCTGATAAGCAAAAATGCGTGTTGAGTGTAAATGCTTCTTCTGTTTTGGTTAATACTCTAAAGAAGAGTGCTGATTTATATAAAATATGTAGTCCTCCATAAAGATTTTAAGCAACATAATAACAACAATTTTTTACTGCCAATATGTAAGATATACCAACAAGTGGATAGTTCTGTGCGGCCAAAAAATGCCCAAGCATAATTTTTGAGTTTCTCTAGTGCCACAGTTTTATCATTTTTTGTGATAGTGCTGCCCTCTGGTGGTACTTTCATGTGTTTACATGCTAATGCATACATATTGCTGCATGAGGTCAAATCAAAGGTCAAACCTTGACATTACATTATAAGGAAAAGTTATACGTAGAGTTGTGATGAAAGTTCACTTAGATTCAGTTTGTTTTCTGTGACTGGGTAATGCAATATCAAGCATAGATAACTATACCAGTATATATATATATATATATATATATATATATATATATATATATATATATATATATATATATATATATATAACAATTCTAAACCCTCACCTGATCAGCTTCATCCTCTCTCCAGTTGCTCCTGGTAATTTAAATTCTCGTTATATTGCAACCAAATCTAGAAGGAAACAAATGGCAAAGCTCAGTCTATATCTAGCAGTATAAAAGGCAGCGGTTAAACTTAGTAATGAGTGTATGTGTATGTGCAGCAGTGGAAAAACGTGACTCACACTGTAAGGATGGTGGGGTTCAGACAGGGGCGATCTGGCTGAATGGGGTTCTTCTGAGGGAACTGGGTCAGGTCCAGGGTGAGATGAATGACGGATGAAAGGGATACTGTTGGATATTAGTTCTGTCTGTTGCAATCAGAGTTCAACTCCTACAGATTTAGCTTCTGTCAGATACAGTAATGACTGACTTTTAGTCTTGTGACTTACTGGTGACATGGTGGTTTGGGCTCCTATAAAGCATATAGATATGACTGAGCATTATTGTTTATATATCACAGACAGATAGTTTGAGCATGCAAGTGTAAGGCAGACATACAGTATATCTAATGTGATTCACTCACACTGTTTTACAGGGGTTGTCCTCAATGAACTTTCATGTTAGAAAAAAATACTTTTTCATTTACCTGTAGAGGGCGACCAGAGAACAAGGTAAAATAGAATGGAATAGTTAAAACTTTCTTTATTTAAAATATTTAAATAGTGTATATTTATTAAAGTATACCACTGATTATGAAAACAACAGATCTTTGACACTTTATACTATATCATGTTATTTATTTTAGTATTTTGTATTGAAATTGAGTATTACAGTTATGCTGAAAATATAAGAGCTATAAACCAAAACACTTTTTAGCTAAAGTGTATATTATGTATTACCCTTGGCTCTCGGTAGGTTTCCATTATTTTGTAGCAGAAATATTCAGTTATTGAATTTACTTCATATTGTTTCCATGAAAAATTATGCTCTTATTATTTTTATTATGTAGTAATCATTATGTTTAAGCAATAAAGTGCTGAGTGCAGAATGGGTGGGTTCAAACAAAAGGTGCTATCTTCTAAGTTGTGTATCAGATCCAGATGAAAATACCTGTAAATAAAAGCTGAAATGTTAATCTCTCATCTCATATTCATCTTTTGATATCAAACCCAAATGTTTTCAGTCTACAGCAAAAATAAAGGAATTGGCCTTACTGTTCCAATACTTTTGGAGGGCACTGTATATCATGGCTATATCCTATAGTTTACATGAACTAGATATCAGCAGTGTTAAATGACATGTGATGTGTTGCAGGTACACGAGAGAGATGATGGGGATGAACTGAGTATTTGCAAAGCAGCATGATATATACAAACCACTGCAGCACCTCCACAGCACCATGACAAGTTGTGAGATACAGGTCTGGAATGTACAGTAGATGAATTATGATGCTCCTGGAAACCAGTCTTCAACATAATGCTAAATTTTATAACAGTCAGAGAGTTACGACTGCTCCTGTTAAAGGGATAGTTCACCCAAAAATGAAAATTTTGCAATTAATTACTCACCCTCATGTAAGACCTTCATTCATCTTCAGAACACAAATTAAGATATTTTTGATGAAATCTGAGAGCTTTCTGACCCTCAGACAGCAATGCAACTACCACATTCAAGGCCAAGAAATATTAATATAGTCCTTCTGATATCAGTGGGTCAACCGTAATTTTATGAAGCTATGATAACTTTTTGTGTTCTTTCAGCAGCACCACACTGTTGAATAACAGTGTTTATTTGTTGAATAAAGTTGTTATTTTTGTTTTCTTTGCGCACAAAAAAATATTCTCATAGCTTCATACGTACGATATGATAATATCTTGAATGCTACTAGCATCTGTTGTTAATTTTACATTTTAACCAACAACTTAAAGACAAAATAGATGTTAAAATTCAAGTGGAGGAAAAAACTTTATTATAAGAAGAATGTTAGACATCCAAAACAAATGTAATTCCTCACATTTTTGTTTAGCTGAAGATTTCTATTGTGAAACATTAAAATTTAAATTGTTAATTTTTTCACGTCTCTTATGTTCTCAGGAAACAAAAATCCTATTTGACAGTATTCAGTTTGTAAATTTACTACCTATATATATAAATATATATCATCTATAGTTTTATTTTTATTTAGTAATATTTTATTTTAGTGTTTATCATTTATGTAAATGTCTTGCATTGAAAAGTTCTTGATGAATAGTTGAGTATAAGGGGAGGAGGCTGTGATGGGAGTGATCATCAGATGTTCAACACCTCCACTATCTGTACCTGCATGAAAACCATCCAGACCGAAGATGCTTTTCTTTTCTCGTTGTGCTTGAGTATTTATAGGACGCAAAAACAAAATGACGATGTAAGAAGTTCTTCATTCGTGTCCATATGCAGCGTTGAAGCACATTAGACGTTTCACTGGTCAGAAAGATGAACGCATCTCAGCAGATCCACTTCTCTTCCAACTGGAAAGTTGAGTCGGTAATCATTTCTGTCATATTCTCGATTATTTTTTTGGTTGGTACCGTGGGGAACTGTCTTGTGCTCGCGGTTCTCATTCGCAACGGCCAGATGAACACAAAGAGCACCAACCTGTTCATATTGAACCTCGGGCTGGCGGACCTCTGCTTCATCGTCTTCTGCGTGCCTCTCCAGGCTACCATCTACACCATGGACGAGTGGGTTTTTGGACAGTTTGTGTGCAAAGCTGTGCACTTTATCATCTACCTGACCATGTACGCGAGCATCTTTACGCTGGCAGCGGTGTCTCTGGACAGGTGCGTTCTTCTAATCCTGGTGCGCTCGAGCAGCTCGGGCTTTTCATTCCAGTTCAGTGACTCGTATTGGAACGCATTGCCTAATTGATTAGATGTTATTGGCGACAATAATATGCAATAATTGTACACAAGCAAAATAATAGCAAATGCAATAAACTTAGAGAGCAGAGCAGAAAGAAACTTTACCTGCTACCATATTGTCTTCGGCAATGTGTAATTCAAATAATTATTTTGGTAATGTTTTGCAACTATAACAATGTTGGGTTGGATTTTAGTTATTAAGATGGGTTTAATTCAGAATAATAGGGATATTTTCTCTCAGTCATCTCAGTTTACCTTAATTCAACCAAGCACTTTAGATATTAAATAATCAATTTATTTAATGAACTGTAATTACAGCAATCATTGTGAATGTTTTTTTTTTTTAAAGAATAATGGCTAAATTGCACCTTTTTGTTTATTGCTAAAAATTGTTAGCAATAAAAAGCACACTTGAGAAAGGAAAATGATGTCATAATGCTGATTGGCTGATAGCAGCAAAAAAAATATTTGCACAGAACCAAAACCCTTCACTATAGCCAGTAGCCAGTGTTGGGAAGGTTACTTGGGAAATGTAATGGGTTACAGATTACAAATTACCCAATTTAAAATTTAATAAGTAGTGTAACTTCAATTACTTTATTTAATGTAACTGATTTCATTTGATTAATTTTTGATCACGTTTCTAAATTCCTAACAAATGTTTTCAACTGTTATCATTTTGAAACATTTAGTGTTGATCTTAGTACTCAACACTGATTACTCTGACTTTCAAAACACCTTCATAAAATCACAAAATCAGACTTTAACACCTCTTTTTACTTTGAGATCGATCTGAGGTAAAATACAGATTTAAATGCGTCACTTCACTGCCATTCATAAATCTTCTCCTGTGGCCTCATGGGACAGTAAACTGCCCATCAGATACGCACTTCAGAATCTCATCAGATATAACTCACCAGGGGACCCTATACTACACAGTAGGGAAATATGCAATTTTGAATGTATATGCCATGAACCACATTCTGACCCCGCTGAAAAAGTCTAAAACCAGCCTGCTAAACTATCTATGACCATGCTTGAAACAGGCTAAAACCAACCAGCTAACCCCCCCCCCCCCCCCCCCCCCCCCATTTCTGTTTCACAAAATTGCTCTTTGTGGCAAAAGAAGGTTCTTCAGATTATAAAGAAATAAGAACGAAAAGAGATGGTTCTTTGTGGAACCAAAAATGGGTCTTCTATATGGCATCACTGAGAAGAACCTTTTAAGCACCTTTATTTTTAAGAGTGTAACTTTACTAATTTCTAATTATTACTGAGAGATTATGTTTGCATTTTCCCTACAGATATCTCGCCATTCGGTATCCTCTGCGCTCAAGAGAGACCAGAACGCCTCGTAACGCTCTGACCTCCATCAGCCTTGTGTGGGCTCTATCGCTGTTCTTCTCCAGCCCTTATCTCAGCTACTACCAGCAGATGGATCTAGACGGGACCACTGTTTGCATCCCGGCGTGGAACACCCATCGTCGTCGAGCCATGGACGTCTGCACCTTTATATTCGGCTACCTGATCCCAGTCCTCATTCTCGGCATTACGTACGCCCGCACCATCCGCTACCTCTGGACCTCCGTGGACCCCATGCAGGACATGTCGGAATCCCGCAAGGCCAAGCGCAAGGTGACCAAGATGATAATCATCGTGGCTGTGCTTTTCTGTTTATGTTGGCTGCCACATCACCTGGTTATCTTGTGCATGTGGTTCGGCCACTTCCCGCTCAACCACACAACCTACGTCCTCCGCATTTTCTCTCACCTGGTGGCGTACACCAACTCCTGCCTGAACCCCATCGTCTATGCCCTGGTGTCTAAACACTTTCGAAAGGGCTTCAAGAAGGTGTTTGGCTGTGCGTTTCATAATCGGGTCGTAAACCGGATCCACACCGTGCAACCGGCGCAGACGGTGAGCCTGATAGAAGCTGCTTCATGCGAAGGATCCAATCATAGCGACGGGTCAAACCGGGGTCGTCTCTGGAGAAAAAGTAGCAAGAAGATGATGACGAGTGCCTTCATGACATTTAATGTGACATAATCCACTTACACTCTCACCTACTGTCAAATCAGTGCTCTACCAAAGTATAAAACTCTTCTGTTCCAGTGGCTTTTAACAGCATTTGAGCTGTGATTACATAACAAAAGTTATCATATAGATGCAGATTGTCAGGTAGAGAGGAAACAGCGCTTTTTGTGTTCTTGGTGAGGACAGTGACCGATGTTTAAAATGAAAGTCTCTCTCGCGTCTGTGTTTTGTCAGTGTTGGCAGCTTTCGTCACTGCAGTGGTGGCTGTGTGTTTTCTGACTGTGAATCATGGTAGGGTTTTCCGGAGGTACGAGCAGATTCGATTATATATTTATATCAATTTGATCATATTTGAAATTTTTTTTTAATTTATGCTCTCGGCTTTTAGCGTTAACGCCTACAGGATCTGATGTATGAGTCAAGAGTGTCTATAATGTTGTAAAATCTTTTAAAAACCTAGTTTAAAGCACATGGGGTCATATGGTTTTGTAAAATGTGTTTTCTTTGTGTGTGTGTGTGTGTGTGTGTGTATGTATTTGTTTTGCATGTTTTTATAAAATATGTTGGCTGCATCATGTGGTTTTGTTAGTATATCAAATATTTTAATATTAGATATTCCCATAGGCAGTGAATCTGTTTTTATTAAAATATTAGTAATAACAGAAATAAAAGAATGATATGTTAAGATCTTAAAATATAAAAAAATAATTGTAATTCATAAATTAAAAACATGCTCTTAATTGGAGAATTAAACAAAGTTTGGGGTCAGTAAGATGTTTTTTCATGTTTTCAAAGGCATATATTTAATAACAAATGGATCAATATTGTGAAATATTATTACAATTTAAAATAACTGTTTTCTATTGTAATATATATTCAAATGTAATTTATTCCAGTGATGGCAAATCTGAATTTTCAGCAGCCATTACTTTAGTTTTTATTGTAACACAATCATTTTAATAGGCTGAAATAATTTTAATAATTGAAATAATTATATATAATTTAAATCATTTTAATTATTAAATAATTTATTTAATTTTATGTATCATATTAATTAATTTATTAAATAATAAATAATATAAATTGTAATCATTTTAAAATAAAATAATTATAAATAATTGAAATAATTTTAATAGGCTGATTTGGTGCTCAAGAAGTATTTCTCATCATTATCAATGGTATAGACAATTTTACCGCTTAATATTTTTGTGGAAAAATTTTTACTTTCTCTTTCTACCGACCCCAAACTTCGAATGGTAGTGTATATTCATAAATTGTATGAAAGACATTTCATATCAAGCATTTTGTATGTATTTTGAATAAGTTAATAAATAGGAAACGCAATGACCATTGACCCATATATCAAATCTCCGAAAACTGTTTGCTTCTGTTCAACATCTAAACAGAAAATGGTTGGGTTTGCCTCACATCTATCTATACCACTACCTTTTTGTCCTATAGGTTTGTGTGATTTAAAGCATCTTATGAATTTTAAAGATAATGCTTTGAATGTTTCTTATCAATGTATTGGTTGTGAGACCCAAATGTATTTTGTCTTAGGTTGAGCCAAAAAGGCCTACAAAGAATTAACAACGAATAAATAAACAATTGTTCACAAGTAAATCCGCAGTTAAAAATACAGGTTGTTCTTTCCAGGCAACAGAATGTATACAGTAGAATCATCTCTCAAGCTGTTATGAAACAGATCCACACAAGAACATCCACTTATCTTGGTTCTCCCTGCATCTGGCTTTACTGGGAATGTGCCAGTTGGCTGGTTCTCATGTGCAGCTGCTTTAAACTCAGCTGTTGCTTAGAGAGTTTGTGGGTAATATGTGCGCTCTGATTTGCTCCATCAGTGGAAAAAGCCCAGTGTTGCAGCCTCATTTAACGACTGACGCAAGTATTTATTGTACAATCACTGTTTAACCTGATTTGTGGTTATTTTATACTTCCCATGACGCCGCTCATGTGTATGAGGGCATCTATTTCTAAGGACCTTTTCTCTGTAAAGCACCAGCTGTTGCCATTCTGGCAAGTAGTTTGTTTTTTAGTAATATTACAAGAAGAAACGGGTCAATGAATTTGAATATGTTAATTTCATGAGTGTCAAAAGTCTCTTCATGCACTATGTAATTGTGCAGGAGACTTTGGTGCCCATGAACCATATACTTGCGGTTCTTCTTGAAGAGGCACTCTGCAGTCAAACTGATTGCTGTATGCAGAGAGGACTGTAGAGTGGCAAAATCAATTTCGGCTCTCTACTGAGAATGATGATGATGCTCCTCTGCTCTCCATGATTATTCTTCCCATTGCGGGTCAACAGTTCAGCTCTTCATCAGGAGCCAAACACTGATCTGAGCTTTTGACACAGAACGGACATGATAGTCAATGGAAAACCAAGGCAGTCAGAAAAAGAATAAAGAAGAGAAATCTCTTCCGTCAGATGAGTTAATCCAACCTAAAATGAAAATTTTGTCATCATTTACTCACTGTCTGTTTGCAAGAACCTTTAGATCTCAATTGCACGTGTGATGGTATAAATCACAATGCACTATAGTTGTATGTAAAATAGAAACTTGGAGAAATATATCTCCTGTTGTGGTTCACAAAATAAAAAAATTAGAGGAATGACAGAAAGGTGAGTAAAAGAAGACAAAAGTCTGCACTATTAATGATAGGGACTACCAGTGAGAATATGTTGCCAGGGAGAATCTGCAGTGGAGGAGGGGCTTGGTGGTTGAACAAACTGTACTGACTTGAGATCATAAAAATGTGACCTTTTTATTAATTTCCTCTTCCTTATCTGAGCTGAGATGTGGGATAAGACGAACATTACATGAGACGGAAGTTTATTGGATGACCTTGTAACATGTTATAACATAAAGCCTTTCCTGGATAATACATTTTTGTATGTCAGTTTCAATAATAAAACATAATAGAATACATCACTGCAGTGTTGTTTTGGTATATACTAAATTATATTATAAACCATTAAAATTATATATACTATTATAATGGTTTTTTGTGTTTTTTTTTTTTTTTTTTTTGTAATTACGCTTTTGTCATTTTTTAAAATGTTTTTATCTTTATTTTTGTTTCAATTTTAGTCATTTTAGTACTTTAAATGAAACCTTTTTTCAGTTAGTTGCCAAAGCAACATTTCTAATTTTATTTATTTATTAGTTTTGGTTTTACATCTAAAATTTATATTTTATTTCAGCTTTATTTCAATTAAAAACAAAAAAACAATGCATCACTGGACATAAAACGATTAAAGTCATTAGGCATCTTTACGCAGATGAGTTAAGGCTGCTTTGTGCTTGCTCAAAATTCAATGTACAGATGCATTGTTGTATAAAATCCCTCATCCCCTATTAAAATATACAGTTGTGATTGCAGTGTAAATGTATTTATGCCACCTCTGTAGCAGCATTGAACAATCTGTGTAATGACACCTAAATGCCACTTCAGAAGCGCTTCTGCAGAACTTTTACAGTGTAAATTTTGCAATAGTAAACAGAAAAAAACTAAATCTAAACAAAATCTGCATGTGAAGTATTTCTTTAATTCAGGTTTAATCTCTTGATTAGCTCTGTAACCTGCACAGTGGTAGATTTTGGCAGTAAGTTGGCTTTTTAATGTTACAAATCGTAACGTAAAAGAACATAAAATATAAGTTTCCACCATATATTTATATATTGCAGAACCTTAATATATTTAATTTATGGCAAAATTTGGTAATTCTGTATGTTGTTCTGAGCGTTGGCATCCTCTGAGGTCCTCTGAGGGGTTGGCATTATCTTTTCTCAGGTGTTCGGTCATCTCAGATCATTTAAGGGTTGGATCCAGACTGAAGCTTCTGTAATTCCTAGTTACCATGGGATGTTAATCCCGTGACAGAAACAGAGAAACAAATAGAGACATAATTAGCGTAGCTGCTGTTCCATATAAGCAAAAATTATTTGTTCAACCCAAGCTAAAGAATAATAATGATGTACATTTGATCAGATATAACTGCAGTACAAGATTATAAAATGCATTATGTGAATGCTTGGCTAAAGAGATGTGTCTTTAATCTAGATTTAAACCGAGAGAATGTGTCTGAACCCCGAACGTTATCAGGAAGGCTATTCCAGAGTTTGGGAGCCAAATGTGAAAAAGCTCAACCTCCTTTAGTGGACTTTGCTATCCTAGGTACTACCAGAGTCCAGAGTTTTGTGACCTTAGGGAGCGGGTTGGATTGTAGCGTGGTAGAAGACGAGTTAGGTACGCAGGAGCTAAACCATTTATAATATAACACCCAGATTTTTGACTTTAGAGGACGTAACAGTACATCCGTCTAGTTGCAAATTGTAATCCAAGAGATTCTGTGTACTGTTTTTTGGTCCAATAAGTAATATCTCTGTCTTATCTGAATTTAATAGGAGGAAATTATTGATCATCCAATCTTTTAAATTTTTTACACAATCTATTATCTTAGATAGTTGAGAATTTTCATCTGGTCTTGTTGAGATATATAGTTGAGTATCATCAGCATAACAATGAAAACGAATCCCATATTTTCTAATAATATCAGCAAGAGGCAACATGTATATTGAAAATAGCTGAGGACCTAGGACAGATCCTTGTGGTACTCCATACTTTACTGGTGATAACTGAGATGACTCCCCATTTAAATGAACAAAGTGGTAGCGATCGGACAGGTAGGATCTAAACCATCTTAAAGCCTGCCCTTGAATACCAGTATAGTTTTGTAATCGATCTATGAGTATGTCATGGTCTATAGTGTTGAACGCAGCACTAAGGTCAAGTAATACTATCAATGAGATGCAGCCTTGGTCTGAAGCAAGAAGCAAGTAATTTGTAATTTTAACAAGTGCAGTTTCTGTGCTATGGTGAGGCCTGAAACCTGACTGAAATTCTTCATAGAGATAATTTTTTTGCAAGAAGGAGCACAATTGAGCAGACACAACTTTTTCTAAAATTTAAGACATAAACAGAAGATTTGAAATGGGTCTGTAATTTGCCAGTTCATTAGAATCTAGTTGTGGTTTCTTAATAAGAGGCTTAATAACCGCCAGCTTGAATGGTTTTGGGACGTGACCTAAAGATAACGATGAGTTAATAATATTGAGAAGCGGTTCTTCTGCTACAGGTAACAACTCTTTCAGTAGTTTAATGGGTACAGGATCTAATAAACATGTTGTTGGTTTAGATGCACTGATAAGTTTATTTAGCTCGTCCTGTCCTATAGTTGTAAAGCACTGCAGTTTTTCTTTGGGTGCGATGAATGAAGCTGAAATACTATACACAGTAGAATCTACATTTGTTATTGTATTTCTGATGTTATCTATTTTATCAGTAAAGAAATTCATAAAGTCATTACTATTAAACTGTGAGGGAATATTTAGATCGGGTGGCGTGTGTTTATTTGTTAATCTAGCCACTGTGCTAAATAAGAACCTTGGATTGTTTTGGTTATTATCTATGATTTTGCGGATATGCTCTGCCCTGGCAGCTTTTAGAGCCTGTCTATAGCTGGACATACTGTTTTTCCACGCAATTCTAAAAACTTCCAAGTTAGGTTTTCTCCATTTGCGCTCAAGATTACGAGTTGCTTTCTTGAGAGAATGGGTATAACTGTTGTACCATGGCGCAGTACGTTTTTCTCTAACCTTTTTCAATTTGAGGGGGGCAACAGCTTCTAATGTATTAGAGAAGATAGTGCCCATGTTGCTAGTCATTTTGTCTAGTGCATGTGTATTTATGGTAACACAGAGCAGTTGAGATAAATCAGGCAGGTTATTTGTGAATCTGTCTTTGGTGGCTGGAACAATAGTTCTGCCCGGACGATAACGCGGAGCCATATAACTAATATCAGTAATACGCAGCATGCACGATACAAGGAAAAGATCAGTAACATCATCACTTTGAGGTACGATATCTATATCGGTAAGATCAATTCCATGCGATATAATTAAATCTAGCGATGATTAAAATGATGAGTGGGCCCGGCAATGTTTTGCTTGACTCCAAAAGAGTTTATTAGGTCAGTAAACGCAAGTCCTAACGCATCATTTGTATTATCAACGTGAATGTTCAAATCTCCAACAATTAGCACTTTATCAACATTAACCAATAGATCTGAGAGGAAATCTGCAAATTCTTTTAGGAAATCTGTATATGGCCCTGGCGGTCTATACACAGTAGCCAGAGCAAGAGATAGGAGAGATTTCTTTTGCATATCTAACAGTGTAACATTAAGCAGAAGTATTTCGAATGAGTTAAACCTCCTATATCCTGTTTTCTGAGTAGCATTGAGAATATCACTATATATTGTTGCAACACCACCGCCACCACGACCAGTCTGACGGGGCTCATGTTTATAACAGTAGCTTGGTGGTGTAAACTCATTTAGACCAAAATATTAATTTGGTTTAAGCCAGGTTTCAGTCAGGCAGAGTACATCAAAATTATTATCTGTGATTATTTCATTTACAATAACTGCTTTGGGTGCGAGTGATCTGATGTTTAGGAGCCCAAGGTTTAAAAATTGTTTTTGTTCATTTATTTTGCGTTTTTTCTGGTTTAATCACGATCAGTTTTTTTCAAGATCCTGCATTAAATTTATATTTTGACCTCGCTATTCGGGGAACAGACACAGTCTGTATAGATTGGACAACGCAAGTACTTCTATCTTTTAAGTGGGTAGAACAAGTCATCATAGCAGTTATTTGAGAATTGGCTTACTAGTCAGATGGAGCATAGCGTTCTGTAGATGTTGTCCGACAGGAGTTCCGCTCCGACTCTGCTGGGGTGCAGGCCATCAGCACGGAAAAGCCTAGAACGCTCCCAGAAAAGTTTCCAATTATTAACAAAGAGCAGTTTCTGTTCTTTACACCATGACAATAACCATTCGTTTAAAGCAAAAAGTCTACTGAACCTTTCGTGTCCTCGTTGATACGTGGGAAGCGGTCCTGACACGATGATCGTCGTCGCGGGCGATGTGCTGCGTACCGTCTCGATCAGGCTCCTGAAGTCCCTCTTTAGTGTCTCCGCCTGCCGCAGCTTGGTGTTGTTAACCCCCACGTGCAGCACGACAGCACCGATGTTCTCGTCGCCCTTCAGGGTCGAGGGTATCTGCGCAGAAACATCGAGAACACGAGCACCGCGGAAACAGTGAGTGTGCACTTTACCTTCAGCTAACGTAGCACGTAGGATGTGCCGGACGATGGAGTCTCCAACGATCACAGCGGTGCATTCCGTCTCACGGAGGGGAGCGAAGCGGTTCCGGGTGGAGATCTCGAAGACCGGAGGCGGCGGAGGGGGAGAGGTCATCGCCCGGGGCCTGGCTCGCGTCTTCCGCTGCTGGTGCACCCAGGGTCCGTGGCGTCCCGGCGCTGGATTGAAGGACATCTAGGAAGATTGCATCCTGGGTGCACAGGGTCTGTGCAGAGAAACACAGGGAGTAGAGGTGGTGGGAGTGTTGGCAGTGTGCTGTATACTTACCCTGGACTTGTGAGCGTCAGCCCGGGATGTTTCCAGCACGACTCTCCGCTCTCTCAGCTGGGCCTGCTTCTCCACCAGGTTGTGGATCTGCTTCTCCACGACCTCCAGCTCCAGCTGCACCAAATGCAGCTCGAATGTGTCCTCACCTGCACTCAAAGGTAGACACAAATCCGCCATTTAAGCAAGTAACAGTGAAACAATGGTAATGTGTGTGAACAGAGTATTAGAAATCTAAGCGAGATTAGCGGCAGCCACGCTGCCTATGTTAACGGACTATAAGCTAATAGCAGACTTGAGAAATCAAAATAAAACTAGTGAAAACAAGGCACTCTGATTGGTTTTGTTTTAGAATGCCATAGGGGATATATTCACACGTTAGAGAAACGAAAATTATAGTGTATAAAATTGTTTTTAAGATAGAAAATAGACTATAAAGAATCAACTTGATGGAGCTCAAACTCAAAACACGCAGTCACAAATCAGCGCATGCGCATACATCTTGTTTGTGATGTTCAGACTACCTACCCCCACACATTTTTAATAACTCTCTGCTGCAAATACAATGTGATAGTCTAGTGTTCCAGTCAAGTCAGAGTTCACCAATTAAGCTACTCCTCTGTCTTGCCTCTCAGGGGAATAAGATGACTTATCTGATGTTGATAAGGCAAGGTTGTCTCTCCGTAACGATGCCACATCTGCCCACCTCACACCTCAGTGTGTACAAATGAGGTGATCTTGTACTTTTTCCTAATGCCTTCTTCTTATTATCTCTCTGTGGGGGAAAGGGGAAAGAGAAGATCCATCTTAAATGAAAGCTATTGATTTTGTCTAGATGAATGTTGTCAGTTTAGGCTTGTTGTAGAACATGGTGAAAGTAAACAGTGTTCACACTGATAGCCTGCACATTATACTGTACTTGAAAGCTTGTTATTGCAGTGCTTTATTGATTTATATTCAGGGCTTGTTCTAAACCTCTAATACTGTAAATATGAATCCTCTGCCATTAATATAACCAGAACCGCTTGACATATACTCCATTACAATGGCATCGTGGCTGAAAAGTAGGAAATCAGCATTCACCAAAGCAGCAAGCAGTTTTCTTGAAGGGAATTACTGCTGAAGTCTAGATCCTGCTGCATCCTTCATAAGCTCCATCATTTCAGACATCACACTGGGACGTAACTGGTAGGGGCCGTCCTTTACCTCATGTTTCCAATCAATTCTAATGGAACAACCTGTGAGTTAAAGCATGCTCTGAGAATTGAACAGAGATGTTGCCTCCCAGCAGACTTGTGCCTCCAGTGAAGTAGGTTCAATTAGGATCTAAGACTTTCTTCAACAACAAGAAAAGTACATTTTAACTGCTGTTAAGCAAAGGCCCTGCATCGCACTAAAGGAATTGTCAGTGTGTGTTTCCGTGCTAAATTAAAAGTGGAAAAAATAAAAAGAAAGAACATGGATGTTTAGAATTGTTCAGCTTGGCAAGCGTTCAAGTATTATTCTTATGGAAATATTACAAGAATAGTTCACCCAAAAATTAAAAATTGATGAAAATGCACTCGTCTTTCTTTAGTAATCCACATGACTTCAGTCCAGAAATTAACGTCTAACGAAGTGAAATGCCGTGTTTGTAAAAAAAAATACTAATCCAATTCAGATTGGGTTTTCTACTGTATATCCATAATAGTTCTCAATATTCATAATAGTGCGCTTTCTTCAGTAAAAAAGTATTCTTGTCTGAATTGGGAGAGAAGTATGCACAAATCAAACACCATTTACAAGTGAAAACCTTTTTAACAAAATACAGTATATCTTACATTTCTAAACAATTATGTCAGTATGTCTTTTTCAGCGTTATTATGACTTGTATTTTGGCCAGAAGTATAGGTTTAAACTTAAAATGCCTTAATGATGGATACTTACACTTTACAAGACATGTATTGATGGACTGGAGTCATGTGGATTAATTATGATGTTTTTATTAACTGTTTGACTGCTCACTCTGACGGCACCATTCTTGGTGGATACACTGCTGAGCAAGTGATGTAATGCTACATTTTTCCAAATCTGTTTTGATGATGAAACAAACTCATCTACATCTTGGATGGCCTGAGGGGGGAGTACATTTTCAGCAAACTTTCATTTTCGGGTAAACTGTTCCTTTAACTCAGCAGCCTTTAGGTCATCTGCATTGTTGGGTCTGGTGTCTCTCATCTTCCTCTTGACACTACCCCTTAGATTCTCTATGGGGTTCAGGTCAGGCGAGTTTGCTGGCCAATCAAGCACAGTAACACCATGGTCATTGAACCAGCTTTTGGTACCTTTGGCAGTGTGGGCAGGTGCCAAATCCTGCTGGAAAATGAAATCAGCATCTCCATAAAGCTTGGCAGCAGAAGGAAGCATGAAGTGCTCTAAAATCTCCTGGTAGATGGCTGCGTTGACTGTGAACTTCAGAAAACACAGTGGACCAACACCAGCAGATGACATGGCAGCTCAAATCATCACTGACTGCGGAAACTTCACACTGGACTTCAAGCAACATGGATTCTGTGCCTCTCCAGTCTTCCTCCAGACTCTGGGACCTTGATTTCCAAATAAAATGCAAAATTTACTTTCATCTGAAAAGAGGACTTTGGACCACTGAGCAACAGTCCAGTCTTTTTCTCCACAGCCCAGGTAAGACACTTCTTCAACTTCAACTTTCAACTTCAACTTCAACTTTATTTATAAAGCACTTTCAAGACCACAATGTGGAGACCAAAGTGCTGTACAGGAAGATTAAATAAAAATATAAGAATAAAGACAAGCATAAAACATCATAAACATATACCATAACAACAACAAAACAAATTACAAAACATTTTCAAATGCTAATGTGAACAAATGAGTTTTAAGCGCACTCTGAAATACAGGAAGTGTAGGAGAAGATTTTACAGACAGAGGAAGATCATTCCAAAGCCTAGGAGCAGCAACAGAAAAGGCCCGATCACCTTTGCATTTTAAACGAGATCGAGGGACCATCAGATGCAATTGATCATTAGAACGCAAAGACCTATCGGATTGATGCAAACTGATTAAATCAGAAATATACTCTGGTGCTAAACCATGCAAAGCTTTAAAAACATATAATAGCACTTTATAATGAATCCTGTATCGTACAGGAAGCCAGTGTAATTTGATAAGCACAGGAGTAATATGCTCTCTCTTCTTGGTTCCCGTTAAAAGCCTAGCAGCAGAATTCTGAACAAGCTGTAGGCGAGAGAGAGAGGCCTGACTCACATCCAGATACAATGCATTGCAATAATCCAAACGAGATGACACAAAAGCATGCACAACTTTCTCCAAATCATCAAAAGAAAGGATAGACTTCAATTTAGATATAGATCTAAGATGGAAAAAACTATTTTTAACTACAGCATTAATCTGACGATCAAATTTGAGCTCAGAGTCAAAAATGACACCAAGGTTTTTCACTCTAGAAAGCTTTTTCCCAGGAAGTAACCCCAGGCAGTCAGTGACATCATCCACACATCCCTTTTTACCAAATAAAATAAACTCAGACTTGTTCTCATTCAGTTGGAGAAAATTGTTAGCTAACTGACGTTGTCTCTGGTTCAGAAGTGGCTTGGTAGCCCTTTTCCTGAAGATGTCTGAGTGTGGTGACTCTTGATGCAGCTCCAGCTTCAGTCCACTCCTTGTGAAGCTCCCCCAAGTGTTTGAATCAGCTTTGCTTCACAGTATTCTCAAGCTTGCGGTCATCCCTGTTGCTTGTGCACCTTTTCCTACCCAAATTCTTCCTTCCAGTCAACTTTGCATTTAATATGCTTCGATACAGCACTCTGTAAACAGCCACACCTTTCAGTAATAACCCTCTGTGACTTACCCTCTTTGTGGAGGGCGTCAGTGTTCATCTTCTGGATCATTGCCAAGTCAGCAGTCTTTCCCATTATTGTGGTTTCAAAGAACAAGAGATACTCTGAATTTATACTGTAGGGATGGTCATTTATTGAAACTCAAATGTAAATATTCTAATATTTTGAGATACTGATTTTTGACTTTCATGAGCTGTAAGCTCTAACCATCAAAATTAAAACAAAAAAAACTTTTGAAATGTTTTACTTTACATGCAATGAATCTAAAATATATGAAAGTTTCACTTTTTGAAATAAGTTACAAGAAAAACTTTTTCACGATATTAAATTTTTTTTAGATGTACCTATACACATAATGCCACTGTGTTAAATAGTCAGTTTCCAGCAGGCATACATAAATAATGGTAAATATAATTTGTGAACAGAATGTTTTATTATTTCCAAACAAGAAAATAATATGGACAGTGGAGCTTACCATTTCATTTCTTCATTCAAGTCTAAAATGTAAAATACTTAATGAGATGTGATGGAAACGTATTGAAAAAAATGAATCTATAGCCTACACTAGTAGATATCATTACACAAGTTAAAAGAGAAAAACATGCTTTATTAGCCTATACTATGCTATATTGTTGCTATAGTTGTTTTTTTCTTATTTTCAAAACAAATTCTTCCACAGTTTGAATATGTTTTGGAGCCTTACAGTTTCTGTCGAGTTAGAGAGGGCGCCACCATCAGCTTCATCACCATCATATCATTTGGGTTCACAAAGGGGCGGCAGAGACTGACTAATGTACATATTTGACAGGTGTCACCACTGAATGTGCATCACATTTCACTCATAAACCATCCTTGAGAAAACAACCTTTGATGACAGGTTATTAGTATTTGCTTTCACTGTAACTGGATGGATGTCGCGGAATATGCGCGTTCACAATAATGCCTGCAAAAGACCCGCTTATCGAAACACTTAAAGGTACGTTTCACATCCTATATGTTATCATACACTTAAGGTTGTATTTGACCGTCGATGTGCTGTTTTACTGACCAGTTGTGGTTCTGGTCACGCAGCTGAAGATGCCAGGCTTGTGCTTGCTGCTCGGTTAGCAGTGCCTGCTGGTAGATAGATAGCTAGCACTCAGACAAGACATTTTGATGATTGGAAGCGATTTTTAAATTGCTGCTCTGTAGTAGAGACAGAGTCATTTGCAACATTTTTTGTTTGTTTGTAAATCACGGGAACCAAATATGTTAAACTAACATTATATTTAATAAAAACAGCATTTGAATATTGAGTATTAGTATGCATACTTATGCCATGGTAATAAATGAGGATTTTAAGCAGTAGGCTATATCAGCACGAGGCCATTGCACTTTAAATCTCGCTATGCAATACCCATTTTATACAACTTTAAACAACAACAGTAATAATAATAATTAACATACATTCCCCCACCAATTAACACAACAAACTGGAACAAAAATGTTCTATCACTCCACTCCAGCTAAATTTCAGGTTTTCCATTTCCACTTGAAGAAAACAATGAACTGTTTCATAAAACAAGTTTACCAAATAAGCCATATTTCAGTTAGTCTGCCTTATTTTGAACCAAATCAACTGATAACTGAAATAAACCTGGCAAACTTATTGTTTTATGAAACAGGTCATCCAGGTACTTTTCATCTACTGTTTTTCAAATACTATCTTTTGGCGTACTGTTTTATGCACAATAATATAGAGAAGTATTCGATTTCAGATACAGCTATCCCTCATAGATTCAATATGGCGTCTAATCTGGGGGTACGTTTCCCAAAAACAACTATATGGTCACAAGTTCCATTGTTACCAATAGAGTTCAATGGAGCTAATGGCCATAGCTAACGATGCTTTTTGGAAATGCACCCCTGACTAGTACTCTTCATCTAGCTGTTTTTAATACACCTTTTAAGGTGGGGTCACATTTATCATTGCTCTGTGAAATTTCATGTGCAAATTTAGTTTTAAAATTCCCCATGCAGATTTTGCTTGTTGTTCAAGCAAATTTGTGCATTCACCAACAGAAAGCTGCTTGGTTTCAAAGTGACTTATGAACAGCTGTCCATGCATTAATACACAGTTTTAATAATAGACCTTTTTCGCTAATGTAACGTTTCTATGTGTAAATGTGATGCTCATGGTGTTGGATGCTAAAAAACAAGTTAGACACGATGCAACAGCAAAATACATCTTTCTGATACATGTGCACATTTACTGACAATTAAAAAGCTGCTCAGAAGGAACGGCCCGCTATATTCCTGGGGTAAACAAAAGACACACACAGCTGTGGTGAGCTCCAGGGCAACCCAGTATGCCAGTGTGTGCTGTTTTGGTCTGGGTTAATGAAGCAAGGTCTATTCCACCTACATTACATAATATCTTGTGATTAAAAACAGTAAACTAACCATTAACCATCGTCCTCCCTGTTTATTCCCAGTGTGCATTCTGAATTTGAAATCGGAAGGCACTGTGACTGACTCCAGCCCACATCTGGCATCCTGCTGTGAGCTCCTGGAACTTATACTGCGAAAGGGACTGCAGCGTAAGCTCCACACACCAACACACACTCTCCTGTACACCTGCACATCATCACCTGTCAGCAAACACAGTACAAACACTCAAATAAGAGGCGTCATTACACCTGGCACACACTGTGGGAAAATCTATACACATTACAGGATGACTTTAATTGCAGTTTACAGATAATAAGGATGTCTACAATATACAATAGATGTTTGGACGCACTTAGCATAAAGTTTATGTTTGCCATGATTTTATGCATTATGATCCAGTATTTCAAATTCATTTTCTCCAGTACACAAACATAAACTATCAACGTAAGCATTTCTTTACAAACCTAAAGTGTTAGTTGGACAAGATAGTAAAGGACAAGCACCAAGTCTGTTATTTTAGTCTCACTGAGATAAAATTATTGTTTTTATTAATATTTTGAAACAGTAGTTTTTATTTTTAGATGTACTTTTATTTTTTTCATTTTAATCTTAGTTAAAATTTTAGTATACAAGCAAGTTAAAGTGTATGCACGTGACACGTTGTTTATTACATTATGAACATTAATCATTCATGTTTTTAGAGCCTGTTCTCAGTTTGGCACATAGAGATTACTGGCATTGTTTTGAACAGCTTCTACACCACGACACATGTGGCAGGTGAGTGATTATGCACTTATTGCTTTTCATTTTTAGCGTAACATAACGTGTAGGTTTAAAAGTCTAACTTAAACTATGACAAAGAATGAAAAAGAACGATAAAAAATAGTTAATCTCTGAAATTGTTGTTTTTTTGTCATTCCCAAATTGTTATGCTGATAATCACAATAAAAATATATATTAAATTATAAAATACCAGATGCATTTTCACTTTCATACTTTTGGACCCTAATGTCTGTCTTCTTGTTTTTATATTTTAAAAATAAAATCTTTTGATTAATCACAACCACAGATTTGCTGAAAATGGAACAGAAAGTGCATCTAAATGTGGTCTGTCTGATCAGAATGCTCTGTCTGCTCCTGAAGGTTGAGTTCAGTTTCTTTGGCAGTGCAGCAGACCACAGCCTGCAGCAAACTCATCACCTCTCAAGGCCGAGGACGCTTCTTCATACGGCTCATGCTGATGAGGAGAATCCTGGGAAATGTTGTAAAACACCTGCTGCACACAAACAGAGTCATCGAGGTTAGTAGACACTCAAGTGATGATTGAAAATGTTTTTTTACAGACAATCAACATCATTTCTTTTCTTCACAGTGGTATTGCCCTAATGTTGCTATTCTGAGAAATGAGGAGTTTGTTGGTGAGTGTTTTTGTTTGCCTGAAATAGTTTAGCAGTTATATACTTGTTGTTTTGCTGTAATTGCTGTCTCAAATGTCTCCAAACAGAACCGTTTCTTTCGCTGTCTATGGTGCTGTCAGAAATGAACTTTAAGATCAGTATTGAGGTATGAACTGCTCATCCTCTGCATTTTCTGTATGCTTCATTGTGCCGAGTTTGAGATCTTCATTTCTTACTATTTGTGACTTTAATCTCAGAACTGCAGCTTCTTGGATGAAAGCTGGCTGCTTCCGGTATGATCTTAATGTTCTGATTTACTTGATTTACCCGTAGGCCTATGTGCATGAAGAGGTCATGCTGAATTGCATGTTGCAAACCTTGCTTGTGTTTTAGGTGTGTCAAATCTATGAAGCTGTTCCCTGTCGAGAGCTGGGGATGGTGCTCAGGTTAGCATGTTTGCATGTCTTTTCAATTCTGAATGCTGTATTTGTTCATGTCATTTTGGCCAATTTAAAAAAAAAATGACGTGCGCACATTATGATCACCTTTTTGCTGTCTGTGTTGAAAAAGTCATGCTCAGCTACACGTTGCAAGTTTTTAATTTTCTAGAATTAATAGCAAATATTCTGAATCAGCATTTCTATTCATATCGCATATTTTAATAATCTTTCTTTTTAAAGGTACCTAGATGGACGCGTCTTTGTACTGGACCTGCTTCAGGGTAGTCAAGCTCAGGTGGATATGTTTGCTGAGCCCGGTGACATCATTGATCAAATCAATGGGACATCACTGAGGAATGCTAGCAATGGGCAGGTCAGAAGTAATCTTTCCCATAAAATGTGTCATCCTGCATGACCCACCATATCATCATAAATGAATCTTAGAGACAGCTTTATATATGTGTATTGTTATCTGAATTGATTATTTAATCATGATAAGCTTCATTGTGTTTGCTTATTCTAAGACTCATTCATCACAACATATGGCTCCTGTCAGGAATAGTTCACAACTTCACACAAAAATTACAGTTTTGAATTCATTTACCAACCCTCATGTTGTTCCCACCATATTTTGTTTTCTTTCCTCTGGGAAACGTAAAAAGGATGTTAGGTACAATGTCAGAGCTGCTGTTTTCCACAAAGTGGATGATAAAATAAACTTCACAGCTCCTGAAATGAAAAAGTACCATTACAAATAGTTATGCAATTTGTGTGCTATATTCTGAAGACATACAATATGCAACAAACAGACCAAAATTTAAGCTAATGATATGTAATCAGGCAATAGCAAAGCTAGTTTTGGTCATCTATGAGTATTAATACTTGCCAGTAACAGAGACTAATAAGCATTGATCAGGCGTGTCACGCTCGTTGATATCCAACACTAACGTTACGTGATATAGCGGTTTCTCAGCACCGCAGGAGAGACATAAACACATTTTTGTTTCTTTAAGTGTTTGTGTGGTAAATGCGAGGCCATGGTCACAGCTGAGGAAAGTCAGTGCTGCAGGGTGTTAGATACTGGGTCTTAGTGGAGAAGGTGACCCCCACACTTGATGGGCAGTGTCTGACTCCCAGGCTTTGAGGCTTGCTGTCTGAACCCATGTGTGCTACAGATAGCCTAGATGCACTTCAGACAGGAGCATGGACCTCTCCAGGCCAGCAGACACATGTATGTTTAGGGCAGAGATCATGTCAAAATTCAGGTTTCACAGCATTGACCAACAGAAAACTACTTGGATTGAAAGTGACCTCTATGTGAGCTTTGCTTCATACATTGCCACACAATCAACCATAGACAATGGGCCTAATTTGTCCCACACGTTTACAGTCAGATCTGCCTACATACAATCAACAACTGTTGTATAGAACCAAGTCTCCACCCTAATTTTTTTTTTTCGATAATCTGATTTACAACATGTTATATTTGATATACCTGATTAAAGGGCTAGATCCCCTGATTCTCATCTATCATACTCCGCTGCTCGTGCAGGCAAGAAAGTTAACCTTTGCTACAGAAGCCGCACAAGGCAGGGTTAGAAGTTCAACAGAAAAAATTATAACACCTTCAGACAGCAAGCATGCAGATTGCTATTTTAAACTATAAGGAAAGCAGCAACACCTTAGAAAACATATACAAATCTTGTATACACTTGTCTGAACCACTATATCACACCTCTAGCAGGAGCGAGTAACACTTTAAGTCTCGGCCTCAGCTAGAAATTCCATTCTGCAAACAGGTTGCAAAATGCATCTCCTAGTTTCGACCGCTCTCTTACAAAACGAACAAAATAACCACAAAGCAATCAATACTCGTGCTCTTAAATATACAGCACATACTTTTTCGGTACAGCATCTAGCATTCACATGTCCATGATGGGAGTTTGAAGTTCTATTGTTTCTAATTCATTTGTCACCATTTGTAATTCAGCTGAAAAATCATACAACTTAAGTATTTCCCTCATTAACTTCATTATTCTTTTATTCACCAATTCTTGTTTCCTCATTAACTTCAGAATTGCTCTCATTTTGAAGAAGATCTTTTGGTCCTCCGGTCCCCTTTTAGGTCCGCTTCCTCCGTTCCTTCTTCTTCTGTCTCTTGACCTTCTTATCCTGGAGATGTTGAAGTCCCTGTGCTAAAAGATCATTAAAACCAACTTCTATCTTATCTGACCATTTTTTACTGCTCCCGGCTGGGGATTGATCAGGAGATTGCATATCGGTTATGGCAGGAAATGCTTCAAACAACAATAAAAAACGAGATCTGTGAAAAATGTGGAAAAAAATAACTATAGCTCTCAATATCTGACTAACAGGCCACACACTTTTCCCATCCAAAGGCAGGTGTGGTTCTGTCTAAGCTGAAGGGTCAGCCCCTTTCCATTCACTTGATACGCTGGAGACGAGAAGATGGGTCTATCTATCAGCCACTGGTCAAACACTTACAGCAGCTCAAACAGGAAAATCCCTCACTTCAGTTTGGCCCAAAACCAGCCTCTCAGCAGGACAGAACTGCAGGTCAGAAGAGAGGGCAGACACAGTGTGTGAAAGATGGCAGGTACTCTCAGTAAAGATGTCATGTATGTTTCCAATTGTATTAGTCACAATTACTATAAACAGCTCGAGCCTATAACTGTTTGATCGTGTTTCATTAACAGGATCCTGTATGGCGTGCACCTCTTAGGAAAAGCAAACATAGGAATGGTACAGTAGTTGTGTAAACATCTCTCTTTATGGTGCTCTTGTTTCACTTTAATCCATGCATGTGTATTTTTTAGTTAATATGTGATCCTAAAGCATGTGATTATTGAATATGAATGTTATTTTTGTTTAATTTTAAGTATGGAGGTAAGGAGATCCTGCAGCATGTCATTCCTGTGGTTCTGAAGAGCCGTCAGGCAAGAAAGGTATATCTACAAAGTGAGTTTTATGTTGAGAGACATATATGTAAGCTAATTTCAAGACCTATTTATCATGCATGCTTTCTGATTTTGTCATATAGGAAGTACTGCTGGATATAAAGGAGACTCATCTTACCTGCATAGATAAATCTAATAAGCAGGTTTGTGTTTTTCAATGCTAAATGCAAATAACTTAGGTTAAAGGTGAGTTATTTTAAGCCAAAGTTTCTCCTTTTGACCAGGAGCTGTTTCAACACCATTTCCCTGAGATATCATGTGTTGGGAGGTTTGGAAGCCAACCTGATTTAACCATTTTTGCTTTTTGTGTACTGTAAGTATTTCGAGAAAATATTGTAGATAGATGTCGATTCAAGTCATTAAAATTAAATGCATGGCATGCTGTTTTATGCTAAGCTTTCTTTCTTGAAATGTCTAATGTTTCTCTCAGATATGAAACTCTCTTTCAGTTAAAACGCAGATAATTACTAGCTTTCAGTATTCGATATGGTGTTGGAGTTTGAATAAATGGCAGACGGGTTATGTGACTGGTTTATCTGCTTATTGGTGACATTTCTTCCAGGCTTTGTGTTTTCAGTACTAACCATGTAATTGGTTTCAGAGATTCACCGCAAGCAGGCAAACAGTCAGGCTTCTGTTGTGTGGTCCTACAGGCTGCCACAAGTAGTGAGTGTGAAGAGATTGTTAACCGTATAGGTGAGTGTGAAACCACTTTAATTCACAGTATTGGTGTAATGAAAGAATTATGTCAAGTGCTAATAATTTTGGAAGTATTTTTTTTTTTAATCGCCACAGCCGCTGGGTTCAAACATACAGAATGGTTTGTATGAAAATTCAGAACTTGAGTGGATTGGACATCTTCTGAAGCGTGCATCAGGTGTTTTTGAGCACAATACATATATTGCATTGTTATATATTCTATATTATAAAAATATAGTTTATCGTTTGTATTAACAGTATACTGTATATGATAGATAAAGCCTTATTGTAATATCCTGTATTTGTGCAGTGTTGTTTTGATAGAAATACATGAAATACTGAATCTCCTTTTGTTACAAGATTTTATGCTTTTATAATTTCTTTTTTCACACAATACACAAATATTATGAAACACTTAAAACAAACAAGAAATTGAAATCACCATTTAATTATATGCACACATTGGAGTCCAAACTTTTTTGATTTATGAGTTTTTGCATTTAAACTTGTAAATATTCAAGGTTTTAAACATTTTTTAAAAAGTACAATAAATAAATAAAAAATGTTCTAGAATGAATACGATAAATTTACCATTGTCCACTACCATTCTTAGTCTCGAATCAAATACTATATGTGAACCTGGACCACAAAGCCAGTCTTAAGTAGCACGGGTATATTTGTAGCAATAGCCAACAATAAATTGCATGGGTCAAAATTATAGATTTTTCTTTTATGCCAAAAAATCATTAGAATATTAAAGGAACGCTCCACTTTTTTTGGAAATAGGCTCATTTTACAACTCCCTAGAGTTAAACAGTTGAGTTTTCCGTTTTTGAATCCATTCAGGTAAAATGAGCTTATTTTCAAAAAAAGTGGAGTGTTCCTTTACCTAAAGATCATGTTCAACTTAATTTTTGATCAGTAATATGCAGTGCTAAGGGCTTAATTTAGACAACTTTAAAGGTGATTTTCTCAGTATTTTTTTTTTGGCACCCCTCAGATACATAGTTGTATCATGGAAAGCTAATTTATTCTAAGCTCATTTATTATATAATGTATAAATCTAAATTTCACAAATGTACCCGTATGACTGGTTTTGTGGTTTAGGGTCACAATGCACTGAGCAGGTAAACTCAAATATACAAAAGGACAGATGTTCTTGCTTCCACTGAGGCACAAAAAGAATATTCTCAACAATGATCAAGTGTAAAAATAAAATGCTGGGCACGGACAAACATCCTTAAGTGTTATGCAGTTTTTATCATCACTATCACGTTTGGAGTCGCGACTTTGAATTTGAAGCACATCTCGCTCTTTCTTTACGTCTGTTCATAATCTCTAACTTCACTCTCGTATGAACGAGTCTTTAGTTTAACTCGATTCTTTTCAATGAATCGGTTGAATCAGTTCATGCAACAATTCGTGCAGGTATTGAACTGAATTTGTCCGAGCGGCGTTCGAAACGAACTGTTCAAAAGAACCGATTCGCTTACTATTAAGACGTCATCACAATGGCCCGGAATTTCCTCCTCGCCAGATCTGGCGCATGCGCACATCGAAAAAGAATGCGGACTTCGCAGCTCTCCCAATATTAAATAGTTTGAT
Organism: Barbus barbus; assembly: GCF_936440315.1. Classification (NCBI taxonomy): domain Eukaryota; kingdom Metazoa; phylum Chordata; class Actinopteri; order Cypriniformes; family Cyprinidae; genus Barbus; species Barbus barbus. Next base: position 21,802,775 of record NC_136716.1, read on the forward strand.
GGCCATAGTTTGATAAATCATGTCGAAAGCACCATCTCAGCCCGTTTCTTCGGGTGCCGCGGCCAACCTGGGACCTTCATCGTCCTCCTCCTGCTCCTCACCCTCGGCAGGTGGCACGACGTCCCCCGCTAACGTGCTGCACGCACAACCCGAGAAACCCCAGCACTACACGTACGTAACGAAACACCTTTACACCCACCTGATTGCTCATGCAAATCACATATATTTCATGCATCAGTAATTTTATACGCCTCTGATAAGTTTTCCGTGGCTGTGATGAGCTGGATCAAGAGCTGTGTTTAATAGAGGCCTAGTAGTGCGATTGTTTGCATGCATTGCATTGATATGATGTTTTGAAAGATGCACTTGAGCATCCTGGCAAGACCTCTGGTGATTTGTAAACACAATAAAGAAGGCAAATCACACAGTGCTTCATAAGTCTACAATGTCATCGTGAAATAATGGTTAAAGATGCATCCATCGAGATCTCTCGTGAAGCACCACGTATCTTAACTGGGTGCCCACAGTTTTTGATCAACGAATTTGTCTTTGTCCAGTCGTTCATTGCTGTATAAGGATTTAAGATAAATGTTTTAGAGTAATTCCTCCTCTCACAAAAAACAGAGCATCAGAGGTACCTAAGCTTTTACTACCAAGGGCCAAAAATTAAACTTGAGTGAGGGCCATGAAAAGTAAATGGTGCATTACTGTATATTGAAAAATTACATTTATAAATGGCCTTTCTATTCTCTACATTCCAATGCAAAAACAAATGTAAATATGGGATGTTTTTATTTCTTTTCCCCCTCGCTTGTGATATGATATGAGAGGCCAAATCAAGGGCATCGCTGACATTTTTAAAATATTTTATATTTCCACTTTTCCATGACATTTTAAGATTTAAGATTTCTGTAGCCTCATGCTTGCAAATGACAACAGTAAAATGCCTGATATGTTTTTTCCACTATAATCTTCATGATTCCTGAAGCGGGTCATAACAATGACAGAACATAACATATAATTAGCTGGTTTAGGTGCATTTGATCAGGGCTGAAGCTGAGATGGTAGCGCTCCAGGAACAGGATTTGATTTAGGCACCAGTGAGCTATTAGTGTCCAAATATGCTTTTATTCAGTGTTTTGTTAGTTTTGCCATTAAACCATTTACTCTTCATTACTCTTCCCATCTCTCTATCTGTGTTCAGGTATCTGAAAGAGTTTAGGACAGAGCAGTGTCTCTTATTTGTGCAGCACAAGTGCACTCAGCACCGGCCCTTCACCTGCTTCCACTGGCACTTCCTGAACCAGAGACGACGGAGGCCGATTCGCAGACGAGATGGAACGTTTAATTACAGCCCTGATGTGTACTGTGTTAAATACGATGAGGGCACGGGGACATGTCCCGACGGAGATGAGTAAGAACCAGCACAAACTCCATTTTTAAGTCACACTAAAAAATAAAAGCGTCTGCTAAATGACTAAATGTAATGTAAATGTCACACTGTCTGAATTTATGCTAATGTCTTTATTGATGTACTGCCAGGTGCCCATTTCTGCACCGGACAGCTGGAGACACAGAGAGGCGGTATCACCTGCGGTACTATAAGACTGGTTCCTGTATCCACGAGACTGATGGGAAGGGCCACTGCAGTAAGAATGGTCCTCATTGTGCCTTTGCTCACGGCTCCCATGACCTTCGTAGCCCCGTCTATGACATCAGGTAAATCATTTTAATATAAGATAAGATAAGATTTTTAAAATGTTTTCAAAGAATCTCTTATGCTCACCAAGGCTGCGTTTATTTTAGTAAAGCTACAGTAAAAACAGTAATATTGTGAAATACTATAACAATTTAAAATAACTGTTTTCTATTTGAGTATATTTTAAAATTTATTCCTGTGATGCAAAGCAGAATTTTCAGGATCATTACTCCAGTCTTCAGTGTCTCATGACCCTTTAGAAACCATTCTAATATGCTGATTCGGTGCTCAAAAAAAAAAATCTTATTATCAATGATGAAAACAGTTGTGTGTCGTAATGTTTTTGTAAAAAACAGTGATATATTTTTATGAATAGAATGTAAAAACAAAACAGCTTTTTTTCTGAAATAGAAATATTTTGTAACACTATTCTTGTCTTTACTGATCAATTTAATGCATCTTTGCTGTATAAACGTATACATTTAAAAAGCAATCATACTGACCCTAATCTTTTGAACGGTAGTGTAGATTGTGGATATTTTTCCTTGGGATTGACATTTGTATTTTTAATGTCTTGTTAAGAGAGGTTCAGGTGTTAGAAGCCCAATCTGCTACTGGATTGGTTGAGGGAACATCTGGAGAAGGGCAGTCAGGAGTCGTGGCCAGCACTGCACTCATAGAAAAGATCCTTAGTGAAGATCCACGCTGGCAAGGTGAAATCAGCCTCTCCACATGACATTAAAATCAACCTACGCTACATTCATATGTCATTCTTCATGCTGTTCTGTGCTCATTTCTCCTCATGCAGACAACAGTTTTGTGCTCTCCCACTACAAGACTGAGCTTTGCAAAAAACCTCCCCGGTTGTGCCGTCAGGGCTATGCATGTCCCTACTATCACAACAGCAAAGACCGCAGGCGGAGCCCTCACAAACACAAATACAGGTCTGTATAACAAATACTTCTTTCAGTAGAACACAAACTGATAAAGCTTAATCTTATGCAGATCATTTTTATCAGAGCCGGTGCCAGCGCATCACTGCTAAGGGGGTGGCTGATGTGACGAAATGGGGGCGATGTCGTAGCACAAAGTAAAAAAAAAAATAAAATACATATGAGGCCCATTCACGTAGTTTTCAGACGTAAACAAACCCGCTACTACTACAACTATTTTCACACAGATCGTGTTTTGGTCGCAAGAGAATTTTGTTAAAGCGCAAGGTCTAGAGACGTGTTTTTAGAAGCTGAATTTATTTGAACTTGAGCGCCGTGTTTTAGAATAATGTATTATGCACGAGAAGCTGCTATAAGACCTGAGACGAGAGCGCAGCATTCAAAGACGTCGAGTAGCACTCGAAATAATGAACTAACTACGATCATCTAGCCCTCTATTAAACATTAAAAAACTATTTCATCATACCTTTAGCTTACTCCGTAGTGCTGCATTCTTAGTTGAATCACTTGCACGGGAAGTTTATGTGTCAGATGTAACAATTAAAATGCGACTTTGTGAAACGGACTGTTCTAAATTGTTGGTATAGTAGCATCATATTAATGCTAGAAAGCCTATGCATTTGGCAACTATATTTTTTAGATAAACCATTATATTTCATAATTAAAATATATTTTCACACACACCTTGAGTGAGGGGGCAACATTGACGATTTGTGCTACCCGCTCAGATTGTGCTACCTCCCATTAAAAAGATAGGTAGCACAAATCGATAGCGAAAAATGCTACTTATCAGATTGTGCTACCAGCATCATATTCATGTGGTTTGAGGCTTTTTTTAATGTCCATACCTACCCCTAACCGTCCACACCTACCCTTACCCTTAAAACAATGCAAATATATTATTTGGTAGCACAATCTGATAGGTAGCATGTTTTGTCGGTACACCGGCCCTGATTTTTATGCAACAACAATTCATAACATAGTGACCAAAATGGACAAAAACAACTTGTGCACTATATGTGACCCTGGATCACAAAACCAGTCATAAGGGTAAATTTTTTTAAATTGAGATTTAAACACCATATACAGTCATGACCAAAAATATCGGCACCCTTGCAATTCTGTCAGAAAATGCAACACTTCTCTCAGAAAATTGTTCCAATTGCAAATGTTTTGGTATTCACGTGCTTATTGTTTTTGTTTGCACTGCAACAACACAAAAAAAAAAACTGAGAAGAAAAGTCAAACTTGATAAGATTTCACACAGAACTGAAAAATGGACTGGACAAATTTATTGGCACCTTGTCAAAATTGTAAGAAATAATTGCTTTTCAAGCATGTGATGCTCCTGTAATTTGTATTTAGACACACCTGTGGCAAGTAACAGGTGTGTGGGCAATAAAGTAATCACACTTGCAATGAGTTAAAATGGAGAAAAGTTGACTGTACTCAATCTTTGTGTTGTGTCACACTGAGCATGGAGAAAAGAAAGAAGTGTAAAGAGTTGTCTGTGGATTTGAGAGAAAAAATTGTGGAAAGCATGGACAATCTCAAGGCTACAAGTCCATCTCCAGAGATCTTAATGTTCCTGTGTCCACTGTGCGCAATATCATCAAGAGGTTTACAGCCCATGGCACTGTAGCTAACCTCCCTGGATGTGGACGGAAGACCAAAATAAATGACAAATTACAATGAAGGATTGTTCGAATGGTGGATAAAGAACCCAGATTAACTTCCAAACAAATTCAAGCTGATCTGCATACACAGGGTACAACAGTGTCAGCTCACACTATCCGTTGCCGTCTGAATGAAAAGGGACGCTATGGTTGGAGACCCCGGAGCGACCACTGTTGACACAAAGACATAAAAAAAGACTGGAGTTTGCCAAAACTTATGTGACAAAACCACAATCCTTCTGGGAGAATATACTGTGAACAGATGAGACAAAAGTAGAGCTTTTTGGTAAAGGACATCATGGCACTGTTTACAGAAAGAGAAATGAGGCCTTCAAAGAAAAGAACACAGTCCCTACAGTCAAACATGGTGGAGGTTCAAAGATGTTTTGGGGTTGCTTTGCTGCTTCTGGCACTGGATGCCTTGACTGTGTGAACGGTATTATGAAATCTGATGATTACCCAAAAATTTTGGAGCGCAACGTAGTGGCCAGTGTCAGAAAGCTGCGTCTCCACCAGAGGTCATGGGTCTTCCAGCAGGACAATGACCCAAAATACACTTCAAAAAGCACTCAGAAATGGTTACAAACAAAGCGCTGGAGAGTTCTGAAATGGCCAGCAATGAGTCCAGATCTGAAACCCATAGAACACCTGTGGAGAGATCTCAAAACAGCAGTTGGGAGAAGGCATCCTTTAAAAAGTAATGAGTGCTGTGTATTCAAACTTCCATTTGAATTCAATTTATTTCCTGTTTTGTAGGTAGGTGACAGACGTTTTCTATCATGATACTTTTTAATGGTGCTGTGTTTTGTTCCTGTAGAGCCCTGCCGTGTCCCTCAGTGAAGCACAGTGATGAGTGGGGGGACCCTAGTAAATGTGAGAGCGGAGACAGCTGTCAGTACTGCCACACGCGGACAGAACAGCAGTTCCACCCGGAGGTATTTCACACTCAATCTAATGCGGCTGGACTCTGTTTAACATCAGCATTTACTGTAAGAACAAGGGCATCTGTTTTCTTGCATGGTACTTGGATGTAATATGATAAAACAGTGACTGTTGGATTATGTCATGCTTGTGATGCTCATTAGGGTTGCTATTTTTTTGGCCCTCTGGCGTCAGTAGCTCTTTTTTTAGATTACTGATTAGTGGTGTTAATGTTAGTCATACCTGTGTCATTAATCCTGATAAGATTTTCATCTGGCAAAGGATAAAACGTGTGGAAAAAAACAACCTGAGCCATATATAGGGATCAGAAAATGATAGACTCATAGATTCTATAAAGTAAAAAAAAAAAAAAATAATAATATAACATTAAAATAGCTACATTTACGCTTTAGGAGCTGAAAGTTCTTCAGGGTTCCGTCTCTTTTTAACCAATTAATTTACATGACTCTTACGGTCATTCATGATTTACCGGATTTAAAAAATATATTTTTCATGACACATTTTATCACATTTTTATATTTTAAAGATAGGTAAATACAAGAAAAATGTATATTCTTTCTAAAAATGCCCATGACGTATTAAAGGAACACTCCACTTTTTTTTTTAAAATAGGCTCATTTTACAACTCCCCTAGAGTTAAACAGTTGAGTTTTGCCGTTTTTGAATCCATTCAGCCGATCTCTGGGTCTGGCGGTAGCACTTTTAGCTTAGCATAGATCATTGAATTACGGATTAGACCATTAGCATCTCGCTCAAAAATGACCAAAGAGTTTTGATAATTTTCCTATTTAAAGCTTGACTCTTCTGTAGTTACATTGTGTACTAAGACCGACGGAAAATGAAAAGTTGCAATTTTCTAGGCCGATATGGCTAGGAACTATACTCTCATTCCGGCTCAATAATCAGTAGTCCCCAGCTATATTATAACTAGTTACCTTGTTGGGGACTATTTACAGGCGCTGCGTAAATCATTACGTCTAATCCGATTCAATGATCTATGCTAAGCTAAGCTAAAAGTGCTACCGCCAGACCCAGAGATCGGCTGAATGGATTCAAAAACGGTAAAACTCAACTGTTTAACTCAAGTGGAGTTGTAAAATGAGCCTATTTCCAAAAAAAGTGGAGTGTTCCTTTAAGCTTTTATTAATTTACATGACTTTTCTAGGTGCAGAAATCACACTTAAAGGGGTCATATGATGCGATTTCAAGGTTTCCTTTCTCTTTGGAGTGTTACAAGCTATTTGTGCATAGATAATATCCCTGAAGTTGCAAAGACTAAAGTCTCAAACCCAAAGAGATATTCTTTATAAAAGTTAAGACTCTGCCACGCCCCCCTAAAACGGCTCATTCAAACACGCCCCCACACGTCTACGTCACGATGTGGGAAAATTTGCAAAACACTGCCCAAACGTATATGAAAAGAGAAGGCGGAACTATTATCCTCTCCGTAGTATTGTTGTTCCTGCCGCCGGCGCCATGTCCTGGAGACGCTGTGTTTCGTTGTGAAAGCGAAAGTACTTTGTTTGGGCTTCCAAAAGAGGACACAACTAGAAGTGGTTAAGTTGTATTTACAACACTGTTCCACAACAGCGCATTTTACGGAGGACTATTTCCTGATACTGGAAGAGTAGCCTACAATGCACAAAGGCTGTTTCTATAAAGTGGGGCAATTCCAACTTTGCAAGGATAGTCTGACGCTTCTGACTCGCAGCCTGTAAGTACGTTTCTGCTACTGACTATTCAAATGCGAGTTTTGAGCGGTGTAGAGTAGCGCTTGTTTGCCGTTTCTCCGATCACAAATGCAGACATGGTAATGTGATGCGTAAAAAGACAGTATAAGTCATTATAATCAGTAATTATGTCCCCACTGGATGCAACAAATGCCTCGTTTATAATGGGTTTTATTGTTTTTGTGTCGTTGCACCAGGACACGGCATGACAATACTGTAAAGGGCGTAACATTTCCATCTCACGCTTGAGGTATTCGGCCAATCACAACGCACTGGATAGCTGATCAATCAGAGCACACCTCGCTTCTCAGAACAATGAGCTTTGTAAAAATCGCCACGTTTCAGAAAGGCAGGGCATAGAGGAGCAACAATAATGTACAGTATGTGGAAAATGTGTTTTTTGAACCTTAAACCGCATAAACACATTGCATTACACCAAATACACAAAATAATGTTCTTTTTATCAATGCCATATGACCCCTTTAAACAAACAGTTGTTAAGGAGGGTAAATTTAAGTATGAAATATCTTGATTTTTAGTTGTTTTAAAATATCTAAAGCTTATTTTTTCTTAATTTAAATAATTTTACGTTATCTTGAGGCCCTCTTGAAGCACCGCAACTTTCTGATTTTTTTTTGCGCTTTTGAAAAATCAAGCGCCACTAATATTTTCTTATTTTATCTAATTGGATCATTTTTCCTCCACAGATTTACAAATCCACGAAATGCAATGACATTCAGCAGAGTGGCAACTGTCCGAGAGGGCCGTTCTGTGCTTTTGCTCATTTAGAAAGTAAGCTTGCATTTTGTTAATCACATCACATGCAAAGTTATCATGTGATGATTCTGTTTTCTTACATGGCAACTTATCCAATAGATACCAATTTATTGTAAATGTGAATGTGATAATTGCATGATTGTGTGTTGTTTCTGTGTTGTTTCACAGAAGTGATTGTCAGTGATGAGCAGCTGGCCTCACAGTGTAGTTCACCTCCTCTAGAAACTTCCTGCTCTGCTCTCTTAGAAGACTTCAGTCAGAGTGGGCGGAGTACCACCACAGAGGAAGGGCTGCTGGGAAGGGTTCTTTTTGAGGACTCCTCCAGTCTTGATGCCTGTCTAGGAGGAGAGGGGGGTTATGGGAAAGCCCCTGGGTTTGAGAGGGAAGACCAGGTATAGCACTTTATAACACTTTATTAATGCTTTTATTTAAAGATGTCGGTTAGAATACTTCTGTGTTTTTGAGATAATTGTCATACAAAACCTGGGAAATTTTACGATTACAGGCTACGAAAAGTCATAAAAAAGAAAAATCTTTAAATTTCTAAAGTTAAGTTTTTTCCTCAGCTCAAAAATATTTAATTGGATAAAATTAACATGCAGGTTAAAAGTTTGAGGTTAGTCAGATTTTTCAAACTGTTTTTCGGAGGCTGCAAAAACAATAATATTGTGAAATACTATAACAATTTTCTATTTTAATATATATTTTAATATATGTAAAAATGTAATTTATTCATGTGATGACAGCTGAATTTTCAGAAGCCATTACGCCAGTCTTCAGTGTCATAGGATCCCTCAGAAATCATTTTAATATGCCGATTTGATGCTCAAAAAACATTATCAGTGTTGAAAACAGTTCTGTTTAATATTTTTGTGGAGACTGAAATGTTTTTTTTTTTTTTTTTTTTTTTTTTTTTTTTTTTCAGGATTCTTTGAATTAATTGTTTAAGTTCAAAATAACAGCTTTTATTTGCAATTCTTTGTAACGCTAACTGTTTTTATTGTCATTTTGATCAGTTTAATGCATCCTTGCTGAGTATTAAAAAACAAAATTTTTGCTGACCCCAAACTTTTTAAACATTAGTGTATCTCTTTTATAAAGTAAAACTTAAAACAAAATCTTTTTTTGAATGACATTTGAATCCATTGGATTCCTGGACCAAGGATTGATACGTGACATACAAATGAACATATGCCCCAAAATGATCCATAAAATGAAAAACAAGTCTTTTGTTTAATCACTTTCATATGTTTCATACAGGCCAGACATAGAAGTTTTTCAATGGAACAGCGTTGCAGAGACATTTCATCCATGCACAGCAAACAGGTAATGAACCTACTGATTCAAGGCAGACATGAATGAAAATGACAAATAGGTCAAGCACCATTTGCATTATTCCATGTTTTGTGTTTTCAGGATTTGTTGGTGTTTCTGCCTGTCGGCAGTCCTCTCAGTATGTCCTCCAGCATACCTTCCAGTCTGGCAGCCACCCCACCCAGCCCTTCCCTCCCCGGCCCGTCTTCAAGCATGAACGCCAACGCTCTTCCCTTCTATCCTACAAGTGACACAGTGGAGTCTGTAGTGGGTGAGTGGGATATCCCATAAAAATAAATATTTTTATTTTCTTTTATTCATTATGGGCCAGATTTACTTATCAGGGCAAATTAACGTTGGAGCGCAATTCCATAAAAGCGCCAATGGGGGGGGCACATCAGTCTCTGATGTCCCCAGAGCGTATATGTTAAGTTTTAGCTCAATATACCCCACAGATATTTTTTTTTAGCTTGTTAAAATTGCCAATTTTAGGGTATGAGCCCAAACGTGCTGATTTGAGTGTTTTGCTTTAAATGCGAGTGAGCTTTTGCGCCGGGAGAAGAGGGCGGATCTCCAGCTCCACATAAGCAGTGCTAGCCTTTGCAAATAAACATTCCACTATTCATTTTTTCCGGGATATTTCCTTCGAAAAATGAAATTTAACCACAGTGTCCTCAGCTCAGATGGGGGGGAGATTATGGCGACTCCTATGTTCATTAGTGCATCCCAAAACACAACACTTGTAAAGCCTCTTTGGTGCTGAGATTGTATATATCTCCAGTAATGGCGGACCGCAGCTTCTCACTCAGGACTGTGTTTATGCTAATTGGGCAGAGAGCATCACAAATGGGCGGGAATTTTTCCCCTCGGTGACGTGAACAGAGGGAGAATCTGAAACAGCTCGTTTGGAGAGACTGTTTATGATTTATTGGTTTTATAAAAAAAAAAATGAGTTGGTGGATTTTTAACATTATAGGCTGGTTGTTTTCACACACTGTGGCCACATAACTGTGTTCAAGTGTGATTTTTGCATTATAGGTCCCCTTTAAGACATGCTTTTTTGGGGGCATTAAATAAAGGCGCAAACACCAATGAACTGACGAACGCAAATCTTAGTAAATCGCGGTGCGTGATTCATTTAAATACTCTCCTCCCATAAATTTACCGATCGAAAAGGAAACTCCTACAAATGCATATTCAGTAAGGTGAGTAGTAAAAATAACTTTTTTATTTACGTTTCTTTAGTAAATCCTGACAGTAGCTTTTTAACACCAAATGAGGGTTTACGCTGACGCAAGCTGATAGTAAATCTGGCCCTATATATGTTATTATTATATATGATTATTTTCTCACCCTCATGTCATTCCAAATTCATTTTCTTCTATGGAACACAAAATGTCGTTCTAAGAATTGGTGTCGTTTTATTAATTTGTTTATAATTATACATAATTGAGCTTTACTGATAAATAGAATGAAGTAAGATGTAAGACTGTATTTTTAAAACTGCATCCGTTTCTGCTTTTGACTAGAGTCTGCATTGGATGATCTAGACCTGAATGACTTTGGAGTCTCGGCTCTTGAGAAAAGTCTGGAGAGTTCAGCTTTACCCAGCATGGGCCTCATGTTGGGTTGGTGACGAGTTTACAGTCTAATTAAAAAAAGATTCTGTTGTAAACTGTAGTGTCATAACTTCAAAAATTCCGCATTGACATCCATTTTCAGTTCTGTTTTTGTATTCATTTTTCCTCAGGAGGCAGTCAGTTACAGAGTTCAGCACCCGTTAACATTCCTGGCTCCCTCAGTAGCCCCTCCCCTTTCAGATCACCCTCACCTTCTCCACCAATCAGAGCCCACCACTCTCCATTCCTCTCTGCACAGTTGCCACAACCCAGCCAATCAGAGAGCAGCTTTTTGGGGACCTCTCATGGTTCTTTAGGTTTGTGTTATTTTCATTAATTTTAATGTCAGCTGTAATTTCTTTCCATATTACTCTATTAAAGGGGGGGTACAATGCTGTTTCATGCATTCAGAGTTATTTACACTGTTAAAGAGTTGGATTCTCATGCTAAGCATGGCCAATGTTTCAAAAAAATAAAAAGCGTTTTTCTGTGCCAAAAATCTTCCTTCCGGTTCGTACAAGTTTCGGAATTTTTTTTCGGTCATGGCTCTTCCTGATGTAATGAAGGGTGGAACTCCTTATATGGGCATTTCTCCCTGAAGAACGCGCCCGTGCACGCATCGACCAGAGCGAGAGCAAGAGCGCGCCCATCAACGCTCTTCATCCGGCTGCACTGCACAGGACTCGCTCGGGAAGAATGTCTCTAAAGAAGTGTGTTTTTGGTTGTAAGGGAAAGATAACCTTGTTCAGCTTCCCAAAAGAACCCAGCGTTACGTGAACCGTGGATGCAGTTTGTTTTTCGGGTTTCACAAGTGCGTTTGTTGACGAACGTTTTATAAACAAGGCCCAGTTCGACGCTGGATTTGCGTATCGTTTGATACTGAAAGATGGAGCAGTCCGAGCTATAAAAGATCCCGGTCATGATTCAGAACTGCAGACGGTAAGTGAAACGGCATCAAATGTCTGTGATTTGTTGGCAATCGGCGCTCAAGTGCTCGTCACTCTTTAGCTCCGCCCACGGCGTGCCTCCAGGAGCTTGGCTGGAGAGAATCGGAGAGAATCGTAAAGCTGTATCTTTTATAAATATGATAAAACTAAATACTTTTTAGAGATATGAAGGATGCAGTACTACTCTATAGGTACTCAAGATTAACATGAGATTGGGTGAAACTGTGTGTGTTATGCCCCCTTTAAGAAGTCTCTATCAGAATGAGTTTAGAGCTTCTGTGACATACAGTATCTAGGTCAACGGTCTTGTTTACAAGTGCAATTACCAGTTGTCTTTTTAATACAAAGCAGTGTTGTTTTGCTATAATGAACTGGATAGATTGTGTGGCAGATCCAATCATGATAGCTTTGTTTTTTTTTGTAGGTTTAAATGGCATGAGCAGCAGTATTTGGGAACATTTTCCGACAGGCCAAAGTTCGCCAGGTACCCCTCCTGCCCTGCTTTCCACAGGGAGCATGTACACCGAGGCGTCACGTCTCAAACAGGAAGTGGAGGAGGCACACAGGGTGCTGAAACACTGGGACCACAGCTGGAGACAAATGGCTCAGGTCAGACTCCATCTGTATTTGCGTGTGTGTTCATCTGAAAGGAATGGGGAATTGTGTACATACAGAACCATATTTCACACTTTTACAAAATGTTATTTTTTTGCACTGATGTTAGTCATAAAACACCTGTGATCTAGTTTTCCATGACCTTCTCATTTCCCACCCTTTTCTGATTCTGAGAAATTAATCAGGATGACATTGGTTCTGTATCTTTAAGACTTCCATATGGAAATATTATAATTTGCAATCCATATGACATATTTCAGGCTTGTTCATCAAGTTTCTGAATAATTAGGCGCTGGGTGGTCATATGTTAATATACTGACGGTTGTAACAACGATTTCTGAACAACCTATATTATTTATTTTTAATATATAATATTTGAACAATAATAAAACAAATAATACATAGTAATATACTGATTACATAGTAATACATTACATTATATTTATGTAAAATCTATAATGCATGTTTTTATGTGTATACATATGTGTGTTTATTTAGAAATAAAAAAAATACATAACATGTAAATATTTTTATTATCATTATTATTTTGTTACTTTACATGAGCAATATTTCTTTAAATTATATTGCATTCTGTTTTGGAACAAATCTCATATAAAGGTCACCTAAAAATGTGTCTGCTCAGGGTCAGGTGAAATGCGTATATTTTTCCATTTCTCTAGGACAGAATCTATTCATAACATAGCGTTACTAATAAATTCAATAAAATTATTTGTTGACCTGTAGTATGGTTAGTTTTTTGACTGTGTGTTTTCTATTACCTGCCGCAGTCATTGGCGGTCTTAAAAGCAGACGCAGAGGATGCTCGTCTCTTGGCGGGGCAGCTGGGTATGGAGGCGGAGCGAGCGCGGCAGGCTGAAGTGGAGGCGCAACAGCAAGCCGCTTTCCTGGAGGAGGCGCTAGAGAGCCTACGGCATGCAGAAAACCCACATCTCCAGTTTCACCAGCTACAATTACTGCACAGACTTCCACTGAGCTCCATCTGCAGCCTGCAGGCACAGATCTGCTCCTGCTTGCGCACTGTAGAACAAGTAATCCACGCTCAACTGAGAAATCTCCTGATCAAACTGTCATGAAATGTCTGGGTATTATTTCATTCAAAAATCAAATGAAGAAAAATAAGAATTGATATTTCTATCATTAAGAGATTGAAACCTTATTGTAAATTATTACCCACTATATTACAATTTATATTATATTAAATATATTTATATAATTACAATTTCTAATTAGTGCTGTCAAACGATTAATCGCATCCAAAATCAAAGTTTTTATTTGCATAATGTGTTCTGTGTATATGTATGTATATATAAATACACACACATGAATGTATATATTTTGAAAATATGTACATGTATTTATTTATAATATAAATTATTTGAATATAAACATAGACATGTAAAGACATTTAATATATAAAAATAAAATTTATCTGAAATATATACATACGTGTGTGTATTCATACATAATAAATAAACAGTACACATACATATATTGTGCAAATGTTTATTTGATATAAATTTTTGCAATTGTGCTTTAAAATATTTGTAATTAAATTAAAATTATTTGTAATTGGCGGGAAGGTGGGTTTCAAATTATGATTCATTTGCTAATGAGAAATGTCATTTTTTTTCATTTCATTCTGGTAATATATAACCTAGGCATTGCTTATATTATAGAGAAAAAAACGCATTATGCTTTTTTTGAAGTCAATTTTAATTTTAGGCTGATTTACAGTAAATTTACAAATGTATAATTTATTTATTTACTTTTTGCTCCGAACAACAAAAATGACAGTGATATTTACTTGAAACTGTGCTTTAAAATTTAATATTTTATTAAAGATTAAATGTAAATAATTTTTAATGAAAGAGGAGAAATGCGTTTCATTATGAAAATAATACAAAATAGTTAAAATATTAATAAAAATAGGGTTCATTTGCTTATGAAAATGTTCTTTCTTTTTTTCCTTTTGATTCTGGTAAAATATGACCTTGACATTTCTTCGAGGATCACCTAGTAATTTGATGCATCAATAGAGCCCAATTAGATTAATAATAAGGTATGTTGGATTGCACTGAATCTCTCTTCTCTCTTCTTTCAGGCTGTGTTCAGGAAGCAGAGATTATATTGTGTATCTTGCGATGAGATGGGATCAGTGACGTTGCCATGCCAGCATGGCCTGCACTGCGAACGATGCGCAGCATCAACAGAATGCCCGCTGTGCACCGAACACCAGCAGAGCATGAATATCCCGCAGTCATAATCCTAATCTGCTATAATCCTCACAATAGACACAAACCCTGACCCCTCACTGGATCTCATTCGGATTTCACTCAAATTCTCATTACAACTACGGCTAAATGTATCCTACAGAGCCCAAAGCCTTATCTTAGCTAAAAGCTGAGACTTAATTGATAAATATGTTCAAGTTTGATTAATATAGACCAATCAATAAGACGAGCCATGCCATATCCTTTACATTAGCATGCAGTCAGTTCTAGACCTCAATGGGACCATTAGATTTTCAAAAAGAAAGAAAATTACTAGAGAAACTGACATCAGCAGTTTGTGATATTTTCATGTTTATTGTGGGGACAAAAGTCACAAAACATCACGGATACAGTATAATAATATGTCTCATTGTAATCATTTTCCATGTCTTTCAAATGGGAACAAATATATAACTTGTATTAGTATTCCGATCTGGTCTAGCACTAATAATTTAGTTAGTGCTTACATGACAACACATTTAGAGATTTTAAGGAAATATTTAAGTGAAGATCATGATACCAAAATTCCATATTCCCTATATGATTTATATACAAGCATAACACATACACATAGTAAGACAATCCTATTCTTTTTTTAAAACACGTTTAAATCGAAATGCGGAATGTCTTTCCAGAACATTCTGAAATGTTTACAGTAGAAATGCAGTTTGTGCATCTTCAGTGCAGCTGAAATTATAATTTTTTTTCAGACATGGGGAGATTTCATAATTAATACAGACTTTAGTATATTTAGTAGCTATATAGGAAATTTACAATTACATTCATAGGATTTTTAAGGAGAAATTCCAGGGAACTGCTATACAGCAAAATGGAAAATAAATACGGTTTTGCAGCTTTTCGTTTTTTTTTTTTTTTTTAGTAACGGTAAACTGGAGTGCAAGAGCAAAAAGCCAAACACTCTCTTTAATGTAATTCATACAATGTGCATATTTTATTTAATGCATTGATTGAATAATTTGCCTGTTTACTAAACCAACAGCACATTCCCAACTGTAGCTTTCCATTCACGTAGAGGCGTTTTATGTGAACACACATCCGACACCAGTGGAGAAGAGAATTATTCATGTGCACTGATTAGCAAACATGAGAGCATACGCTACGGCTGTGGAAGAGGGCTTGACTTCAGTGTTTCAGTTTATTTCGATTTTATTTGAATTCAGTTTGAAGGCAGTTATATGGGATGCTCAACAGATGACTTCCTTTGAAACAGAGCTTCACTGTGAATTCAGAAATCACCTGCTCAGTTTTGTTCATATACAGTGTCTGATTTTGTAAAAGGCAATAAACAAAAGTATATTTTTGGATGAAAATGTTGTATGTTTAATTTTTAATATCAAATAACAATATCATCGTTACACTTCCTTACAATAATTAAAAGACTCTACATTAAATAATATTTTAATAACAAATGATGTTAATTTGGATGTATTCATTCATCTTTTTGTCCTCTTAGATTTCTTGAGACTTCTTTTCTCTTTGTCTGCGTAATTTAACGAAGGCCTGAGCTTCTCTCTCGCCTTTCCTGGCCTCAAGTAACTTCAAGGTATTTTCACCTACAAAAACAGAGATAGCATGAGGTCATATTGAATTGCTACATATGACATCTAAAGTATATAAAGTAATTATATATATATATATATATATATATATATACACTACTGTCAAAAGTAGCTATGGATGTGTATATTGATTCAAATAAAAGTTAAATAACTTTTTTATTTGAATATATTTTCAAATGAAATGTATTTAGAAATTATTCTAATATGCTGATTTGGTGCTTAAGAAACATGTATTATTATTATCAATATTTTTTAGGATTTTTTTTTTCTTTGATGAATAGAAAGTTCAAACGAACAGCAATTGTATTTTTAACATTGTCTTTACTGTCAGTTTTGATCAATTTAATGTGTCCTTGTCATTCCAACTTCACATTATTTTCTTTTGTGAAACATCTAAGTTACCTGTTAACAATTTCACATAAACAGTGCAGACGATTAGTTTCTTAATGCACCAAATGTTGAGCATATAACAGGAAGTGACATACTGTTGGGTTTGGGGTGCATCAAAGGTAAGCGGATCTGTGCAGGTGTGGGACTGTTCTGTCCACCTCCGACTCCTGGCACCGCTTTAAGAGAGAGGAACGCCTCTCCTTCAAAGTCATCACTCTTCAAAGTGTCATGGTCCAGCACTGTCACCATCAGACATGCTCCAGGAGAACGGCACTGCTCTAATGAAATGACACTGCCCCCCAGAGGACAGAAACTGCATTAAAACCATAAAACATCTCTTCATCTTAACAGTTTGTATTTGCTCTCTTTCTCTCTCTCTGTCTTTCTCTGGGATGTGCAACATGCTAATAGGCTACCTAATGTGTATTGGTCTAATGAGTGAACACAGGTGATACAGGTTACTTTTGTGGCTGGAAAATGGAAATTTGTGTGTGTGTTGGATGTAGTTATGAAGGAATCAGTGTGATTATTTGAGTGTGGTTTGTAAATAGGAGAAAACTTTAAGTATAAGAGGGAGAAGGACTTTTCTTAGGGAGCTTATTTCTGCCATGGAATTAAAATATAAAAAAGGTCATTGCAATTCTGACTATTCAAACTGCGACTTTTTATTTTAAAATTAAAAAATTTTCCTTTAAATTGCAAGTTTATTTCTTGCAATTCTCACTTTTTCCTCATAATTCTGACTTTGCATCTTGTAATTCTGTTTTTGTGTTTTTTTATGCCATGGAATAAAATAAATAAAAGGCAACTTTTCTAACCATTTAGACTTTCCCCCCACTATTGCAAGTTTGTATCTCACAGTTCTTCTTAGAATTGCTCATTTATATTTCACAATTGCAAGTTAACGTCTCGCATTTTATTTGATTTTTTTTTTTTTTTTTTTTTTTGCAGAATTGTGAGATTACCTTTATTTATTTTTTTATTCAATGGTGAAAATAAGCTTCCATGCTTTTCCCTTTCACTCTTTGTATTTTTTTAATCCTCTTCTGTGAATCTGGTAGGTGGGAGCTATGAGAAAAGAGGGCACTTTGTGCAACTTCTAAAAATGAACTGAAACTGCATGTTTACATACAATTCAAAGGACTCTTCGAACAACGGGTTGAGATCGCAGTTCTTGATTTTGGTGGATCGCGGTTCTACTTGAGGGAACATGTGCTTTGGTTCTAGAGACAGCTGAACAAAAGGGTCACTGGAACCTGTAATGGACAACATGCAGTTTTACAGACTCAAAAGCGATCAGAGGTACAAAGAGGCCAATTCTGATATTCATCAATGACATTCAGATAAGCTCAAGTGTTGGCAGTGTCAGAGCACCACAGATACAAGACCTACTGGCTTCTAGAAATTCCAGAGTAACCAGCATAGTATAAAATGTGTTTGTCTTCTCACCATTTGAGTCAAGAGGAATTAGATTGACGGCGTTGAGAACCTCTACATGCAATTTGCTCTCTGAGCGTTTGTATGAGGTGATGAGAGTAACAGCTCCGTATTTCTCTCCATTAAACACTTTCTGTAGGAAATGTAAACAAATCCAGGTCAGTAACACTTCGTTGGGTCTCATGGATGATTTCCTGATCTGGGTGATTTCCTCACCTGTTCCCACACTTTTCTCTCAAAGAACTTCTCTATCAGCTGATTACAGCTTAAAGAGTTTTGTGTCAGGTTTGCCCGTAGCGTCTGAGGAAACAAAAATCAATTACTCATATCAAAATGGGAATGAAAAACAACACGTGAAGAGCATAAAACAATAACACTGACCTTATATTCCTCAGTATGTAGTGTTTCAAGAGAAAGTCCATTCCCTTCAGCATGAAAACACTGTTCTAAGCACTGCCAGAGAACAAACATATAAAAGTACATTTCTGAAGAAAATATAAGGTGATTGGCAAGGCATTGCGAAGGTGTTCTGAGTGTTTTAATGTGTTCTTGGGTGGATTCTAAGTCTGACAGGTTAGAAACAAGCCACGCTCTTTGTGGTATCGTTTGTGTCTCATTCACAAACAGTATGAGTCCTGTTACATGCTAAACTGTAACATTTAGCATTAGGCTGAAAGACTAACCTGCAGTGCGTACAGTAATCTCTGAAAGTAAACCACGTTACTGTCCTGCAGAGACATCTGATGCAGAATCTTAACCGAGTTCATCCATAATGGAGTAAGAAGACTGAAAGAGACAATTAAAACACATCATGAAGGCTGATCAACCAAAGTAAAAACAACCAAAATATAGACAGCCTGAAAAAAGCATTGAGATACCTATAAAAATTCTCCTGAACCAAATTCTCATTCATATACTGCAGTTCTTTCTCAAGATATTTCATCAAAGGAACCACGGCCTGGAGATAAGAGAGCCATACACTCAGTGTTGCAACGGTTTAGAAAAATGCCATTTTATGATTCAGGTTGATGAAACATTTCTCTTACATCTTCTGTAGATCTGGAGGGAAGCCTTTGACGTGAAGCCATGTTGCGAACATATGTTTCAATGTCTTTGTTTAGCTAAAAAGAGACACAAGAAACAGTTACACTTCAAGTCCACTTTGTCATCTATAACTCTCATTATTAGTAGACTGTTAGGTTAAGGTTACAGTTAGTACAATAAGATGACATGCACTTAGTCACTTAAAGTCACTTATAGTCAATATAATGTCCTTTGAGGGACCATCAAATAAAGTGTACTCAGATATTAAGCAGACAGTCTAATAATACTCTAATGACTGTTAGTTGATGCAGTTGCAAAGCTACTTACAGTAAGCAGAATGTCAAAAGGTGACTATTAAAATAAACTGTTACCCCAAGAAACATGGTAAAGTGTGTGTTCGTTGTGAAAGTGTCTTATTGCACCTTCTCAGGAAGAGCTCATGACTCGGTGAGAGAGGTTATAACACTACCTGTTTCTCTGTTCAGCAAAAAAGCAACTCATTTCTGAGAACCTTTCTGATGAGGCTGATTTTTAGGATTTTGAAGTAGATTATTTTAACATACAAGGAATTTTTTAACTGATGCAAGTGATGCTGTAATCACAGTTATACTACCTTTTTCCCGAGTGTTTCAACTGCAGAGCGGATCTCTCGGTTCAGTGCGGACTGTGTGTGTTGCAGCTGTGATGGAAGTGTGTTCTGGAACTGAGTTTCTCCAATCACGTGTCGCGTGCGTTCCCGGAGCCCTGCCCAGTTTAGCTGCTGCGGAAGACGTGTCAAAACTGTGTGCAGATGCTCTAGATCGTTCACCACCACGCACAGCTAAATATACATAAACCATGAGAAGTTAGAGTAAAACATGCAGATGATCAAGCTAAAACACAGTGCAAAGTTAAAGACTACACACCACATACAGTACCACATCATCATCAGCTCACCATTTTTATAGCACTTTCGCGATCTGAGTCCACAGAGAGCTCCTTCACTCGAGCCTTCAGCATCTGACAGTACGTTGATGCAATCTTACACACATCCTGTAACAAACAATGCATATTTATACATCCTACATTTCAATTAAATGCTAAAATTTGAGTGTATATGTGTACCTCTGTGAGTTTGACCATAAGCATGAAGGCCTCCTCCGAGTCAGGCCAGCTCAACTGCTCCCAGAGCAGAGCAACAGGATGCAAACATGCTGCAATGTCCACTGCAGAAGAACTGTGCTTGACAGGAACTCCTCCGGTCTGCAGCGGCTGCAACTAGAAAAGAGAGAAAGATAATGTTAGTGTGTAGTTCCCTTCAGCTATTTAAATTTTTTGCTTAATGGGAATTCACAAGTAACATGTTTTTACTAAAAAAGTGTTTTAGAGCATCTTACCTGATCCACTTGCACAGCTTTTTCCACCCTCTCCATTGTGGTGCTAAAGGCTTTGTTTAACCAGTATGGAAGAGCATCTCTGAAGTCCTCATGGAAACTTGTGAGCTGTAGTAACTTCCCCCTAAAAGAGAAATCCAAACTTCATGTTTAAAAGGAGAATCCACTCAAACTGAAAATTCTGTCATCATTTACTCCCTCACATGTTGTTCCTGTATGACTTTTGTTCTTCTGTGGAACACAAACGATGATATTTTGAAGAATGTTGATGGCAAGCAGTTTCAGGTCGTATTGACTTCCATTTGGTTGACAACATTCTTCAAAATATCTTCTTTTGTGTTCCGCCGAAGAAAGGGATGAAGGAATAGTTCACCCAAAAATAAAAATCTGCTGATAATTTACTCCAATTTAAATTTAAGACGCATTTCACTTCATAAGATTTTAATTGATGGGATCCATTATGGAATATTGTGATGTTTTTATCAGCAGTTTGGACTCTCATTCTGACGGCACCCATCTTTACTCTCATCTACATTGTGGATTGCCAGAGGGTGAGTAAATTTTAATTTTTGGGTGAACTATCCTAGATGCTAAGGAAGTCAGTACATTGGGTTGAGAGTACATCACAAAATATTGTTTAATGTATGTAACAACTCGGAAGTTATGTAGGACTGACTGACCTTTTTTGTAAGAAGGCTTTGTCTTTGTGGATGGCTTGCAAGGTGAGATAAACAGGAAACAGACTGTTTGCCAAAGGCTGATCCATTTGATCCTCCACCTGAGAGAGGGTAGTTCCTAACTCATCAGCCAGCTGTTCACACACACAAATAAGGGACAACCAATGATCTACTGACCACAGATAAAGACTGATCAGAGACAAAATGCACAGTTTTATATATTATGTAGTACATTTCTTGATTCTCACCAGAGAGTCCAGTTTTCGGTAAACCACAGTGAAAACATCCAACTGCACAGCACTGGAAACAGAGAGAGAGTATTTTATAATGAAGACAGTCATAAAGTCATGCCATTTTGTCAGTGACATGATGGACAAGAATGACTATCAAATTAACTGTCCATTAATTTTAGTGGCACAAAGATGGCCAAAAAACAGTTCAAGAACTGTTCAGATTATAAAATATATCCAGTGAGCAGCACATGTATTTAGCTCCAACATCCTGAAGAAATTTAACGTTTAGAAGTGAATTAGCTGTCTAAATTACAACAGAAAAGAAGCTTAACCGTATAGATGATATAATATATGCATTAGTTACTATTTAAAATGTACAGTTCATTTTTCTTACCTGACAAACACCTTATTCCAGACATCTTTACTGAGTCGAATGTCTTGTTGCACTTCTCCAATCAACTGAGAAAGGGCGCTGATGGTCTCTAACGGATCCTGTCAAAGAGCACTTATGAAGAATCTGAACTCACTTCTAAATTTACTGGAATAATATATGTTTTATACGCATATAGAATCAATCTGCATGATTTCTCACCTTGGTCATGGGTTGATGTAAACCTTTTTTGATGTTAAACCACTCTTCTGTGCCATTCTGGGAGAAAAGGAACATGCTTTAGGTGACTAAATATGTAAACTGAGTCACACAGCCCAAAAACTGTCCTGTTTCTCCACACAAAAAAACATTATTTTGGACTAGTGTGAAAAAAGGTATTTTATGTACAGTATCATGTAAGATCTTTATGCTGAATAGTTATTAATATAATTTTGTTACTCACAACAACAGCATCTGTGACCTCAACATGTAAGTCAAACTGAGCAGGATTGAGCTTCTGAAATGCTCGGGTCTTACAAATCTGAACAAGAACTCTACATAAACCAAAACATCAATATACTTTTTGAGAGTTTTGCATAAAACAGTATATATATATATATATATATATATATATATACAAACTAATGATTGCTCATTTGTGTTTTGCCAGTCTGTGTGTGTTACCTGAGCAGTGTATGTAGCCGTGGTGTTGTTTTAGGGGTTGGAGGATAGATGTCCCTGTATTTGGACACTAAGCAGAGCCCATAATGCAGAAACTCATGTAGAGAGTCACCCAGCTCCTGTTTCTGTTAGCATGCAAACACATTTAACATGTTTTTAATATGCTTTCTATTTTAATATATTTTAAAATGTAACTTATTCCAGTGGTAGCACTACTTCAAGCCCTACAAGAATTACGGACCTGTAGGTAGGGGAGTTCCTGTTGGTCCCAGTGGTACTCTATACTGGTTAGCTGCTGGAAAAGCACAGTTGAGTCCACCTCCAGGGTTTGGTAAAGTTTGCTGTAGGCCACCCACTTCCTGTGTAGCAACACAAACAACCCACACGTATGCAGAAGAGATTTAAATCCATCAGCATGTGCTCAATTCATTGCATTTAAACATCACGCTAACACTGTTGAGCTCAGCGTACTAGGTATGTAGTTAAAAACTGTCCCTAAAAAGCCAAAATCAACACTGTCTGGTCTGCTGTTTTTTATTTGATCAATCTTGCTTACAGATCAGTGTGGTGTACAGTATCACATGCTCTTACGCCAAGTCTTGGAGAAAAGGTGAAATGTCATTCTGGTTGGCGTAGTGCTCAAGCAGGGCCGTCCCCTCCCCACACAACTCTCCCTTCCACGGATTACTGTCCTGAGGGCCGAAAGTAGAGTAGCATTGAAAAACAGAGACAGATGCAGACAGTGTTGTGAAATGAAAAGCTGAGTTTAAACTTTACAGTATATAAACAGTACTGCGCAGCAGGAAGTGATTTTGATGCTTACACAACCAGTGGCAGTTTAAGATATTTCATCATGTTTAGAGAAGCTTTCAAAATTTCACTCTTAAAGACGCACCTGTTGTTTGGAGATATGGGCTTGAACAAACTGCTGCAGGATGCCACAGTAGTTCACATAAGGACTCCGTCCAGCACTCAGGGTCTCATCTCTCTGTAATAAATGAATTCAAATTAAGGATCTGTCATTCAGTCAATACTGAGTAAATAAAATATCTGAAGAATCCTAAAAGTATAATAGTCAGTCTGCAATGTTCGTCTCTGGTTTGGTCTGTTTCAAAGGTGCCAAGACCAGTGTACAAACAGATGCTTTTTTCCAGAATATATCTCACAACTTAGTGTCTTTCACTTTAGATAACATACTTCACATTAGTATATAGTTTTGTAATTTTATGTGCTTTTGTCATTAGTTTTTTCCCTAAATATTACCATTTTTTATTTGTTTTTCATTTCAATTTCAGAATTAGTTCTTATTTATTTCCAGTGAGTAATTTTAGTGCTTTAACTCATATTTAGTGTCAAGGCAGTTTCATCTCCATCAACGTTTTTCATCTAATACTTATATTTTATTGTATTTCAGCTTTATTTCAGTTAACAATGTGTTAATAGTTTTAGTTAATAATATTATTAATGATAATAATCCTGCCACACGTTCTAATACATAGATATTTAGGTTCAGTTTTCTCAAATATTTTGCTCAAGATGAACTGAAAATAAGACCACATGCTCTGGTAATTCACACAGTTGCACTTCACTTTTTTAAAAAGATATTTTAAAATAGCACTAGTTTTTAAAAAAGTTTTACTTTTGACACAGTGCTTGCAACACAGTAGAAGATCCCTTTATGATCTTTACGAGTTAACCAAACAAAAACCACAATTTTTAAGTACTAGACAACAGGTTGGCCAGCTGATACAGAAGAAAAACAAACTTTCACCTCTTTATGAATGAATTTAAGCTGAAGATGACACTGTCCTCTGTCTGGGTATGTCTCGGTTCGGGGCTCCAAGGTATACCATGTGTCCTCTGTGCAATGCAGGTCCTGCCCACAACACACATACAGTACATGAAGCACATGCCATGAAACTGAATATGAGAAATCTATGAGTTATCTTTGTACTTTATATTATAAAATGTTAACTGGAAGTGATATGGAAAATCAAAATGAAGAGCATTGACTAGTGTTATGCAAAATACCTTCAGCTTTAGAACAATATTGCCCAAAAAATCATCCTGGCCTTTGTCTTTTTTTGCATCTTTTATCATCCTGCGAAGAGACAGTTGAGCACTCAGATTTAAATTATATGCCAGTACCATTTATATGAATTATTTGAACATATTTATTTAAAATGGTTTGATTTGTTTTATTTAAAAACCTTTTAAGTCCATGAAAGTTTGAGCGAAACTCATCAAATCTTTGCACTAGTGACACCTCTTCATCTTTGTCCCTATAAAACAAACATCACTGCCATGCTTAGAATTAAAACACAGTACAATACAATCAGTATTTCTTATTTCTAAAAAAACAAGTTCATATCACGCACCACATCTCAATGTGGAAATTGGCATTTGAGATGTCTTGAAATACCCTGTAAAAAAAGCAAGCGTTCAGACAAAACGATCAATCAGCAAGTTGTAGAAACAGCTGGTCAAATGCTCTCTCTATAGAAGATATGCCTACTCACACTTTGAAGGTCTCGTCCCAGATGGGGTTGAGGGTCTGTTTCTTTATGGTTGTCTGCAACACTTGTCCTTTAGCTGAATCCCGCACTACTGCTTTCTGAGGTTTATTGGATGATCCACCACCATGAGACTGCTTGTGTTCACAAAGGATCGACAGCAGGCAGTACGGATCGCTGAATCCTGTTGTCAAATAATTAGATACATGTAGAGGCTGACTGGATAGTAGTTATTTTAAAATCATGAAAATCCATCATGCAGAAAAAGATATGGATGTGTTTTTATGTTTATTATACTATTCTGAAAAATTATCAACTCTTGGTCAACAAAAAAACAAAACAGATAAAATCATACCACTAATGTCCTTCCCCAGAATTCCTTTGGCTTGTTTCACTGTAACCATGAGGCAGTAGATCGGGGCCTAGTCGTGAAGAAATTTACATATGTAATTCAGTACATAACTACGGAAGCGTATTGCATTCACTTGAGGGAAAAAAATCTACTCTGTTTTTCTGAATTAACGAGTTAATTATCTCAGAATTACGAGATAATTTTTAATGAAAAAAAAAAGTTTTTACTCTGTTTTTCTGAATTAATGACTTAATTATCTCGTAATTCTGAGATAATTAAGTCATTAATTCAGAAAAACAGAGCAAAAACTTTTTTTAATGAAAAATTATCTCGTAATTCTGAGATAATAAACTCGTTAATTCAGAAAAACAGAGCAAAAACTTTTTTTCATGAAAAATTATCTCGTAATTCTGAGATAATTAACTCGTTAATTCAGAAAAACAGAGCAAAAACTTTTTTTAATGAAAAATTATCTCGTAATTCTGAGATAATAAACTCGTTAATTCAGAAAAACAGAGCAAAAACTTTTTTTCATGAAAAATTATCTCGTAATTCTGAGATAATTAACTCGTTAATTCAGAAAAACAGAGCAAAAACTTTTTTTCATGAAAAATTATCTCGTAATTCTGAGATAATTAAGTAATTAATTCAGAAAAACAGAGCAAAAACTTTTTTTCATGAAAAATTATCTCGTAATTCTGAGATAATTAAGTCATTAATTCAGAAAAACAGAGCAAAAACTTTTTTTAATGAAAAATTATCTCGTAATTCTGAGATAATAAACTCGTTAATTCAGAAAAACAGAGCAAAAACTTTTTTTCATGAAAAATTATCTCGTAATTCTGAGATAATTAACTCGTTAATTCAGAAAAACAGAGCAAAAACTTTTTTTAATGAAAAATTATCTCGTAATTCTGAGATAATAAACTCGTTAATTCAGAAAAACAGAGCAAAAACTTTTTTTCATGAAAAATTATCTCGTAATTCTGAGATAATTAACTCGTTAATTCAGAAAAACAGAGCAAAAACTTTTTTTCATGAAAAATTATCTCGTAATTCTGAGATAATTAAGTCATTAATTCAGAAAAACAGAGCAAAAACTTTTTTTCATGAAAAATTATCTCGTAATTCTGAGATAATTAAGTCATTAATTCAGAAAAACAGAGCAAAAACTTTTTTTCATGAAAAATTATCTCGTAATTCTGAGATAATTAACTCGTTAATTCAGAAAAACAGAGCAAAAACTTTTTTTTCATAAAAAATTATCTCGTAATTCTGAGATAATTAACTCGTTAATTCAGAAAAACAGAGCAAAAACTTTTTTTTCATAAAAAATTATCTCGTAATTCTGAGATAATTAACTCGTTAATTAAGAAAAACAGAGTAGATTTTTTTTCCTCAAGTGAATGCAATACGCTTCCGTACATAACAACATAGTAAACGTAATAATATCACTTATTTTTAAAGGCTTTTTACATGCTTTATACATTACATATATGTGGATTGTATTATACAGGAGATTATATTATCATATTTGTATGTCAAATTCTTTGACATTATTCTTACCAGCATGCTCTGGACTTTTTCACTTAAGGTTTTATGCTCATCTTCTGTCATGGAGAATGCCTGTATTCATGGAGAATTTTTATAAATACAAAATGCAACTATAAAATGAATAACAACCATACTGTAAATTATACGAGACTACAAACAAATCCAGAAAAGTGTGTTACCTCTTTGATATAGTTTTGTAACTGCTTGGCACTGTATTGCTCTTTTGTGTGTGGCTTTCCTAACATATGAGTGATTGTGTACAGAAGCTCCTTGTACAGCGGTTTGAGCTGCAGGGACAATAATAGTCATTATTCCACAAAGCACACTGAAAAATACATGAAGTTATCAGTCTCTGATGAATCATTACCTCATTCTCTTTATGTTTCTTTTCACTCTCCTCTGGGTTCTCGGAGTCTTTGAAATCCTGATGGTTCAATTATATTGTAGCAAATATAATAATTTGTTTACATAATACATTATCCTTCTTAGCATCAATAACATTTTTAAATCTCTTCTAAAATTTTTGAGAGAAATTATACAAAGAATAATTCCTTACCTTTCTGTTCAGTTTTCTGGTCATTCCCATTCTCCGTGCAGGGGATGACTGAGAGAGAAAGAAGAGTTTAATATAAATTCAAAAATTTGGAGAGAAATGCAGAAAGAAATTCAGTAATAAAGAAAGCATAAATAATTATACAGTACCTGCCTCTGTTGGATCCGACTGGACCCTGTACTTTCAATGTGTGTCTACAGATATATACAAATGAAACAAAGAGAGTACTTGATAATAAATGTACAATATGCAACATTTCTGCAATCATCAGACTGTTAATGATATAGAAATTACATGAAAATACCTTGTTTGCTAACATGTATTCAAACACAAAAATGTACAGTAGACTCATTACATCATAACGTACAATATCATTACGTCATAACATTGTCTATAATTCTAATTCCTGATATTCCTATTTTTATTGCCATAAAATATCCAGCAGAAATGGAATCATTTATAAAGTAATATCTCATAAACCCTTTAGTAATCAGTTATCAATTATCACATGGAACATGCTGTAGCAACTTGAACATTTATTACAATAATAATGTAATACTTATTACATTATGTGCAGTTATTACATTATGTTCAGTTATTGCATTTTGAGTTGCTACACATGCCCATGTAAACACATGATTGTTGGCCTATCTTCTCTGCAGCACTTCCTTATTATTAGTAAAAAGGAAACTTCATCATAGTGACCCACCATCATGGGTTTAGGATGTTGCTAGTGTGCAGAAAGTAACTGCGCCTTGTTCTTACTGAAAAAATATGTGTAAGTGTCAATTTATGTCCCCTGCAGAGACCAGTTTTTATATAAACTTTTATTTAATTTTAACATCAAGACTTTATGTTAAAATGTTTCTATTTATGTAACTGGTCACCATTTCAATTTCTTTTTCTTTTCTTTAGGTTTTGCATTTAAAATAATAACTAAAAAGAGTCCTGCTGTGTGTCAAATTATTTTTTAAAAGTACCAAAGTTGTTGCTCGATGATTATAAGGTCACTAAACTGAATGCTAATAATAAAATAATTATAAAAACAGTTAACATTGTTTAAGTGTAGCACTGCAGGTCACTGTCATTGTCAACTACCCTCAACTCAGACCACTGCTGTGAGCATGCAACATATAAACATTGCTTTGACCCCAGAAAGATAAAGATTTTTTAAAAGTCATGCATTTTACTAACCTCTTTAGGAGGAAGAAGTCGATTTTCCCCTTGTGTGGATGCCCTATCTTGGACTGGAACCATATTTTACACCTGTACTCCTCACACCTGATTATTCAGCTCTCCTGAACTCAAACAGCGTGAGTATGTGACAGATGCTCACAGCTTTTCTTTTGTTATAGCAAGTAGTCAACCGCCTAAATGGACACAAGTGTTGAGTCTTCAAAAATGTCTCATGTTTATGAGTGCTGTGTTTCATTTAGGGTGCGGAAGTTGGCGTTTCCTGTTAAAGGTCGGGCCTGCAACTCGACTGTTTCTTCATACAGCAGAAACTGCTACCACGTTTTCTCCTCCTGTTGTTCTGTCACTCCATCTTCCTTCCTCTCTCACAACGCACCACAGTCTATGCCACTCACTCTTTATCTTTATGTATTTAGAGTCTATTTAAACCAGCACGGTGTAGTCGTGGTAGCTTCTTATCAAACAGGATGCTCTCTCATAGTTTCCATGGTTTGACAGTGTATGCCACCCATCTGTAGCTATAGCACACTAAGTTTGTTTGCACCATTTAAAGTGGCTGGTCCTTGCAGTGTGTTATCCGTTCTGGTGAATATCAGCAGATAACATTCAGTATTAATGGAGAACACCACTGATTTGCATTAGGAAAGGAAAAAGTTGTAGACCGCAAAGCAACAATGGTGTTGAATCTAACAGTTCCCAAACTCTCTGTTGGGAAGAATCAATGGGAGACTGTGTTTCTTAAAATAAAGATGAACTATTACAGAGCTCATTAATCTTACGATATTGACTAGACTGAATGCATGCTTAAATCTTAAAAGCAAAGAAAGTAAAAGGAAAAGGACGCTATTTTTTTAAAGTTTTTGTTGTGGACTGAAATAAATAAATGGACATGCAAAACATATAGAATACAGCAAGGACCCTTTGTATTCTCTACACTAAAAGGGAAAATGCTGTACTATGTCCAGAGGCATGATTGCATAATTTTCATAATTTTCCATGCAGAGAGGATGCCATTTCTATTGGGGTGCCGAATCAGTAACCTGCAGAAAAAGCTATGATGCTAGTGTTTGGAAAGTCTTAGTCATTCAAATGACTTTTGATCCCACCAGCATGTAATTGCATATTGCATTTGTAAATGGGAAATCCCCATAAAACATATTCCTCCTCTATATTTAGAGCTGTAAACTTCCAAGGGGACTGTTTCAAAATAATAATATAATATATTGATAGTGAAAGGGAGCGGAAAGAAAGTGTGTAAAAAAAACCCACTAATAATAATATACAATTAGTTGGTACATGCTATTTATGAATTATACAAATAAAACGCCAGATCTCATAGGAGATTTTTAAAGAAGTTTAATCGTATTGGTGTGTTTCGATTGAGTAAAAGATTCAATGAATCACTCTCCACTGGCGTATTTCTGAACGAATCATTTAATGAAGGGATTCAAAAGATTCACTTGAATGAATCAAAGCATGCACATTTTTAGAATAAATGTGGTGTTACCTTGTTGCTGTTATAAAACCTTTCATTTACAGACACAGACTTCCACTTAATCCACAGCCATGGACAAATAACAGTTACTTTCTCCACGGAAACTAAAGTAAACAACTATCGGTATGTTTTTCTAGGCTCGGTGTACTACTGTTGAAACTTCTACAACTTAATAATATTATATTGGAGGATTTTGACTAATGTTACTGCCTTCTTAGTATATATTTCTTGTATGTAGAAGATAAAAACGCCTGCTAAAGGTAGCTTGTCATTTTGTGAACTGACGTGCTTCTGTTGTTGTTGCTGGGCAACCAGGGTCATAAGTTTGAGTCTCTAGGAGGGTAACAAGCAACTTAACTGAAGTCTGTTCAGTGAATCGAAACATTTATAATTCCTTACCTATTTTGTGTTTTAAAAACAGCACACTTGAATGGATCTGCACATTTCTAGATCATTACCATGACTGAAGTGAAATGTTTAAGGGGAGAATCTGGTGATTCAGTGCTCGAATGGTCTTGTAAAGGAGAGGGTGAGGAGTTCAGCATTTGTGGATGCTGTCAGTCGTGTGTCCTCTCAGAGAAACTGCACCACTCCACCAAATGGATGAAAAAGGCTGGAGGAGCATCCCAGAGGAGGTTTCTCACTGGCATCCTGGTGCGGTGCCACAATCTTCAAATCCTGGAGAATCTTCAGAGTGTTTTACAAGTCACATCAGGCAAGGATTTCACATATGCCAGGTCCAGAGGCCAGCTCAGCCGACCCGAGGACTCCATATGGAGAACGGATGGAGCAAAACTGAAAGGAATGGACACTTTGGAAACTTGGGAATGGTTTAGGAAGAGCCCAGACTGGATCAAGTCCAAGTATGTGCTGGTGCTCTTGTCTTTATGTGACACCTCTCTTTTGCACATGTTAGGAAATCTGGTGCATATCCTGATAGTTTGGGAGAAACACAAATTTCTACAATTCAGCAGTCCTGGTAAGAATGCACCGCCAACTGTACAATGAGTATGAAAATAATAAAAAATAGCAAATTAAAATGGGCAAATAGGATTTTAGAAAATTGCATGAGCCTATATGATTTCTAGTAAATTATAAGTGGCAAAATCAATATGTAAATATTGTTCTCATATGAGTTCTGATTTTTTCACCAAAGTATATCCATGTAAATCAATGCTTGTAGTTAAAGTGCCACAATACTGTAAGCATTTTGTTATCAGATACATTCAAGGCTTTTAAACATGGTTGTTTTATTAAAATATAGTATCTTGCCTGATTTTTTATGCAGATCTCTCAGCCAGAGAGTCACGAGTCTCAGAATCTGACCACACAGATCTAGATCTTCTCATCCAATCATGTTCTGTATATGAGCCAGCTGACCTACCTCAAGAAGCTCACCAGGGCAGTCGAATAGATGTCTTAAAACAGGGGCTTTCAGAACAGTGTAAGTATATAAAAGTATAGCACATTAAAGTAAATATATTCATAAGTTGTGGGTCTATTCAAGTTACCCCTTTTATTATACAGTAAACGACTCCAAATCTCTCAAGAGTATCTGTGATGTGGTTGAGCTGGACGTTCAGAATGTAGACCCCTGGAATAGAAGAACAAAAGGCCCAGATTCAGCCTCTGACTGTTCGGATGATCCAGATCCTGCCCTCACTGTCGTCCCCAGGTCGTCAAAATCTCTGTCAGGGGTCAGCCGTCATAGAGATTTTATTCGAAGCCTGCCAGTCGACATTGCAAAGAGGATTTTAGGTTAGTCTAGTTTTTCCACACATGGAGCTATTAAAGGGTTAGTTCACCTAATTACCCTCATGCCGCTCCAAACCCAAAAGACCTTTTGTTCATCTTCAGAACACAAATTAAGATATTTTTGATAAAATCCCAGAGCTCTCTGACCCTTCCATAAGACTATCCCTTTAAGAGTTTGACTGTTCAGACTTACTTTTCAGAATTAAGGATAGAATATATAAGAAATAGATCTTATTTTAATTCTGTATAATGTCTGTCACTTTTCATATTCTCAGATGTTATAAATATAGATGCTTTATTTTAAATTGCTTGATATATGAGTGCATGCTTAGTCCATGTCCTTTGTTTTCGTCACCTTATTCGTTTTAGACCTATGAAATAGTCTAGACTTGTGGTGCTATGGAAACTATTGTATTGCCTGTGGACAAGAAGGTTAGGTTGACTCTAAAGATACTCTTTACCTAGAGCGTAAAACTGAACTTAAACCACACTAATGGCAACATATATTTTTCAAGAGCTTTAATTCTAAGAGAACTTATTTTTCTGAAATTACTATTATCAGAAATTATTGTATCTGAGCTTTAGTTGCCATACATGTATTATATGTAACATATAATATTAAATGATCTCTATGCATATAAAGGTAGCCTAGCAGCATCCAGATGTATGGGCAAATAGCAGTTATTTAATATTAATCATAATATTAACCTTTTTCTCCTGTTTTACATATTTTCATATTTTTGTTATTGACACTTAGGGCTTTTGGATAAGGCCTCACTGTACAGCTGCAGGCGTGTGTCCATGCACTGGCAATGCCTGACGGAGGAGGTCTTAACCGAGATGGAAGTAAAGAAGAGTGTTGAGAAACAGGCCATGATTCTGCAGGTAATACAAAATAAACAATATCTATGTGATTTTTGGCATCTCATGGATATCAAAAATATCAGTGTAACCTGCAGATCAGCTGGTAGAACCTGGTGTTAGCAATAGCAAGTTCATGGATTTGATTCCCAGGAAACACACCTACTGATAATATCCATATCTTCAATGCACAATATGTTGCTTAGGATAAATTTATAACGTACCAATTTTGTGAGTGTGATCATTTATATTAGCTCTCTCTTTCTTTTTTCTACCTCATGAAAGTAGTTCAAATGACTCATGTAACTTTGTTCTCACAATCTTACAATTCAACCCTGATCATTTGTATGTATTTTCAGGGTAACTCAGCGTCTAAGGTCAACCCTGTTTATGCAAAGATCTGTGAAGTTGTAGTGCCAATCAGTGAGGAGGGCAAGCACTTTCATTATAGAGAGTCTTTCCCCAAACATAAGCTGGTACAAAAAGGCACCTTTTGCACTGTAAACACATTTTTTTATATCTTCAGTTTAAACATTGTATAGTTTTAACAATTCCTGTGTTTTTAGTTACAAGAGCAAGATTTGGATTCTGTCTACAAAGGCTTTAAAACCAAGACAGTCCAATTGGAAGAACGCAACGTGTACTGTGGCGTTTATAACATATCAGTCCTGTTAGAAAGGTAGAAAACATGTAAGAATATACTGTAAGATGCATGTGTTAAATACATAGATGCATCATAGTTTTAATACTTCCTGTCACTTTTTTTGCTCCATTTAGAGAAGATCCCAGTAGAGTGATGCATTATGCTGGGGGGCAGTTAGTGGCGGTTGGCTCCAAGGACCGTATAATCAGGTTGCTGCATGTCCCATCACTAAAAGAGATTCCTCCAGTGATCCAAGGACATGCAGGTAGTATAAGAGCAGTGCTGGTTTGTGAAGAGAGAGACCTAGTTATCAGCGCCAGCTATGACCTCAGTATCAGGTTAGTCAAACATTACTGTGGTTGTTTAGCGAAGTAAGATCAGAGACAACAGTGCTTCATTTCTGTACTCCTCTCAAAGGTGCTGGAATCTGAAGACAGGTGTATGTATGATCATTTTTCATGGACATTTTGGTACTATAAACTGCCTGGATTTGTATGAAGATAGACTGGTGTCTGGTGCCAAAGACTGTAGAGTTAAAGGTAGGCAGTTATGACCTGTATACAACTATAACAACACAATTCTATATAATGTCATTATGCCATTCTTCAGTGTCTCATGATCCTCCAAAATGTATTCTAATATGCTGATTTTAATATTGTTCTGTAAACATTTCTTTTTATTATCAATGTTGGAAACTGCTTAATATTTTTGTGGAAACTGTGATATACTTTTTTATGAGTCATGTGCTGTCATTTGGCATATTGTCTGCACTGGCGTACTGTACACACCAACAGACCAAAGCCTAACAGCCTGAAAGAAGATATGTATATCTATTTATGTATATTTATCACAGTGTGGAACCTATTGACGGGGAAGTGCGTTGAGAATCTGAAGTTCAAACACCTTAAACCAATCATGTGTGTGAAGATTAATGAAACTCTGGTGGTCAGCAGCTGTGCTGGAGGTCAGATCAGAATATGGAGCATGGAGACAGCATCACTTATAAGGGTGAGATGCTCCATGATCTTTTCCAGAGCACAAGCATGTGTTTTTAACCTTAGAAAAGCTTTGATTTAGAAAAGTACTCATAAAAACACTGGTATTTCTGACCTCCGATAAATTTCAGGAACACGTTCTTCATGAAACTATGGAAGCCCATTTCCGCCACTGAATCAAAAATTTTAAAAAGGTTATTGCGACTTTTAATCTCATAGTTCTGACTTTATTTCACAGAATTGCGAGATATAAACTCACAATTCTGACTTTTTTTCTCACAATTGCGTGATATAAACTCACAATTCTGACTTTTTTTCTCACAATTGCGTGATATAAACTCACTATTGCGAGTTATAAAGTCAGAGTTATGTATAAACTCGCAATTCTGACTTTTTTTTCTCGCAATTGCGAGTTTATATCTCACAATTCTGACTTTTTTTCTCAGAATTGTGAGATAAACTCGCAATTGTGAGCTAAAATGCAGTTTGGGGGGGGTGGCAACTCATATGTTCTCAGAATTGCAATTTTTTTATATATATGAAAATCTCACAATTCTGACTATATAACTCGCAATTGCGAGTTTATGTCTCACAATTCTTTGAAAAAAAGAAAAAATTGTGAGATAAAAAGTCACAATTACCTTTGAAATTTTTTATTCAGTGGTGGAAACAGGCTTCCATATGAAACAGCTTCTGAATAGTTGAATGCTAGATGTTCTCACTCACTTTCTTCATTGCAGCAAATCAGTGGTCACCAGGGGGCAGTGCTGTGTCTGTGCATCGATCAGTGGCATATCCTCTCTGGGGGTTCAGATGGGGTGGTCAAGGCATGGAGCACCAACTCTAGCTTCAAGAAGTGCCTGAGGATCTTCCAGCATCCGAAGTAACTAAACCATCAGTGACCTTAAAGCTGGTCATCCTCATTAATAACCTTTAATACCAAAATTGTGCACTTTCATAAATGGTTTGCTCTCTTGCCTGTTCTCTATTATAATCTTTAGAGAGGTGTTGACCATGTCTTTCCTGTTCCTGCGGATCATTACTGGCTGCATGGATGGAAAGATCCGGATATTCAACTTCTTAACTGGAGACTGCCTGAGAGTTATTAAGACAAACATGAAGCAATGCCCTGTCCTTTCTCTGCACACGCACCACAACACGTGAGTATACCCTACGGCCGGACATATCACACAATTTTGCAATGCTGTTCCTTCTTATGTTATGTAATTGGAAAAAGATGTTGTAATAGAAAAGATGTTTTTTTAAAAGATGTTTTCTGTCATGCTTTCAGTGTGGTTGTAAACAACAGAAGCAGTGTTCTGATGCTTCAGTTTGCGGAGGTTCACTGGGACTACTCTGCCAGTGCTGTGAGGAATTTTATTGCGCAGTCCCACGTCTCCCCTGAGAATGTGCTTCAGAGTGCTGAACGGATGACTCGAGGGAGCTCATCCAGACTAAAATGTCGTACCCACCATTTCAAGAGCCTTTCAACCCCCAGTATGCAGCATCCACAAGGTACAACCTTTCAAATGGCTTATAGTCAAATTTATATACAGAACAATTTCTAATCTTTGCTTACAGTGATTGATGAACTACAATAAGCAGCAATTATTTATAAGTGTATAACTACTGTTGAATGTATAGATATGATATGTACAAATATGCAGTATACAAATGTGCAAATTTAGGATTTTATGTATAAATGTGTCAGTTATGATGGACAGTGTATAGTTAAGAAAGTTTTAATTGTTCAGGTTGAATATAGCCTGTGGGAAAAAACTGTTATTGTGCCTGGCTGTTCTGGTGGCCGGTGCTCTGTAGCGCCGACCAGAAGGCAACAGTTCGAACAGAGTGGTCTGGGTGTGTAGTGTCCAAAATGATTTTCTTAGAATCGAAAAGGAAAAAATGTTGGATGGTGATTTGTTTCAATCCACCGGTTTTTCATTGGATGGATGCAGATCTAAATGTAAGCTCACAGTCTATTGTAAGAAAAGTAAATGTTTGGATGATTCCAGTATATGTCACCAGAGAGAAGTCTGTCATTTCACCAGAGGATCAGAAAGTAACTATATTTTTATTACACATTATGAGGTCAAAATTGCAAAAAGAAATGAAACGTGCATCTATGAATCATTAACATACATTTAGAAAATAGATAGGCTGAATTTTTTGTTTTGTTACTGTTTTGTACCTTTAGATGCTCAGCAGGAGTCCACAAGGGCGGCGACGTGGAGTCAACTCCAGGCTTGTCGTCACAACAGGGTCTCCATCAGCCCACAGTCTGAGTCCCACACCAGGCCTCGATCTGTTCTTTCAGCAGGTAGGCCTGTCAGTGGATACAAGGACTTTCAAAACAGAGTCAACCAGACACAAAGCACTTCCACCAGCAGCTTGGGTAAGAAAGTAACCGAATTATAACTATTTGATATGCAAATGTTTCTAAAAGAACATTATAGAACATTATTTAGACTTTAAAGTAGAATGTTCATGCATGAAACGTGAGAATAGCTTCCTTATTTAAAGATAAGAAGACTTTTGACACCAAACGCTCAGTACTCAGCCGGAGTGAGAAGGCAGCCCGAGACAGGGTGAGGAAGCGGGGTTCTCACCACCCAATGACCCAAGACCTAATTCTGCTAAGGACCAGCAGCGTTCAGCAGGGCCAGTTCAGTGACCTGGCAAGGTCCAACATGGAGTTGAATGGCAGAGTACGAGATGCCTGGGGACCTGATTCATCCAAAGAGCCATCCTTTCAAACTACCACCAAAAAAACTTCCGAAATCCATACCCCATTCACTACCCATAGTGTTGACCTCAGCCCTCAGAGCTCCTCACAGTCCAGACAGACCTGCTTCACACCCCACTCCCTTCCCAAACAATCCCAGAGATCATTCAAAGTAGTCAGATCTAGAACAAACAAGATTGGCCCACTGAATACAACTTCCCCTGAAGATGGCAAGACACCACAACGATTGTTTATGAGGCGAACCTCCATGCCCACACATTGCAATGAAGATTTTCAAGTGACTAACAAGACCACTTCACATCACATCCCACTAAACCCCTTCAGGGAGCATGGAGACTTTCAGCTGAGGACGGACACTCAACTTGAGGCTTACATTCAGGAGTGCACGAGACAGCAGCAGATTCACAAACATGGCAGTGGTGATGACCAAGGTAAAACTGTTTGGAAGCGCAGTCATTGTCATCAGTAAGGTACTGAAATCTAAAGGCATGCCACTTTTGTCATAGCTAACCAGCCATAACTGAATTCTCAATTTAAAACTCTATAGAGGTAACATATATATATATAATAACGTAATACAATATTTAAAATGTTATGTTGCGTTTAAGTCTAGTTTAAGAGGGTAACTTGGTTTAGAACATACAGTGGCAACTGGTCCAAGCTGATCATTAGCTAGACCATCTGGGACCAGCTACCAGGTGGTTAAGCTGGTTTTTGGAACATGGTGGTTGTTCAACTAATAACCAGGTAGAAACCAAAACACAGCTAAATTGATGGATGTAGCATTATATCTATGCAATTTGAGCTTATTAGTGCCATGTCTTTCTTTTGTGGCTTTTTTGTATACTTGAACATGTTTGCTAGGGGGCAGCAAAGTACAAGTTAAAATGTCCCATGTAAATAGTAATCTCAGGGTGGTACATAATTAATGAATATTACTTAAAATAGTTATAAATCTTTACATTTTAAAGGATATTTTGCATTACATTGTAATCTTTATACATTTACTTGTTTAAGATTGTGTGTTTAAGAGTGTCTGATTATTTCAGACAGTTCATAACCAGTTCTGCATGCATATACAAACACTGTGACTTTTACCTAATTAATGAGAGATGCTGACAAGATGTGTAAACATATTTTGCTGATGTTGGAGAGACAAAATAAATTAGATTTGCCACACACTGTGAGTAAAGAAATCTTTGAAGAATCTGTTTATATCTGTCAGAACACTGTTATTTTATGTCTCTTGTCTTAAGCTGATTCTTATTAGTGAGCTGTTCTAATTTAAAGATTCATCTGTTGAGGTTTTCTAATTCTAGAGATAAGTATGTAGCATTTTAATGTTGAGTTTTATGTGAGTTGCATCCAGTGATCTTCATTTTGCATTTTTACCTCTTAATTCTTGATGTTCTGGTGAAATGACTGTATGCTGGACTTCTCTAATCATTTAGTCTGCTTAAATGCTGCCCCTTTCTTACAATCGATTGCAACCTCAAATTCAGTCAATTGTGTCCATCCAGTCAACAACCAATGGATAGAACTTAAAGTGCTAGTTCACCCAAAAATGAAAATTAGCCTGTGATTTTACTCACCCTCGAGGCATCCTAGGTGTATATGACTTTATTCTTTCAGACGAATCCAATCGGAGTTATATTAAAAATTGTCCTGGCTATTCCAAGCGTTATCATTGCGGTGCGTGTTTCCATTCAACAGTCCAAAACACGTCAAATAAAGTATGCGCATCCATAATAAAACGTGCCTCACACGACTCTGTGGCATAAATAAAGGCCTCCTGTTTTTTGTAAGAAAAATATCCGTATTTCAAATGTAATTTTAAACACTTTTCTGTCATATCGGCTATGTTTCATATGCGGAAGCTGTTCCGGCAGATGACGTTGGACGTATGTGTGTCGCACGCGTGTGCACTTCTCTCTCACAGTTAGATGACGTGAGAGAGAAGTGTTTATTACATTTGAAATATGTGACCCTGAACCACAAAACCAGTCTTAAGTCGCTGGGGTATATTTGTAGCAATAGCCAAAAATACATTGCATGGGTCAAAATGATACATTTTTCTTTTATGCCAAACATCATTAGGATAGTAAGTAAAGATCATGTTCCATGAAGATATTTTGTAAATTTCCTACTGTAAATATATTAAAACTTAATTTTTGATTAGTAATATGCATTGCTAAGAACTTCATTTGGACAGAAAGTATTTTGATTTTTTTGCACCCTCAGATTCCAGATTTTCAAATAGTTGTATCTCAGCCAAATATTGTCCTATCCTAAGAAACCATACATCAATGGAAAGCTTATTTATTCAGCTTTACAGATGATGTATGAATCAAAATTTTGAAAAATTGATACATTACTGGTTTTGTAGTCCTGGGTCTAGGGCTGGGTATCGTTCAAAAATGTTCGATACCGGTACCGATACCGATACCTTGAGTTTGATACCGGTTCCTGGACGATACTTTTTTCGATACCAGTTTTATGAAATCAGTTTTAATAAGATTACATTATCTCAAAAAAATATTTTTTAATGTTGATATTTATACAGACTCAAATCCTCATCTCCTGAGCCACTGCACAAAGGAACAAAATATATCCAACACAATAAATAAATAATTTTAATAAAGTTCAAATTGTTTTCAGTTTACACATCTGTTAGGCTACGTTTACATGAGTGAGTGTTCATTTTAAAACACATCATCACTTCTAGGTTGTTAAAGACTTCAAGAAATTTAAAATCTTCATCCACTTTCATAAGTGGGTGTTTTATTTTCTTTCACCATATGTTTTATTGTTATTAAATTCTGGTGTAGTATGTCTAATTATTTGAATGCATAAAAACAACTTAGTTTATTTAAATTTATTCTTAAAATAGCCTAATGAAAGGTTTTATTTTTCCTCAGAAATTCTGTGTTCTGTATCTGGTTTTCAAATGAAGACATAAAACATGCATTTAATTTCTTTAAATTATTGAAAATCAAAGTTTATTTATTTTGGCAAACAAAGGGGGTTTACTATTAAAATTAAAAAATTGAATAACTGTTGTGTGATAATTTCTAAAAAAAAATAATAATAAAGTTTTAATAATTTGAATAGTTGCCTAGTAGTAGCAGTATGTAGCCTACTGTCCGCTAAACAATATTAATATATTTCTGCCGCAGTGTCTTCCAAGTGAAACCGAACTTTTATTTTGACGGGTTTCCGGGATTACCTTTACAGTTCTGTGCGTATATGATATGAAGCAAGTTTTACTCGAATCAAACGGTAAAATGCGCATTAATTGACTCTCACAGCAGTTCTGGAGATGTTGTTCATGTGTTTATGTCCTCATTTAGTTAGGCGGCAGACGCTGAAATCAACGCGAGCTTCAGTCTGTGTGTAGTAAACAAACCGCGCGATATAGAGAGCAGCAGCAGACTGCTCCGTGCGCTTTCGAAACGCTCTCGCGGAGGTCAAACACTGATCAATCAGCGCCGAGCCGCTTCTAGTCAAACACACCTAGTGCTGCAGGATTATTGGCTCACTGACGGTGATGAGATTAACCCCTTAGGTATCGAAATTTGGTACCGAACGACAAGACGTTTTTCGATACTCGGTGGTATCGAGGCAATTTGGTCGGTGCCTAAAAAGTATCGAACTCGATACCCAGCCCTACCTGGGTTACATATGGATATTTTTCTTACAAAAACGCATGGATTCGCTACAGGAGGCCTTTATTCACACCCCGGAGCCATGTGAGGCACGTTTTATTATGGATGCGTGTGCTTCATTTGACATGTTTTGGACTGTTGAACAAAAACACCTGCCCACTGCAATGATAGAGCTTAGAAGAGTCAGGACAATTTTTAATATAGCTCCGATTGGATTCGTCTGAAAGAAAAAAGTCATATACACCTAGTATGCCTTGAAGGTGAGTAAATCACAGGCTAATTTTCATTTTTGGGTGAACTAACCCTTTAAATGTACCTCACAACATGAAAGGAAGAAAAAAAAATATTACTTCCATTTCGTTCCAAATTTAATGTAAAAGCCAAAAGCCAATTTGAAAAAAATGGCTTCTGATTGGTCAATGAAAAACAGCAGCCATGAAATTAAAGAAAATTTGAAACTTTCTCTCTTTGAAAATGAACTGAACATGGATATCAACTCAAGATCAGTTATCTGTAAGTTTCATAAAAATATTGCCTCAGAAAACATGTTTAGCCACCACCGCAATGTGTTCTTTGGTAAGCCTTCATCAGTCAAGCATGGATTGGATACTTCTGGGCACAATACTTGCTGGTGAGTGTCTCTTTCTTTGATTCACTTATTCAAAACAAATGTGTTCACTACAAAGTGATTTGTAGCAGAAATGAGTCATATGATACTTCTCAAGTTGGATCGTTGATGCCATTGGTTTTGTGTCCAGCAGCTGTTGGTGACCCATCCTGATCGGTTCTTTCCACTTGCCACCTGCTGTCAACCATTGCCTTCAAGACATTACTGAAGGGTGTGGATGAGGTTCTGTTCCAGAGAGGTTCGATTTGAGCATTCAACAGCTGTGCAGCGGTGCAGGAGAGGAAGCAAATGGCAAGTGAAAGCAGTGGAGAGTAAGGGGTGGGCCGCAGTAAGAGTAAAGTAATCACCTTTCACCCCTGAAGTCCACTCTCTCAGGAGCTCTCTAGTGCTAATTTGATTTAATCTGCAGAAAATTGGGCTTCACCGTATCCCTCTTTTCTTTCCAACCAGTGACTGTGTCTGAAATCGGGGGGAGGAGAATGCACTCCTAAAAGCCTTCTCAGTGGACACCGAAATCCTGAAAACCCAGCATTGTTCCCCCAGGTATCAGCCTTGGTGTCTGGGGTCACCGGCTCCATGGTGAGATAACGAGCATGAAATCAAAGTAAAGGTGAACAACAGACAGGCTTCATGCAGGAGTGCGCACAATCCTCCTGTTCCTCTCTGAGACCTGGGGTGGGACGTATTGAGGCTGTTCGTTGGGGTGAGGGGGCTGGATGCATGTAGGAAAGGAGTTTCCTAGAAAAAAGTCTCTGCTTTGCATAAAGCAGCTCAGATGTGAGTTGAAAACCTGAACAATAAGGTGGAATCGGTGCATATGAATGACCAGAAGGGCTTGTGATCTCCATTTGACTGGGAGCGAGAGGGATTTAGTCATGACGGTCTGTCAAATCACATCGCTGCAGATGTGCTGCGTAGATGGAGGTGGCGGTTGGAAGCACATGGCAGGATGTTGCTTAAAGGTCCTAAACCACAGTTTATTTGCATGGCATGTTGACATTTGACAGAACTGTCCCCAGGCTGGGTAGACATGACAGAATGAGGGAATACAGATGAACTACATTAAATAGGCCTCATTTTGGAAATAAATTAATGACTAGTTTATGCTTAGCTTTTATATGAAGAAACCTAAACCAACCGATACCATTCAGTTTGGGGTGAATATGTAGGATTTTTTTAATATCACCAAGGCTGCATTTGTTTGATCAAAAATACAGTAAAAATGGCAACAATATGGAATATTGTTACAATTTAAAACATGTTTGTTTTTGTTTTTTACAAATGTTTTAGTCATCCATTAAGCCAGTCTTCAGTGTCAAATGATCATTCTAATATGCAGTTGTACTGCTTGATATTTTTATGAAAACAGCCTTTTCAGGATTTTTTGCTAAATAGAAAGTTTAAAAGAAAAGCATTTATTTAAAATACAA
The DNA here is from genome assembly GCF_936440315.1 of Barbus barbus. NCBI lineage: Eukaryota > Metazoa > Chordata > Actinopteri > Cypriniformes > Cyprinidae > Barbus > Barbus barbus. The sequence continues at coordinate 21,845,507 of NC_136716.1, forward strand.
ATCTTTTGTAACAATATAAATGACTTTGATGTCACTTTTGATCAATTTAATGCATCCTTACTGAATAAAAGTATTAATTCTTAAAAAAAGAAAAAGAAAAAAAGAAATGTATACGCTGACATCCTAGTCCATGTCCATGTTGTTGTTGCAATCAATCACCATGGTGTACTAGTTATGCTACAGGAACTGTCAGCTGATGGAAGTATTATCATTAGGCAAATATTGGATAAATATGCAACGGTCAGGTGTAGTTCATGATAGGGTAAAGCATGTGGACAGTTCTGTGACCACAGATTCTGTGTGGGCCTGCTTATATGTACTGCCAGCAGCATAACATGCTTTTTTGTAAGTCTCTTTGGTAAGAAAATTTCTGCCAAGAAGATTGTCATGTAGTTAAGATTTATTTAAAAAGTTTGAAATTATTCATATAGTGCAGTCCAGTGTTAGTTCTCCATCCAGAAGTGCTTGTGTCATAACGTCAAGCCGCAGTGTCACAACAAAGGAATCGCCATTATATCGAGAAGCTAAGCTAGTGTGTGTGTGTGATTCTCGACCAGGATGTGATGTGAGAGGAAACACAGTAGAAACAGATGGTTTGGGTTTCTTTGTCAAAACTATGTTTCTCTTTATTTCCTAATGATATTTTCTATGGAGAGAATTCTGAAGCTAAATATCCAGTGGCTGAACTTCAGTCGTTGACTAAATATCCTATCAGGAGCATGATGTTGTAACCCTATCTAAACCTGATGATGTCACTTAAATACAAAAACAGTGGAACGTGGAAGCCACAGCTTTTCTTTTATCAAGACTCCAAAACCTAGTGCACTGCCTTGCTGTCTACTGGCTGCGTAGGCAGCGGTCTTCTAAGAAACTAAACCTCACAAGAAGGTGATTTGGGACGGTTACATGAGCACAAAGTGCACAAGAGGTTTGACTCAACATTTGATTTATATTTATATCACAAAAAGTGCTGCAGGAATGAGTTCTAAATCCTGGAAATAAGTTAGAATTTTTTGCACTTCCAATTTGTCCTAGTGGGTTTTTGAATAAATGCCTGAAATAAGGTCTGTGGTTAACATAAACTCAAGATATTTTCGTGTTTTATTCTACAAATAACCTGCTCTCTATTTGTAATTTTTTAAGCTTTATGTGTATTCAAGAAGGCATTCGCTAACAATTGATAAAATTAGGCCCACGAACGGGTAAACTCCGCTACTCACTAGTGCACATTCACAGCCTTTTTGTGTTTATACTAGTGCTTTTGCAAACTATTCTAACTCCTCAAACTTACACAGAAGGTTAGTGGTAGTTATGCAATTGTGATGGTTGTTTTTAGGCTTCAAAATTGTAAAAAAAAAAAAAAAAAGAAAAACTTTAATTTTAAAGATTATCTTGATGGAAAAAAAGAAACATATGAAAAATAAACTTGAGTAGTTAAAACTAAAGCTATTAAAATCTTTTCGTTAATTGAAATAAAGCTAAAATAAAATATTAATATTAGATGAAAAGCTGAAATTTGTACATTAGAAATTAATTTGAGTTTACTGAAGTACTAAAATGATTTAAACTGAAATAAAAACAATCAGAAATAAAAATACTATATATAAATAATACTAAAATAGCTAACACTGTCACAGAGCTTAATTATATGCCTACAAATACCCTATAATGCCTTAAAATGCTGAGTATGCAGACAGCTCATTACGTGAGCCTTAATGTATCTGAGGACAATAATATCTGAAAAGCAGATAGAAATGGAAGCTGGATCAATTAGCTCTGCTGATAAGGATTGGAAACGTAAGCTGAATTTGGGTGGGCAATTGCCTCTAATTCCGAGCTGTGCTATTGGAATAATTCCCTCCCAGCTCATTCATATAGTTAACCTGATTGCTCATTGATTGGTTTTTATCAATAGCAGACATTGTGTGGTTTTGGTAACTTTAACTTGTTCAAAGAGCCCTTGATTAGGTCAGCCTGGTGGAAAGAAAAGTGTGGATCAAAGAGTGGAGTGCTGGTGGACGGGGTGCTGATTTTTTCAAGTTGACAGATTGTTATTTTCAAGTGTCAGTCTTTGTTTTCGGTGATGCCTCCCTGTAGGGCTCAGGTTACCAACTTATGACAGACCTGAGAGTAGGGATGTAACGATTACCGGTTTGACGATAAATCATGATAAAATTCCCCGCGGTTAGTATTACCATTTCATATTTTAATTATCATTAAAACCGTATTCGATTACCGTGATTTAAACAACTCGCGATAAATAAATACTGTCCGGCATAAAGCAGAGTTTTCAGTAGCTAACAGTCTCACGTGCGCACAGCAGCACAGTAAAAATAGGGCGGAAAAGCTGGGAGGTTTTAAAAGAGTGCTAAGGGAATTATACAAATTAATATATCAATGAATTAATTATATGAATGTACCTCTGAAGGTTCGGACTGTCTTCAGAAACAATTCGATGGCATTTTGTTTTCATCTTAGCTCCATGTAATACCTAAAGGAAGTGTTCGCGGAGTTCACAGGAATCAGCTGTAATTCAGCTTTTCCGTATAAAGCGCCACCTGCTGTCAGAGAGTGGATTTACAGACACTTATTTACATTCAGTCTGTGTGCAGTTTCTGTCTGGCCAAAAAATTGACCAAATTTGCATGACCTGCTGTAAATTTTAACCGGTTGATGAAAAACAAACTTATGTACATTTAAACAATTCAGATATGCTATATAGGATTATTTATGGAGCCGATAAAATACATATAATCATTTATTAATTATCATTTTAATTTAACCCTTTTCTTTAAAGGCTGAAATGTGTGGTCTACCTTTTATGTTAAACTTTTTCAAAGCTTTATTTGAACATTTACATTATTTATTTTAACATGCTATTAAACTGGAGTCAGTCAAGTTGTCATTTAAAATCCAGACCTCATTGGTCATGTTATTGTTTTAGTGATTATGCAAACAAAAAGTCATTTTATTTGCTGTTTGTTGATTTTTAAGTCTGAAACTTGGTGAAGTGATTTATGTTTCGGTACTTTTTGAACATCTCCAGCACATTTTAACAATACCGTGATAATACTGATAACCGTGATAATTTTGGTCACTATAATCGTGATTAGAAATTTTCATACCGTTACATCCCTACCTGAGAGTTTGGTGTTTATATGGAAGCAAGAATCACCTGTAGGTGGTGCCGTTGATCTACACGTTGCTAATGAAAAAGTCTTATTGCTGCTGGCTGGTTAGAAATGATTTACCAGCCTCATGCAACAGCATGTCATTATTTCCTCATAAATACGGCATTTTACTTTGTCAGCTCCCTGTCAGTTTAGTAACTCTGCCATGCCACTTGACATTTATTCTACCATCTGAATTCCAGTTTCCTCTAAAAGGGATAGTTCACCTAAAAATGAATATTCTGTCATCATTTACACACTCGAGTTATTCCATGAGTTTATTTCTTCTGTTGAATAATATTTTCTAGAATATTCTGAAGAATGTCGGTAACCAAATATTTGCCAGTAACAAAATGAAAGAAGTCAATGGCTACAGGAAACTCTTTGTTCATCAACTTCCATTATTTTTTGGTTGTTTTGGTGATTGTTTGGGTTGCACTAAAAAGTATGATGTAGATAGTTGCATCCTACGTTTTTAGTGTAATATTTGCATATTTATTTCATAAAAGAAATCTTTAAAAAAGTCAGAATACACCACGTAGTAGATACTAAGGCAGCGTTTGTAGCAACCCATGTGTTTAAGACAAGCACCCTATTCAAGAAGATAATATTATTGGTTTTATTCTCAGAGGAGACTTTGGAGTTTTAAAAGGCTCTCAGTTCTGGTCAACCATAGTGACCCAGACGTGTAGAGTCGAAAGTGATGATTGTTTTAATTTGCCTGTTTTCAAAGGCATAAATACGGAGACGGAGAAGTCAAAGGTGAACTGCGTAAAACTTCCTGATCAGAGGGGGGCAATGGAGGGAGGCAGCCTCAAACAAGTAGTCAATTCACACAGGAAAGATTTCCATAAGCAAGCTTTACTATTTTTTCTGACTTTTAACGCCAAGCTGAAATGAATGGCAGTATAATTCGAGCAGGCACCGTCTGTCAGTCTAAGCTACAGGTTAGTTGATGAGTGTTCTGGAATTTGTGTATTCAGGGCATTTCCAGTTATTTACCAAATGTTTAGTCAAATAGCGCTGCAGTAAGAGTTTTATGCACAGCTTCCATGAATTTAGGTTTGATGAATAAAGGCCTGCTCACAGCAACCCAGAGGAAAGTTTTATTGCTCAAAAGATGGTCTTTCGTTGCTCAGGATTGGATTCTCTGTTTATGCGATCTTCTTGCTATTCTTTTAATGTATTGTCAATTGCTTATTGTCATGTGGAGTTGATTTTAGATGATTTATGTGGTCTATAGGGGCAGTGAGTTCTTGATTATATTTTATTATACTATCAAAGTTTATTTTAGATGTTTCTCTATGTTCCCGTAGAACAAATAGAAACAGATACAGTACAATCTGGGCAATTGTTGTCATGCAGGTTGAAAGTTGAAAGATCGTTTTGAAATCTAGCTCTTAATAGTGGATGTTGGTGTATTGGCAAATCCGAGCACAGTTTGAGATGTTGAGAACTTTTCTGAAACTATAAAAGGGGACACGTGTGATATTACTGGGATCATTTGTCAGGAGAAAAATATAAAGTGCACAAGATTTAAGAAAATGTATTTTTTCTTGCAATGTACATTACCATTCAATTGATTAAAAGTGACAGGGGAAAAAATCTGTTTTAAATAAATGCTGTTTTGAACTTTCTACACTCTTAAAAATAAAGGTGCTTGACAGCGATGCCATAGAAGAACCTTTTTTGGTTCCACAAAGGTGGGTTTAGGTTTGTGTAAAATGTGACTAAATGACAAAAGTATGAAATATTCACAAACAATCTTTGCATAAAAGTAGTTCTATAAAAAGTCTGGATACCTAAATTCACTGATTTAATTTTGAATAATAATAAATAGATATGTGCATCATTCTGCATGTTTAATTCTCGGGATTATGTGAATATCTGTAGGACATAAGATAAATGTCAATAGCTAGCTCATAATACAGTAGTCAACATTTGAAGTGGATCAAAACCTTTCATCAAAGTTGTCCTAGAACCTAAAACCAAAATGTGTTGTTGTCTTAGGACATCTATGATGAATTTTTTTGATCCACTTCAAATGTTGACTACTGTAATGTGTGTTGGTACAAAGCCAATTTTCTTGTATCACTTTAAAAATAAAAATCTATTTAGCACCTTAAGCACAGGAGGTTGCCCTGACTTCTTTCTGCCCTGTTACACTATCAGGGCTGTTTTTGTAAGTGATGGTAATCGGTGGGATTAGTCCGCTAACACAGACAAAGCGGTCACTGAGCAGAACAGTTAGAGATATCCTAAGGGCCCTCATCCTGCTTTAACAAGCAATTAGCCATTACTGCACGCTCGCCAGAGATGTTACTCTTTGTTGGTCCTTAAAGGCACAGGAAACAGAACAACAACATGCAATATGTCAATTAGAAAGATGCACAAATTAGTTTAGAAAGATGCGTAAATGCACAAACACATTCTGAAGTACTGAAATCTGAACATTTTAGCTACATTTAGTGATTGTTATCATGGAAGCGAGTGACATTGCCTCACTTTTGTCTCAGGAGCTATCAGATTTAAATCCAAGCTGTGAGTTTAAACTGAATTTAACCTGGTACAAGAGGGATTGCAGGCTAAGATTTGGCTTGAGTTCAGTAGCTATAGTCAATGCTGAAGTATATATGAAGTGATAAAATCTGTAACTTAACCCCATTAAAACGCAATCAGCTTCAAGAACTAACTTAAAATAGATACATATTTCATTATAGTTGCATATAAACATCGAGTGAAACTTCAACACACTGTAATGGTGATATCAATTACATTTCTTTCCATTGCTCAAATATGTTTCACGGTTCAGAAGATCAATTATGTTGAGGTTATTAATGTTCTGGCTGGATCGAGGAAGTCATTGATGAATGATTTCATCGTTTAATCCAAATGTCAGTTAACTTGTTCATTTTTCAGAACCGGTTACCCTGTCTGTGACGCCCTTCCATTATGTGACGCTGTTTAATGTTAAGTCACAACTTCAATGGCCTCTCCACACAGGCGCCTATTGTTCTCTTTGACTGACTTCACTTTTCACCAGCGATCCTTTTCACATAAACTCAAGTGCCACATCAAAAATGGACCATGAGGATGATTTGTGTTTTTTATTAAGTTATTAAAAGAGCTCTATTGTCGATTGTTGCAATGTAGGAAACAACCTATACACCAGAACCAGATGTTCGAAAACCCATTTTGTGATCGCCTCCACCAATCGGAGAGACTTTAAGGTGTTGCAGTTCAAGTAGAGGGTATTGTTGCTTCTGCAGAGAATGGTGTCAAGTAAGCCAATGCATAGTAGTTGTGGAGCCACACATTTTAGAGCATAAGCAGAATTCGGAAATGGTATGAATATATTTTTTAGTACTTTTATTGAGTAAGAATTGCATTAAACTGATCCCCCCCCCCCAACCCCCCCAAAACAAAGTTTTTGGCTGTCTTTCAGTAAAAAAAAAAGAAAAGAAAAAAAAATCAAATCAATATTGTTGTCAAGTAAATTTATCTTGTTTAAAATATTTTGTATTATTACAATTATGTAAAATATAATTTTATGTAATACCACAACTGAGGTGCCCTTGAGCAAGGCACTGAACCCCAAACTGCTCTCCGGGCTCCGCAGCATAAATGGCTGCCCACTGCTCCGGGTGTGTGCTCACGGTGTGTGTTTGTGTGTGTGTGTGTGTGTGTGTGTTCACTGCTGTGTGTGTGCGCACTTTGGATGGGTTAAATGCAGAGCACGAATTCCGAGTATGGGTTACCATACTTGGCCGTATGTCACGTCACTTTCACTTTTTCACTTTTTAACAGGAAAATTAGACAATGCATGCATGTTAAGAACCTTTTTTTCTTTTGCATAGAGCAAAATCTTTGTTTGTGAAAAAGCAGACACAACAGCACCCATTTAAAGGAAGGTCTTAGCAAAGAGTCAATTGCAACAACAAAAGCATTTGATCTTAAGTGCCAACGTGATTGTTCCTGGCATATTTACCTGGTTTGAGTGATAGTTTGTGCTCACAGATCAGAAAAATCAATCCTGAGGAGGAGGATGTTTGTTATTGCCTTGTGTTTAAGAAGCTTCCTGAGGTTTCCCTGCTTTAATAACTCAGCAACTCACTATGAAGTCCATTAGTTATGTGGCTTGAGGAGAAGGAGAACCATATAAGTCATTTTTCATTACTGCACTTTTATAAACATGTTTAATGCAGTCGGTTTTGAAATTTTAAAAATCTATTGGCTTTCACATTGTGGAAACATGCGGTTACAAAAAGGTTTTATTTTCCCAGGACTAAACTGCTGGACACACACACACAGTTAAGCTGAACCCACTATTAAGGCTAAAGTGTGAGAAAATGAACCCCGGCACTGTTCGCTGAGCAGTGACCCCAAGTCGACAGCTCGCTGGGCACTGACATGCGGCATGATGGGTATTGTGCTTGTCATCTTCCCAGTCGCAAACACCCCTTAAAGCGCACACATACAGATGCACTCAGCAAGTCAGCTGTTAAAACACTCAAAATTACGCCAATGATTGTTTCCGTGTGGAGCTAAAGGTGCCAAGCGGAATGAGTCAGGTCTGTTAGGGAGCTGCTGTGACTGGCATGGATTTCTTTGACTACTGACATTCCTTTCAGCTGCGGTATTCACAACCTTCATTGTAATAATCCGCCCTGTTCATAAGGTGTTTTCAGTTCGTCCCCAGTGATGTGTAATGGACACCTCCATTGGGGAGAGTGAAAATAGAGCACGCTCTGAGCTGCGTTAGGTGCTGAGGCTGTGAGATACGTCTGCTGAAATTCTGGAAAATTCTTTAATAGTGACTACATGAAACACATTGAAACCGTTCGTGACAGCTGTGTGAAAAATGTAAACAGTCTGTCTAATAAAAACTTAACGATGTAGAGATTTGTGGATGACAGAAGAGGTATTGAATAAAGTCTCCAGAATGTGGGCTTGATGAGCAGCATAGGGAAGGAAAGACGGTCAGTGCTTACTAAATACTGACACTTTTTTATAAAAAGAGACATTGCATTAAAGGTGTCTATTCAGTTCATGCATTTTTGGGGGAATCAAATCCTAGCCTTGGCCTTGTTACCGCCATGCTACAGAAACATAAAACATTTGTTTTTATGCCTTGTAAATGTACAGTATATATTTGGTTTTCTGTGGGGTTTTGAATGGTATTTTAGCAAATTTCTCTTGATGTAATTGTCACCAAGATAATTTTATCTTATCTCGGTTGAAAATGGGTTATGAATACAGTTATGAATACACTAAATAAAACAGATTACTGAAGTACTATTTCAGATAATTTCAACAAATTAATGTAATAAGTTAATTGCCATTTCTTTGTAATTATAAAATCTACTAACAATTTCTGAATGATTTTTTTTCTACATCAGCATTTTTTTCAGTGTAGTTATGAAAGTAGCAGTAACAAATTATTTTTTGTTTTGTTTTGCATGCCATCATTTTATTATTTTAAACTGTTCCTTTTTTTATTTATTTTGTTTGTTTAATTTTTTTTAATTTATTTTAAAAAAAATTTTTTATTAGTATCAGAAAAAATAGTTTCATTTGCAATAATTGCTGGAAATGTTACATTTATTTTTAATGTAAGAACTATAATGTTAATAAACACTCTTGCTGTAAAATATTGGGACCTGGAGCTATTATTGAACATTATTGAACTCAGATCGGGACTTTACTTCAATTATCGTATTCTTTACATTGTTTTTTATTTAAAAAATGTATTTATTTTTCAAGAATGATTTTATATATATATATATTATAGACCTATAGTCTGATATAAAAAAAAAAATTCTAAACACAATAATAAAATATTTTCTGCTTAAAAAATAAATGCATTTTTAAATAAAAATTAATTTAAAAGAATATATGCTTTCGATCTGTGAAGTAAAATCCCGATCAGGCAATATAAGCGACAACCCTGATGAAAAACATATTGCTTCATCTGACAATGGGCCACATAATCTCATCTATTCTCTATTCGTTTTATTTTCCTCTCAATCAGATACTTTAAATTAGCAATAAACATTTGACTAAGTTTTAAGACTGAGCCTTACGGGTGGGATCTGGTTTGATGGATCATTTAAAGAGATTGTTGGATGTTCATGAGAATTCCATTCTCGTGATCCAGAAAACTGGTCTCCATTGTTGTAAAAAAATAAATAAATAAACTGTCCTAAGAGCAGGCTAAAACCAGAATGATGATGTTCCCACACACAACAACAACCAGCATTTGTCATGTTGACCATACAATAAAGCCCGACCAGACTTTCAACACAGCTCTGCACAGCTGCAAACACACACTCGGCCATCTTAGTCTTTTGACATTCTGTAAAATGTGCTTTAGTCCACTCATCTCTGACCATCTGAGGAGCCTTGTTAACCAGCCGCCTTTGATGTGGTAACATCCAGATCCACTTCATTCTGCAGTTTGTACATGTTACTCATGTCAGTAAGTTTGGGTGTTTGTGTCATGCGAACACAAGACTTTTAATGGAGTCTGTGGGAAGGTAAACATGGAATGTAGGTTGCTTTGATTTTTTCAGTGCTAACCAAATAGTTTGGAAAAGAAAATGGAGGTCAGTTGCTACAGTATGTTGGCTCCTCTCCGATTTAAATATGGTCCGTGAAAGGACTTTTTGTATTCTGTAGCGGCAAAAAGGCATTCATTTATAGCTTTGAGAAAGAGAGAGGTCACATTTGTGCATTTTTAGTTGTGCACATCTTGAGACACTTGTCATTTTCGTTTTAAAATTTATATTTACTCATTTAGCAGTCATTTTTTATTGAATGCAACTTACAAATGAGAAAAATTGAGTCATACTGTATGCACTTCTTCGGTGTTTTGTATCCTTTTTGAAGCTTGAAACCTCCTTTCCACATTCATTGTAATTGCATGGTAAAAAATAAAATAAAATGAATAACAAGTGCATTATGAAAAATGTATCATTTTGTCAGGTTTTAAAGGAATAGTTCACCCAAAAATGAAAATATTCTGAAAATGTACTCACCCTCAGTATTATTAGAAATGTAGTATTATATCACTTACTCATCAACGGATCCTTTGCAGTGCTGTCAAAATGAGAGAATGATGAAAACATCGCAATAATCCAAAAGTTATCCAAAACAGTCCATTAATTAATGTCTTATGAAGTGAAAAACTGCGAGTTTGTAAGAAACAAATTCGTCATTAAAGCATTTGTAAACAGTCGCGAAGTCTATATTCATAAGCTTTCTCAAGTGAAAAAAAGCATCTTGTCTGAATCAGGAGAGAAATCTGCATAGATCAAATACTGTTTACAAGTGGAAACAGTCCAGAACTGTTCTAAACAAATATTCTGGTGAATTTTGATGTGAGAGAACAACAGGGGATGGACCTTTTCACTGGTGGAAGCATTATTATGGGTTGTGTACACCACCTTAATGATAGATTTGTTTCTTATAAACACAGCTTTTTCCTACAAGATGTTTATTGATCGACTGGAGTCGTCTTGTATTATTGTAATGTTTTGTCAGCTGTGGAGGATATTGGAAGTGTTACATTTCTTTCTGTGGCATGTCTTCTTTAACTCTTGAGTTAGCACAAGGTGGCTGAATCAGACTACTATGTCTCAGAATGCTGGATCACTTTGTGAGCAGATCCTTAACGTCAGAGAGAGTTTGTTGTGTGTCTGGGACAGCGGAGGGATTCTATGCATCATGAACTCTCCTCGCTCAGTTTCTCTTACACTCTCCACTGCCTCGTCAACTGCTTTGTGTACAGAGAGAAACTCATACTCCAGTCGCTCTTACATGCCTGCGTTCTCCATTGATATGCACTGGCACTGTGTGATGGCATTGCCCGTTTCTACAAAACATAGTTGTTACTTACAAATATGTATGATATCTCCCTATATCTAAGGTCTCCTGCAGCTGTTACAGATTATACAATCGAAGGAGTTCAGAACATCTGGCTTTCACAACAAATCTAGATAGCTCTGACTCTAAATTCTGATTAAACGAGCTGTGTACAATGTCGATGTGTAATGCCGATAAACACACGCCTGTGAGGTATACACATTATATACTACTGTGCCAAGTTGTGGCATTGCCAATCATATTGATAATGAAATGAACTAAATTAATTGGTGGACAATTTTATTATTATTATCAGTTTAACTACTTTATTATGTAATTTTGGTCTTATCATAGCCCCCCCCCCCCCCCCCCCCCCCCCACACACACACACACATACACACACACACACACATATACATATATATATATTCAACTGTGATAGTAAATTTAAACACTGCTCTACCACCCATAAATATTGAAAATTAAATGAATTACAAAAATATGTGGAAAAAATGATAGAATTGTTTTAAAAGTGCAGTCTTTTCTTTATAGCCTCCCGGCTTATTGCTTTATTAAATTATGTGACTTTTCTGTATTCATTGGAGGAAGTTTTAGATGTGGTTAATAAGAAATCTACATAAATATTATAATTATTAAAATGATTGTGAATATTAATATAAATATATTGTTTTAATCAAATATATTCATATTTTATTCCAGGATTAGACTTATAAACAGCTTCAAGATGTTTCTAAAATTGTACATTTTTAATAACACATGTCAGGGACTGATATACAGTCTCTTTCTTTTCACTTTGAAAATTTCTAAGACACAAACCGTAAATTTTGTCCCTTGATGCTTTTAAAAGCTTGTTCACAGATTCATATCTCTTTTAACATTGTTTATCTTGGTTTTGAAGCGATGAAGTGGGCAAAACCTTTCCAGGACCTACAAATCACTGGTGACTTTTTCGTCAATTTTCTACGCTCAGAGCAAATGTTTTCATGGCTGGATCTGTTTGGCTGTCAGCTTACTCTGACGTGCCTGTTATATTGGACTCGCCCCGGATTCTAATGAAACATATTTCAGGGTTTTACCTCACAACATCTGTTAACAGCTGCACAGAAATTAATTAAGAGGCTGAAGTGAGAGATAAAAAAAACTAGAGATAATAAAACAATATTGCTGGCCACCTTACGCTCATATAAACAGCATTGTTTGGAGTGTTTATGCGGCCACAATTGCACAAGATTGGAAAGTAATTGATCCCTCAGCATCTTGGCTGCACTCGGCATATGGGTAGCTGGAGTGTTAACCAAACTCTCTTTGGCATTAGTCTAAGTACTTACTGCCAGACGGATAGGGAGCCTATCTACAAGTTAACTAGGGCAAATAGTGGAGTTCTGCCAGTGGAACATGATAGAGGGCATAGCGACAGCGGCTGACGAATATCACTAGTAATCTGCTGAATGGGCGGGTAATGGGGTCCTCGATCTTGACAATTCTGCTAAGAGCCTCGTGCGGTTGAAGCCTGAGAAAATATGCTCCAAAGCGGTAACCCGATCTGATTTGGTCAAGTCAGATATGTCAGGCTTCCACATGTGTCAGAGTTTGTGTGCTGACATATTTGATGTGGAGAAGTCAGATATGAACCTTGAAAGTCCGTTTCTGCCCAAGACAATGTATTTCATATCAGAATTCATCCAAAAGAGTGGATTTCTTGGGATTTGTGCATATCGAGGGATGATTACATCTCAGTTTTTTTTTTTTTTTTTTTAAAGAGTGGTTTGATGGTCTGATTGGCTTTGAATGGCAAGTGTTTTTGAAGGAGTGAGAGTATTAAGACGACAACTTAAACCAACTTCCAAAGTACAACGAAGCCTTTCATTTCAAAGCAAAACTGTGACACTGGATATGTGGGTTTTGCATCTTTATCTTGGAAAATATATCTACGTGTTATATATGTATTTTTTCCATTTGAATTCCATTGAACTCTGCAACTAATGAAAGTCTCAGTAGAGTATTTTGCACGGTCACATAAAAGCCCACAATTGCCACACAGTTAAAATTCCAGATGGACACTCAACATGTTTTTGAGCACATTAAGAGTTTTATTTATTTATTTATTGCTCTGAATGACAAAATTTAAATATGACATTTTGTATTTCACAACCTTTGACTTTTGGAGTCTTTCTTTGATAAGCTTATACATAAGGTTATTATCATAAACTAAAACCACAAAACATTTATTTATTATATATATATATATATAAGTTCTTCAAGTTGTAAAAATGGAAATCAGTGTGAGAGAGAAGTATAAGCGGACAGTGTTTGCAAATGGTTATGGCTTCTTGCAAATGTACCTTTAAGGGGAAAAAGTGCAAAGCGTCCAACCGCTGGTGGCTACAGTATGACGCACACTGCTGGCCATCACCCACAGCTCTAGTGGGTTAGACATTTGAGGACGCATCGTAAAAACTCATCCTGTTGAGGTTCCTTAGATCCTGTGCCAGTGCTCTGTAACTTAATACTCTAACTTTAAGACTGCACCTTGATATTTTAGCTTTTTATGCCGTTAAGTGACACACTGGATCATTGCAATAACAAATTTAGTTTTTCAAACAAATACAGATAATAAAATAAAATAATGCATCCGTAGTATAATAACTGGCTTCAAAAGCTTGTCAGGATTTTCATAATAATTTTTTTGTCATTTATTTATTAGTCACAACAACTCAGACAGCAAGTCTAGAATTTAAAAAAAAAAATTAAATTATTATTATTTTTTTTTTTTTAATGTTTGGCTACTAGTATACTAGTAAGTAAAAATGTGTATTAAACATAAAAGTTCCAAAAGGGGGCCATAAAATAAATATTTTGGTTCCTTGAAGAACTTTTCAATGTACAATTCTTAAAATAACCTTTTTTTCAGTTTTATGAACATTTGATTAAAGAACCTTTTCACTGTAAACAATCTTTGGTGGATTTGAAAGTTTTTTCATGGAAACATAGAGAAGAAATGTGTCATCCTTAAAAAAAGTGATTTTGCTCATTAAGGAAATGTTTGCGTAACCTTTAGCAGACAGATTAAAACAGAGAGATCCACCAATACAGACATAATGTGTATAATGACATCACTGGGGGCCAAAACTAACCTTTCAAGTTGTGCTTATCATTTAGACCAAGTGCACTAATGCATCAATACATCACGATCAAATTGGAAAGAGGAGCGGTTTATATGTGACACGTTTACATTGTAATTCATCACCTACTTTGCAAGCTCATTGTCAGCCAGTAAAAGCACAGAGAGGGCTTGGGCACAAAACAGTCGCCAACAGACTGCGCAATTAAAACATTACAGTACAGGCTGGCCGCAAATGTTTCAGTAAAACTAATGGGATGTTTGACTTACCCAATTGTACTCTAAAGTCTCGTCTAAAGTAACAAATATACCCCGTTCCCTCCGTGTACAGTGTGTAATCTTGCTCAAACCTCAGCTGCTGTTTTGGGACTCTAGGGGAATGTAATGTTTTATAAACAAGGTGGGAAAATGAAAACCAACTGGGAATAATCTCCATGGCTAATCAGCTCCAACTCGCCATCCACATTCAGGTCTCCTCTGGTAGCGAAAACTCAAAAACGATGTGGTTTTGCCCGCCTGGGCCTTTCGACGTCTGGCTTCAGTTGGTATTTTGCGACCTGCGCGACTGTCATGGGCGGCTGAAAATAACTCCAGAGGAGACGAATAAAATAACAAGATACGTTTGATATCAGATCTGCCTTGTGTCTGTATGCCCGTATTAAATCTGTCATCATCAAGGGCAAGCGGTGCGCTTTAAAAGGAAACTCTCGCCCGATCCTTCTCAGATGATATTGCGACATGTCAGTGGGCCCTAAATAATAGTCTTTTCCAGTAAGAGAGCTGCGAATGCTGTTTGAATGAATCCAAAGCCTTTCAAAAAGCCATATTTTCCACATGTGCGCAGTAGGCATGACTGTCTCGGTATCAGATTGGAGATGATACAGTTGAACTGAACTCGCAAGGGCTGTTCCTCCATCCGCTCGTCTATCTTTAACGCTCCATATTCATATTTCAGTGGTTCCGGTTGTGTGAATGTACCCAGGCTTAGGAATATCTATCAAAAACCATGTTTCTTGGCAATGGTAGCTTTAATGTGCATTGCAGAACTGTTATAGTATAACAATACCCCAATGCTCAGGAGCTGTAAAGGTCTAACCGTGGATGTTTTTCTTGGTTTGGAGAGTAAAATATCTCTACATACTTTTTAACGCCCTTTTCTCCCACGGAAACAATAACATACCATGGGCTAGCGGTTAGCATGTCTGATGTCCCCTTTCAGGCTCTTTCTCTGTTTATGCCCCAGGAGTGTCAGAATGTCCTGCTAGGCCTACTTCCTCTCATATCTGCTGACATTAGCTAGAGGTCTGCATTTATTTGTACAGCTTTTGCAAAGGAATTGTAGTGGCTGCCAATATCTTCTATCCATTCCACGATCAACATAGCAGACATTTCATAGACATTCACCTGGAGAGAACTATAGCGAGACACTGATGATTACCGTTTTATCAAAATGTTTCATGGACAGAACATAGTTGCACTGTGGAAATGACCCCATTGTTTATTACCCAAAATGCTCTTGTAAGTTTGGTTGCTTATTTTATACAGGATATACATTAATATTCAGATTTGATTTATAGTATATTTATATTTAACAAGTTTGTGGTTTTTTAATTTTTTTGTTAAGAAATAAATACTTTTATTTCACAATGATTCGTTGAATTTATTGAAAGTGACATCATGTGACACTGAAGACGGGTAGGAATGGCTGCTGAAATTTTAGTTTTGTAATCACAGGAACATGCCCGTAGCCAGCTATGAGGTCCCCAAGGTCCAGACCTCGCTTGGTACATTTTCAAAACTAAAATTTGTCCTCTGAATAAGGCTCAGACTCCCCCGTGTTGCCAAATCCAGCTATTTTAAGCATTTTGGACATGTCTTTTCCACTTAATTTGACACTTTAGAAAGTCAAATGGGAAGTTGCAGTTTAAGGTCAGTGATGTTTATCTTATCTTATTTGCAAAAGATTTAAAATAATTTATTTACTTTTTTATTTTCATAACAATATGAATTGTTATATTATATATATATATATATATATATATATATATATATATATATATATATATATATATATATATGAACAATATGAATAATTTATTAT
This sequence comes from Barbus barbus, assembly GCF_936440315.1. Taxonomy (NCBI): domain Eukaryota; kingdom Metazoa; phylum Chordata; class Actinopteri; order Cypriniformes; family Cyprinidae; genus Barbus; species Barbus barbus. Next base: position 21,861,783 of record NC_136716.1, read on the forward strand.
TATTATTATTATTATTATTTTTTTTTATTTATTTATTTTTTTAGTTATATATTTCAAAAATATATATAATCTTTTTATATAAATATCTGGCAATACTGCATCACTGGCACTTTAATTGACAGTAATCAAAAAATCCCATGGACAAGTTATTGCTGACAGGATACCACTTTCAGTAAGGCAAACACACACACACAAATCATGCTATTATCTGTCAGAAATGTTATCAACATTATCAAAACATTGGCATTTAACACAGATCTGTAGAACAAGTAGGTTACAGAATGAAATTAAATACACAAACACTAGCCAAGAAGTCTATGCTATTTAATTTAGTATAGTGTTTAAATTTTCACAAAGTCATACTAAAAACATTCATAAAGAGCACTACACAAAATTATCTAGCAATGTTTATTAATGAACTAATATGTATTGTTGCATGAATAATAAACAATTGATAAAATTATCCACTCCTTACCCTATAGTAAATTATTAATAAATGTTGATGCAATAAATATGGTATAATTGAACAGTTTCCATCCCTCCAAAACAGAGAAAACTTTAGATTAAAGCAATAATTCACAATTTTAGTGCTGTAAAATTACTGTATTTTAAATCAAATAAATACAGCTTTGGTAAGCGTAGGAGATTTATTTTAAAAATAGAAAAAAATACAGACATCAAAATTTTAATAAACAATAAAATATGAGCTAGCTAGCTAATGCTAAAATTACTTTTCATTTTCTTTCTTTCTTTCTTTCTTTCTTTCTTTCTTTCTTTCTTTCTTTCTTTCTTTCTTTCTTATTCCGGCCCCAAAAAGGATTTTTTTAAATATTTATTTTCTCCATTGTTTTAGACACACACACACACATTTATATACGTGAATATATATGTACTAATATATTTTTGTGACACTGTAGCAAGTTTATGTAATTCACAATGTTTCATGGGAGTGGATGGGGCTACTGTTTTTATTTTTTCTTCTTTTTCTTTGTACAATTGTTGGATATTATTCAATGTTTAAAGCACTCTTGTGTTCTACTAATGAATATATCACCACTTAATCTTAGGGCTCATGATAGGTCTGTCTAGAAAGGTTTACATTTTATACATAAAAACAACTCTATGGAGAAAAAAGAATGCTTTATGCTTCAAACAAGATTTAATCTTTCATTTTTTGACATGCACAAACTGATTTTGCATGATCTTGTGGCTATAGCACTTGTAAACATGCCTAGAATGATGGAAAGGGTGTTAGCTCTGTCTACATCATGGGAAAAGGGAGAAACGTTCAACCCTAATATTTGGGTTTAGCACGAGGTCTCATACTCCCAGTGTAAGCTACAGGTGAGGCGCTCAGCGTTGTGTAACTGTTGACATCAGTTTTGTCAGTTCATTATTGGTTTCACACAGTGTACAGATCTGGAAAATGAACCAGACACGGATAAACAGTGAGAAAATTCGAAAAATGAGATTGTTTGGAGCCAATTTCACTCGTGTGAAATTCCTATCAAAGGTGCTACATCATAGTTTTCTGAACAGCATGTTAATAACCACATGCAAGTCAAACGTTTGCAAGTCGAGCCAGTCTGATTACAAAAGCAAAGTACACTTTAAAATACACTTTTGAAAAGACCTGTGAATGGATGGCTGCCTTGATTGTGTTGGTGGATCTAATTCCACATGCATACCTCCTCTCATGATTAATAATGACAGAAAGAGGAATACAATCTCCCTGTAGTCACAGAAAACAAGCTTGAAATGACAATAAACATTCTGCAGACATGAAAACAGAAATAAGTGCCATGCCGATAGATAAACAGCAGGAGAAGAGTGGGATAGACGAGCTGGGAATCTTAATGAAGTGATTCTCTTTCAGTTCATACAGTGATAAGGTTCAGGACCGGTTCAGACGATTTATCTTTCCGCCGGAGGAGGGGGGGTCTTGAAATTGGGTCCGTCTATGGTTTTCTTTCATCATGTTTTTCTTTATTTCTCCATTCAAGTCAAGTCAAATCACTTTTATTTATATAGCGCTTTTAACAATGCAAATTGTGTCAAAGCAACTGCACAATATCAAAATAGTGTGTAAATAATGTAAAATGACAAGATTAAACACTCAATTTTCAGTTAAAGGCATTTCATTATTGAATTCAGTGATGTCATCATCCAGCTCAGTTCAGTTTAAATAGTGTCTTTGCAATCAGGTCGACGATATCGCTGGAAATGAAGTGTCCCCAACTAAGCAAGCCAGAGGTGACCGCGGCAAGGAACCAAAACTCCATCGGTGACAGAATGGCAAAAAAAAACTTGGGAGAAACCAGGCTCAGTCGGGGGGCCAGTTCTCTTCTGGCTAAATGAACCAGCAGTTAAATTCCAACTGCAGCAAAGTCAGGTTGTAAGGGCTCAACTGGTTCCAGTGGTCTTTCCCGATGGCTGTCTAAGTGTCGGGGTCCTCACTGGGGATCTGTCTCTGGGGCTCATCTAGGTGTCCGTTTACTTTGAAATACAATGGAAAAAGTACGCAGTGGAATGAAAAATGCATTCTGAGTGAATGTCCCTACTAAAAGGTAGCCTACTTAGCAAATACAGATGACAGAGTAGCCTATAATAAACAAAATGGCATCAAATTAGAAAATCTGACATCCAGGAAATAACATGTCTTAGGGCAGCAGTTTTACCACAAATACAGTCTACAGAGAAGTGATACCACCACAACCACCAGAAATACTTAATTGTGTGTTTACACTGAAACACACTGCGACCGATTCCCTGACATAACATTCATTGCGGCCCATTTAACAGATGCATAATTTTAAGTTTAACAAATTGAACAGCAACTAACAATACAGCAAAATAATCAAATAACTACTATAATCTAGCCCTCTATTAAACATAAAAAAATTATTTCATCATACCTTTAGCTTAGTCAGTAGTGCTGTATAATGCCTGCATTTAGTTGAACCGCTTGCGGGAAGTTTTTGTGTCAGATGTAACAATTAAAATGCGACTTTGTGAAACAGACTGTCCTAAATCGTTGCTATAGTAGCATCATATTAATGCTAGAAAGCCTATTCATTAGGCAATTGTGTTTTTTAAATAAACCATTATTTCATAAATAAAATCTATTTTCACACTCATCTTGAGTGAGGGGCCGACGCCACCATCCACCATCTGATCTGGATACGGACTGGATCTGGTGACTGTAGTGACCATCTGGGCTGGATACAGACCAGATCGGGTGGCTACAGTGACCTCGGAATAAGAGAGAAACAGACTAATATTAGTGTAGATGTCAATCTTCTTACCAAGTAAAAGGAGAGATTGTTATCAAATAGCACACCTAGGTTCCTGGCTGATGACGAAGAATTTACAGAGCAGCCATCAAGTGTTAGACAGTGTTCTAGGTTATTAATTTTGGGAGTTTTAGGTCCGATAATTAACACCTCTGTTTTTCCAGAATTTAGCAGTAAGAAATTACTTGTCATCCAGTTTTTTATATTTACTATGCATTCCATAAGTTTCTCAAATTGGTGTGTTTCACCGGGCCGCGAAGAAATATAGAGCTGAGTATCATCAGCATAACAGTGAAAGCTAACCCTGTGTTTCCTGATGATATTTCCCAAGGGTAACATGTAAAGCGTGAAAAGTAATGGTCCTAGTACTGAGCCTTGAGGTACTTGTGATCTTGTGATCGATATGATACCTCTACATTCACTGCTACGAATTGATGGCGGTCAGATAAGTATGATTTGAACCATGCTAATGCAGTTCCACTAATGCCAACAAAGTTTTCTAGTCTATTCAAAAGAATGTTGTGATCGATAGTGTCGAACGCAGCGCTAAGATCCAGTAGCACTAATAGAGAGATACAACCACGATCAGATGATAAGAGCAGGTCATTTGTAACTCTAATGAGAGCAGTCTCAGTACTATGGGATGGTCTAAATCCTGACTGGAAATCCTAACAGATATAATTTTTCTCTGAGAAGAAATATAATTGTGAGGATACTACCTTTCCTAGTATCTTTGACAGAAAAGGGAGATTCAAGATCAGTCTGTAATTAACTATATCTTTGGGGTCAAGTTGTGGTTTTTTAATGAGAGGCTTAATAACAGACAATTTAAAGGTTTTGGGGACATATCCTAATGACAATGACAAATTAATAATAGCCAAAAGAGGATCTATGACTTCTGGAAGCACCTCTTTTAGTAGTTTAGCTGGAATAGGGTCTAACATACATGTTGTTGGTTTAGCTGATTTAACAAGTTTATACAATTCTTCCTCACCTATAGTAGAGAATGAGTGGAACTGTTCCTCAGGGGATCTATAGTGCACTATCTGATGCGATACTGTAGCTGACGGCTGCATGGTTACAATTTGATCTCTAATAGTATCGATTGCGGAAGTAAAATAGTTCATAAAGTCAGTACTGCTGTGCTGTTGGGAAATGTCAACACCTGTTGATGCTTTATTTTGTGTTCATTTTGCCACTGTATTGAATAAATACCTGGGGTTATGTTTGTTTTCTTCTAAAAGAGACGAAAAGTAATCAGATATATCAGTTTTTAATGCTTTTCTGTAGGATAGGGTACTTTCCCACCAAGCAATACGAAATACCTCTAGTTTAGTTTTCCTCCATCTGCGCTCCATTTTCCGGGCTGCTCTCTTTAGTGCGCAAGTGTGCTCATTATACCACGGTGTTGGACTCTTTTCCTTAATCTTCCTTAAGCGTAAAGGAGTAACCGTATCTAAATTGCTAGAAAAGAGAGAGTCTATAGTTTCTGTTACATCATCAAGTTTTTCTGCGCTGTTGGATATGCTGAGGAATTGAGATAAATCAGGAACATTACTTACAAAGCAGTCCTTTGTGGTAGAAGTGTTGGTTCTACCATATTTGTAAGAAGGAGTTGAATTTACAGCTTTAGCTATATGGCGTTTACACAAGACTAGATAATGATCTGATATATCATCACTTTGCTGCAAAATTTCAACACCATTAACATCAATTCCATGTGACAGTATTAAATCTAGAGTATGATTTCGACAATGAGTAGGTCCTGAAACGTGTTGTCTAACCCCGACAGAGTTTAGAATGTCTATGAATACTGATGCTAATGCATCTTTTTTATTGTCAATGTGGATATTAAAATCACCCACAATTAAGACTTTATCTGCAGCCAGCCCTATCTCTGATAGAAAATCACCAAATTCTTTAATAAAGTCTGTATGGTGCCCTGGTGGCCTGTACACAGTAGCCAGTACAAATATCACGGCAGATTTATCATTAATACTTTTTTTCTCTAGATAATGTTATATGAAGCACCATTACTTCAAAGGAGTTATACTTAAAGCCTGTCTTCTGTGAAATACTGAAAATATTGCTATAAATTGTAGCAACACCTTCCCCCTTTACCTTTTGGACGCGGCTCTTTTCTGCATTTTTATAACAGCAATCTTGGGGGGTAGACTCGTTTAAAATAATGTATTCATCTGGTTTTTGTCAGGTTTTTGTCAAACAGAGCACATCTAGTTTATGATCAGTGATCATATCATTTACAAAAAGCGCTTTAGTAGAAAGGGACCTGATATTCAATAAGCCAAGCTTTATCATTTGTTTATCTGTGTTATATACATTTTTCATTTGTTGAACATCAATTAAGTTGTTACTCATAAATTGGTTTGGACGTTTTTTGTATTTTATAGTTTGGGGAACAGACACAGTCTCTATAGTGTGATATCTAGGCAAAAGAGTCTCTATGTGCTGAGAATTAACTGACTTCTGTGACGTGAGGCGGCTAGCAGACGGTCGGTTTAGCCAGTCTGTCTGCTGACCTGGGCCCCAGTTAGTCAAGTACGTACTCTAAGACTATGTGCCATATTTCTAGAGAGAAGAGCGGCACCACCCCAGGAGGGATGAAGACCATCTCTTTTCAACAGGTCAGGTCTGCCCCAAAAACTCATCCAATTGTCTATAAAACTATACATTCTTTGTTTTCATAATTAATTCAGTTAAACTTTGTTTCAGTCATTTAACCCCACGTGCATCTATGCTCTTGCTTATGCCTGCAGTTAATGTGTTAATAGAGCCACCAAAATAAATACAGTATGTGTTGCTTTTTAATGTTCAGAGTTAAAGTAAAGTGTGTGTATATACAGTGCCCTCCAAAAGTATTGGAACAGTAAGGCCAATTCCTTTATTTTTGCTGTAGACTGAAAACATTTGGGTTTGACATCAAAAGATGAATATGAGATGAGAGATTAACATTTCAGCTTTTATTTACAGGTATTTTCATCTGGATCTGATACACAACTTAAAAGATATCACCTTTTGTTTGAACCCACCCATTTTTCATGTTACCAAAAGTATTGGAACATGTGACTGACAGGTGTGTTTTGTTGCCCTGGTGTGTCCTATTAATTGATTATTCAAACAATAAATAGCACTGAATGTCTGTGCTCAGTTTCAGATCCATACATACTGTATTTATAGTTAGTTAGACGTGTAACCAACATGAAAACCAGAGAGGTGTCTGTGGGTGAAAAACGAGCAATTGTGAAGCTGAGAGAAGATGAAAAATCAATCAAACCATTGCACAAACACTGGCATTAGCAAGTACAACCATCTGGAATCTCCTGAGGAAGAAAGAAACCACTGGTGTACTAAGTAACACACCTCGAATGGGTAGATCAAGGAAAACATCTGCAGTTGACGACAGAAACATTTTGGCAGCTGTAAAGAAAGACCCTAAATCAACTGTTAGTGACATCAGCAACAACCTCCTGAGGGCAGGAGTGAAGGTATCACAATCTACTGTTCGCAGAAGACTTCATGAACAAAAGTACAGAGGCTACATCAGAAGATGCAAATATCTGGGACAAGGTTTTATGGACTGATTTTATGGACCAAAGTGATGGAAAGGCTAAAGTTTGGAGAAAGAAAGGATCCGCTCATGATCCCAAACATACAAGCTAATCTGAAACACAGTGTACACAGGTGTACATTATAGTACATATTACACAAGTAATGTAATGGCTTGGGTTTCATCGCTTCTTCTGGGACAGGCTCATTAATCTTCATTAATGATGTAACACATGATGGCAGCAGCAAAATTAACTCAGAAGTCTACAGTAATATTTTGTCTGACAATTTACAGAAAGATGCAACCAAACTGATTGGGAGATCCTTCATCATGCAGCAAGATAATGACCCAAAACATAGTGCCAAAACAACAAAGAGTTCATCAGGGGCAAGAAGTGGAAGATTTTAGACTGGCCAAGTCAATCTCCACACTTAAACCCTGTAGAGTATGCATGTAACCTGCTAAACTTGTGGGGAAGTTGTGGCCTAATGGTTAGAGAGTCGGACTCGTAATCCAAAGGTTGCGAGTTCGAGTCTCGGGCCGGCAGGGATTGTAGGTGGGGGGAGTGAATGTCCAGCGCTCTCTCTTCCCTCAATACCACGACTGAGGTGCCCTTGAGCAAGGCACCGAACCCCCAACTGCTCCCAAATTATTTTTATTTTTTTTCATGTTTCATGAAAAAAAAAAAAAATTAAATCTAATTTACACATTTTTTATAATTTTTATTTTTTAGAAGTATACATAAAATATATACAGTCCATTTAATAGTCGATTTTTGTTTTATTTATTTAAGTCCACAAGGCTACATTTATTTGATATAAAAACTGCATTGTGAAATATTGTTACAATTTAAAATGACTGTTTATTATTTTAATATATTTTAAGATGTAATTTATTCCTGTGATGTCAAAGTTGAATATCCAGTCGTCAATGTCACATGATCCTTTAGAAATCATTCTAATATGCTGAAACTTTTCTAATCATTATCAATTTTAAAAAAGTTGCGCTGCTTTATTAATATTTTTGTGAAAATCATGATACATTTTTTTGTGATTCTTTGATAAATGTAAAGTTTAAAAGAACCGCGTTTATTTAAAACACAAATATTTATGTTTTATTATAAATATCTTTAATGTCACTTTTGATCAATTTAACGTACTAATTTCTTTCAAAAAATTTAAAAATATAATATTTTGAACTCTTGACTTTTGAATGGTAGTGTAGCTGCCTTGATATCTTAGGAAGATGGTACGTAGCATCAAAAAGTAAAGAAACAAAAAAAAAACGTTCAAAAACCCTTTATCTAAACTAATGTTTAAATGATGTTAGGGTGCATTTGACTCGTATTTGAGCTGAATGACAGCATTATAAGCCATTCATTCACAAAGTAAGACATTTTCCGGTGGATGAGTCTCTCCCAGACCAGAACCATGAGCTCATTTTTTCCAGCTGTGCATCTGGGAATCTTGGCAATGAGAATAATGCCTATCCTAAATAATGAGGAGAGAATTCTGGCAGATTTCAAGGAATTCTGAAAAACAGGTATAACCCATAAACCTTATAGGCTTAATTTAAGCCCACCTTAGGTCTGTCTGAAATGGCTAATTAGCCACAGATTTCCAAAAGGAATTTCTGCTGCACTGCATCCCATCCAGATATTCCTGATTTTTGTGCAGCTGCGGTTCAGAATAGCGTGCCATCCTCCTTCCGTCAGTCGCAGCACTCTCAGATGACCATGAAGGAGAGTCTTTCATATCACTTTGCAATGCGATTAGTGGAGAGTGTGAAATATCACACACTTATCCACATCCTCCAGCCGACATGGACATTTCAAGGTGTCTGTTTTTTGGTTCTGCTTTAGAGGGCGGATGATATCATTAATATCCAAAAGCCCTTTGGTTCTGTTCTTTTCTTCTCAGTGATCAGCCCATTATTCAGGTGGTGTTGGCTACTTTTGTGAGTCCCTGAGGAGGTAGATGGACATTGAAAAGAAAAGGAAAGCTAATTAATCCAGGTATTTTTAAATATGTGTGATTTTTCACCTTTACAGCCTCCAAAAAAAGATATTTGGTGAGGGGGTGAAATGTTGTAGTAGATCGCTGCCTTAAAAGAGTTGTGTGCCTCTTCTGTCAAGATATACATATACGCACACGCTGTATCTCTGAGCAACACAGCACTTGTGACACTAAATATAAATCTGTTTTTAAACAAATCAAGTCACTCATAAGGACAGTAACTTATTTTATTTCTGAATGAATTATTGTTGTATTGTTGTTTTGTTTTATTGTCCCTTTTTGGGACAGTCACTTGTTTCCACATCAAACCCTTTTTTTTTATTTTTAACAAATTAGATACAATAAGTGAATGATTCAGTGGGTCATTCATAGACCGTTTCTTGTTTCATGTTTCGTTGCTGGATCAGTGTTTTTGAGCAAATCAGATAAATTAATAATTTAATGAAGACTGCCACTCATGAAGACTGACACTTTTCAGACACCTACTGATATATCAATAAAACCGGACTGGGATAAAAAAAAAAAAAAAAAAAAAACAGCCCTGGCATTATTCTTGGTCCAAACGTCCCACCACTATGATCAGAATCGGTCCAGTCGGACAGCACCCATATATATATATATATATATGAAGAGTGCATTTGCAAAAACAGATAACTCTCAGAAATCATGTTTTTTCATTGTGCATTCCAATTAACTGCCGTTGGGTTATTTTGACTAGGTTAAAAAATAACTAAAAAAACTGCTAACTAACGCAATAAAACACAATAAAAACATGATTACATAATAAAAAACATGTTTTTTGAAAATTAAAAAAAACTGAGTTATCTGTTTTTGAAAATAAACTCATCATATACACACACACACACACACATCTGGACCCCATAACGTAGGGAATATCAGGGACACTAAAACTGTGTGTGTTTATGTGTGAGTATACCAGTTTAAGTGGACCAGTGTACTCACCCGCTCTTGACTTGCTGTGTTAATAGTCAAAGTTACAGCTGTTTGAGGAAACTAATCAGTAGGCTATGTAGAAAAACTAGAGATGCACCGATCATGATTTTCATGGACAATTCTGCCTGTTAGCAAATGGGCTGATTCTGATACCGATTGCTGATTTTTTTCTGAGGCAACAGAGATCATAGTCCAAACAAAGATGCTACATACAGTACATGTAGCACAAACAGTTATTTTTTATTTAAATTAGATTGTATAATTACAAGATTTAATGCAAACCGAATGGTCTGACTTTGTTAAATTGTGCTAAAAATGCAAATTCACTCTGCCAGTAGGTGGCGCTTATGGAACAGCCGCAATATAGCATTTCATTGGTTACTAGTTTCAGCCTCAGACGTCACGCCCATGGGCCATTGGCTGAACTTCTAATGCATATCGCACACAAAATTGGAAACACTTCCAAGAGTTTCGAAATCGTCATCGGATTGGTTGAATTATACAGGATTTCTGGGAGACGTGTGTGTCGCAGTCTTTGACGTTCTGCCTGGAAACAAAAATGCTGTGATACCAAACCCCCTCAAGGAAGAAGATAGACGTTGTGTCTACAACTGTGATGAGCTCTTATCAGGATCAACTAAATGCAGAATTTTTTAAAAGTATATGAAATATTTAAAGTTAGCGGCACAGAATCTTTAAAATAGTTTAAGAGTTTTACACATACACGCTCTGTTATTTTGGGGACATTTCCACACCTCTAAACATGACACGGCACAAAATGAAACATGATTGGTTGCTTTACCTGTCAGTCATATGGCCTCTTGGGCAGGCCTTGGCCATTCAAAGCAGCCAAGGTTCCCAGACCTTCTGCTGTCAGTCTGAAGGTCTGGCTACATGAGACGATTTGGTTACTGCTTGCACTGCCTGTACAGTATTTTCTAACTTTGTAATTGTGTTTGAGTTTACGTTGGCAAAATGTGTGGCCCACCAGAAAAACACCCTATATGCCAAATGTCCAGTCCACCACTGAATATAATCTATTGAAAAAGTCACTGAAAAATCCCTGCATAATATATACACTATCATTCAAAGGTTTGCGGCCAGTGTACAGATTTTAAATTTTTTTGTTAAAAAATTAATGCTTTTATTCAACAAGGATGTATTAAATAGATCAAAAGTGACTGTAATGACCTCTATAACAAAATGTTTCTGTTTCAAATAAATGCTGTTCTTTTGAACAAAAGAAAAAAATTCTTGATCAGCAAATCACCATTTCATAATGATTTCTGAAGGATCATGTGACACTGAAGACTGAAAATTCAGCTTTGACATGAAGAATAAATTACATTTTACAATATATTACAATACAGAACAGTTACTTTAAGTTGTAATAATATACCACAATTTTACGATTTTTTTCAGTATTTTTGATCAAATAAATTCAGTGAACATTAGAGACTTCTCTCAGAAACAATACAAAATCTTACCAACTCCAAAGGTTTGAACAGTAGTGTATATAGATTGTTAGATGATGTAAGTTTAGAATAAACACTGTCTTATTTGTCTGACTCTTCTTCCTTTCTTTGGCACGCACACAGGCTTTGAAAATGAAAGAAAACAGGCATGGCCACATGAGGCGCTTTTCCTGGCCGCAGTAAAATCCCTGCTCCACTGCCAAGCGCAATATTTCCCCATGCAGCTTTACTTATACATGGTCAGACAAGTGATAATAGTGTTGAAGCCACCAGACTGCTGCTGGCTTAAAAGAGATAACAAGATGAGCGCTTCAATCTTGACCCCCTTTTGTTGTCAGAGTCCACGCCAGTAAGCGGGAAACCTTTTAAGGCTGGCCTGTTTGGCTGTGGTCCAGAGAAGAGGTGCTGTGAGCGCAGGGTGAACAGGGACAGTGAGTGAGGATGGATAAAATAGCTTTTAAAAGCACAGAGGAGTCAAACAGTGAGTTATAATGAATACATTGCACATCGCCTGATCCATAGAGCGATAGATAGATAAAAAGTGGTATAGATGGTTGTGTTGAAATGTTTGAGGTATAAAAAGAGAGATGGAGAGAGGTAGCAAAGCGAAGGCATGTTTTTAATAAAGGTGTAAATTACAATGTAGGCTTCCAGCCGTGACTCTTGACAAAAAAATTGCAGGCCGGTTGTATGTCTTGGCCCTTTGGTGGTGGACTTGCATAGTGAATGTAATAAGCAGGTCTCTTAAGGGTATTTAAATGTACATCCATCAAAAATCAATTTGCAAACCAAGCATTATCAAACCACAAGTGACTTATGAATGGTCATTTCAGCTCTCAACTGTACCTCAAATGAACCAGATTTTATTTTAGGTCTGAAAGCAATGATTCCATAAAAATCCCATGATGTCGGTGGGACAGTCAAGTCAAGTCAAGTCAAGTCACTATTATTTGCATGGCGCTTTTAACAATGCAAATTGTGTCAACGCAGCTTTACATCAGATTGATATAAAGCTGTGTGGCTTTATATCAGCTTTAGCTGAAAATAGTTTGCCGAAATAGTGTCATTCTCCTCTGGCCAGACAAAATCAGCAGTTTAAATCTAGGCTAAAGCAGAGTCAGATTGTGCAAAGGACTCATCTGGTTCCTGTGGTCTTGTCCTGATGGCCGTCTAGGAGACAGGGTCTTCACTGGGGATCAGTCTCTGGGGCTCATCTAGTTGTCCTGGTCTCTGCTGACGTTCAGGGCTGTAGAGGTCATCTCTAGGTGCATCTCTAGGTCATCCACCATCGGATCGTATCCGAGTGGCTGCAGTGACCATCTTATCTGGATACAGTCTGGGTCTGGGTGGCAACGGTGACCTCGGAATAAGAAAGAAACAGACTTATATTAGCGTAGATGCCATTCTTCTAACGATGTAATAAGTACATTGGGTGTTTTGGGAAGTGTTCCCGGTTCCGGTTGACCTAATTAATGCAGCCTAACAATCCTTTAACGCATTTGAATTATAGAAATGCGATAGTGTATTATGTGTAAACCAGGTTAAAAAGATGGGTCTTTAATCTAGATTTAAACTGAGAGAGTGTGTCTGATTCCCAAACAGTGTTAGGTAGATTGTTCCAGAGCTTGGGCGTTAAATAGGAAAACGATCTCCCACCCGCAGTTGATTTTGATATTCTAGGCATTATCAAATGGCCAGAGTTTTGAGATCGCAGCGAACGTGAAGGACTATAATGCGATAAGAGCTCACTCAAAAACTGAGGTGCAAACAATTCAGGGCCTTATAGGTAATTAGCAAGATCTTAAAATGTATACGATGTTTAATAGGGAGCCAGTGCAGTGTTGACAGAACCGGGCTAATGTGGACATAGTTCCTGGTTCTAGTAAGAACTCTAGCTGCTGCATTTTGAACCAGCTGGAGTTTGTTTATTAAACGTGCAGAGCAGCCACCCAATAAAGCATTACAATAAGCTAGCCTCGAGGTCATGAACGCATGAATTAATGTTTCTCATTTGACATTGAGAGCATAGGTCATAATTTAGATATATTTTTAAGATGGAAAAATACAGTTTTACAAATGCTAGAAACATGTTTTTCAAAGGAAAGATTGCTATCAAAAAATACGCCTAGGTTCCTAGCTGATGACGAAGAATTTACAGAGCTGCCATCAAGTATTAGACAGTGATCTAGGTTATTACATGCAAACGTTTTTGGTCCAATAATTAACACCTCTGTTTTGTCAGAATTTAGCAGTAAGAAATCGCTAGTCAGTTTTTGATATCAACTATACATTCTGTTAGTTTTGCAAATTGGTAAGTTTCATCAGGTTGCAAAGAAATATAGAGCTGGGTATCTTCAGCATAACAGTGAAAGCTAACACCATGTTTCCTAATGATATCTCCCAAGGGTAACATGTAAAGCGTGAAAAGTAAGGGGCCAAATACTGAGCCTTGAGGTACTCCATAATGCACTTGTGATTGGTATGATACCTCTTCATTTACTGCCACAAATTGAAGGTGGTCAGATAAGTACGATTTGAACCATGCCAATGCACTTCCTCTCAGGGACGTGCAGAGAGTTCCTCAGGGGCAAGGGCTCAAATGTAAAAAAGGGGGAATATGAGGGGGGGGGGGGATTATAGGTCAAAAGACTGGATACATTACTATTTTATATTTTTGCAAGAAGTTACATATAGTCATCAAGCCTGCATTTATTTGATCAAAATTTTTCAAAACTTTATTAATTTACTTTATTTACTTAATGCATTTTATGCAATGCTGATTTATTATCATTTATTTAAAATATAACTTTTATAACAATATAGCCTACACCACCGTTCAGAAGCTTAAGGGCAGTATTATTTATTTTTATTCAGCAAGGATTTGCTAAATTGATAGAAACAGTTATAGTAAAGATTGATATTGTTAGAAAGCATCTCTATTTTGAATAAATGCTGTTCTTTTTAACTTTTTATTTATCAATTAACCCCCAAAAAGTATCACAGGTTCCAATAAAAAAATTAAAATATTAAGCAGCACAACTGTTTCCAACAGTGATAATAAATCAGCATATTAGAATGATTTCTGAAGGACCATGCATTGAAGAATGGAGTAATGATGCTGAAAATTCAGCTTTGAATCACATAAATAAATTATATTTTATTAAAATAGTATGTAGTAAAATAGTATATTAAAATGTATATTGAAATAGAAAAACATTATTTTAAACTGTAATATTTCACAATATTAGGCTACAGTTTTTTTCTGTATTTTTAATCAAATAAATGCAGGCTTGATGAGCATAAGACACTTTCATAATGCTGCATAATTATCAAAAATGGTAATATAATATAGTTCTTTCACGTCACCATTTCACCAGCCTATACTTCACATAATAGGCCTGTAGGTGGCTTAAATAACTATGATAGTTTCATCATATAGTAAACAGTGTATATCATACATAAATATAAGTGAATTGAATAGCCTACTGATTACTATTTTGACGCTGCACGGTTTTGTGCAGTGCTTTTGTAGTCATTTAGCATACATTTTCCCAGCGATGTAAATTGATTTATAAAATGAGACAAACCGCAGATCCAGATCGCTCCACAAATAAGCTCGTCTGTCCCATGTCATTTTCAACTGATTTATGAATAAGAACGGAAAATGACCGCTCCACTTCACATATTGTCCAATGAAATTTGAACTTCTTGTGCCAGATCATGATTGGTTGGTGTATTATAGCTACTTGAATAATTTGTGTTGATTAATTATGTAATAGGCCTATTCTAAAATATATAATACGTGGTTTTTTAATGAAATCGACACGCTAGCTTTGATTATTGATGAAAAATGTTTAAAATAATGTTTGGTTTATTTTTTCTTTCCGTCGACCCATAGGCACTCACTGAAAGTTTCCGAACAGACTCTGGAATATCAGTCAGTCAAGCAAAACACATGCAACCCATAGCTACGCCTCAGATTGACAGATGCTGTCAATTTACCGACTTTTACCCTCAGAAGTATTAGTAATATGAGACTGATTGTATTGAAGAAAGAAATTGTATTGTAATTTTATAAAAATGTATGAGTATCAGAGGGTTCAGTTGCCTGCCATTTTTTCTCTTCCCACTTCATAAAAAGGTCTGCTTCTAGTCATCCGCTTGATATTTATTTAGTTTCTATTATTTAAAGCTTTTTTTGCTGAAAGCTGTTCAGATCTATAGCAAAACTGTTGTAACGGTGCTATTTCAAAAGTTGTTTAGTCTGTTATTTCGAAGCCAGAAAAGTATTTGTTGTACTCAAAAATTGGCTGGTGAGTGAAAAAGTTAATTTCAATCCCTGTTTGTCACATTTGTGCAGTTTGTTCATTCTAAATGGCACATCGATAGATTTGCATATTATTTCCTCATCCATTTCATTTCTCTACTTCAGCCAGCTGTGTTTTGTCTGTTAGACAATTCTGTGATGTGAGACAGTTTCTCACCTGGGCCACGAGTGGAAAAGGCATCCACACACTCCATCTTTTGTCTGGCCGTGATCAGATCTATATTAATGAGAAGGTCTTCACTGTGGGACTTCCTATTTAGTGACTGACACTGAGATGAATAGCGCTGGTGGCGAACAACAGGCGGCTGTCAAAGACAAACGAGAGAGCAGGCCACCAATGAGCTCCCGCCAGACAGGCTGACTGGGTGCAGACCAGGCACGGGGCAATTTGTCTCCCACTTGAATATATCATAGAGATTGATAGGCATGTACACTGGGTCGAAAAGCAGACATGGGCGTCCCATGTGTGTATGTGTTAAAGAGAGAGAAAAAGAATGAGAAACAAAGCAAGGCAGCTGCAAGAGGTTGATGCACAACTCTTGAGTTTAGATTTTTGAGGTTTTATGAGTTGAGGCAAAAATCGATTTGTGGTTGTACGTTTTTACAACAATATTATTTAACTCGCCTATCGCAATAAATCATCACTTGGGTCACAATTAATAATTAATAATGTCCTGTTCTTAGGTTTTCTATATTGTATTTATAGCTCAGGAGAATTAAATTAGCTCTGAGTTAGGTTTCATTGCATATCAACTGAATTCATTTTTTAAAGTTCTACTAAAATGAAATAAAAAATAGATGCAGATGAGACGGCTGGTTCATAATGAAATCTATTTTTTGATTGCAAACCATTTGAGCACATTGTGTGAGATATATTGCTGAGTTTAAATTTCTGAGGCTTTATGAGTTGTCACAAATATAAAAATCTATTTTTAATCTATTAATTTGCCTAGCACAATAAATATTAGAAGCAAATTGGCAACAATTAATTAATAATGCCACATTTAATAATAAACAATGTCATTTTCTCAAAGGATTATTATTATTATATTTTCATTATTATTTTTTTGATCTATCAACTTAATCTCAGATGTTTCTCCTTAAGTTCTCATAAAAAGCAATAGACACTGATAAGACAGAAAGGAAAAAAGAGAAAATTATAGACACAGAAAAGACTATTTAATTTGCCTAGCACAATAAATTACTAGAAGCAGATCGGTGACAATTAATTATGCCACATTTAATAAATAATGTCTTCGTTTTTTCCCCCAAAGGATTATTTTCTTTTATTTCTTTTATTTAGGTTTCATTGAACTATCAACTTTGTCTCACATATTTCTCCTAAAATTCTCCTAAAAAGGAATACACACCAATAAGACAAAAATAAAAAATAGAAAATCATAAACACAGATAAGACAGTTTGCTGATATCTCCACTGAAACTCTACCAAGAAGCAGGAGACTTTAAACAGAAAGCAAAAGGAGACTGTATAATCTAATTGAGGTCTACAAGAAACAATTGCGATATTAAAGAGCTGTAACGTGTGATAAGGTCCAGCCTGAAAGTAGTCTCCACAAGCCCAAATGCAGCATAACTGCCAAAATGCAAAGGAGGTGCAAAACCAGCAGACTCAGTCTCCATCAAAACCTCCTGCTCTGCCTCACACCACAAAACCTACCAACCAGGTTCCTCAAGGAAAAATAAAGACCCATAATTCCCCCTTTGAAAGTGCCAGTGCTCTTCATATTTCACTGAACATTATGGGACTGGAATGCATCAGGCCCTGTTGGACTATACCCGACACGCGATGGGCCGGCTTGCATGAGATGGTTTCAATTAAGACCAGTTACTAATCCACAAATGATGTGTATGAATAAATTCAGCATCATTCATTCACGCCTGACATGGCTCTGTTATAAATTCACGTGAATTATGACATCTCATTTTCCCCAATGGCACATTTGGCAGAACTTTCTAATTCTGTGTTTATTTCAATGGCTTGAGTGAGATGGATTCCAACTGCAAAAGCTTTATGAACATGCAAAAGGCAGAGCGTGTTGAGTATGTTTCTGAGAGATAGTAAGATAGCCAGACATTTTAACACGTCCAACTCTCTTAAAAGTCATCATCGTTCCACGCTTTTCCTGTTTGTGGTGTAATGTCATTCACAGACCCCTGCAGCCACTTCCAAAGTTGTCTAGAAATAAACTGGGAGTGATGGATAGTGGAGTGAAGTTGAATGTTTATCCCATTACATTAACAGCCATGTGTATGCTATTGCTCACACAAGCAAACACACACCACACTTAAAGCTTTCTACAGTTTCTGATGTGAAACGCTTGACAGATTGCTATACAGACAAAAAACAAGACTTGCAACTTTTTAAGTCTAAATTATCTGAGAACATCATAACGTTTGGGTCTGAGCTTAATTTATTCACACAAAGAAGAAATTAAGCATAAGACTTAAAGTTTGGTGTCAATACGATTTCGAAAAATAAATCAGATACACATCAAGGGGTCGTTATATTCATATTTTTGTGTTATTTTTCAATGTAAATGCGCTAGATGCTCACATCTTGTGTCTTTTGCAAAGTGTGCATGGCACAGTGTTCTAAAATGTTCAAAGAAGTTAAAAAAAGTTTTAAAAAATACGTCTCGAGGCCTTGCATTTTTTCCCCATTTGACTACATGCGTTTGATATTTTTCAAAGCAGTGGCCGCCCCCAAAAGCTGCATTTATTTGATCTCAAATTCAGTAATATTTTGAAATATTATTAAAATTTAAAATAACTGTTTGCCTTTAAAATATATTTTAAAATGTATTTTATTCCTGTGATGACAAAGCTGAATTTTCATCAGTCATTACTCCAGTCTTCAGTGTCACGTAATTCTTCAGAAATCATTCTAATATGCTGATTTAGTGCTTAAGAAACATTTCTTCTTATTATCAATATTAAAAACGGTTGTGCTGCTTAATATGTTTGTGAAGGCCGTAATACATTTTTTACAGGATTCTTTTATCCTGTAATTTATTTGAAATAATAAAGTCTATATAATGTGTAATAATGTCTTTACTGTAACTTTTGATCAATTTAATGCATCCTTTCTGAATAAAAGTATACATTTATTTAAAAAAAAGTCTTGATGAAAAATACTGGAAAGCAGGAAATACATAAATCCAAATGATCTAAATTGACTGTAACGTTTTCTGTTCTGCATGAATTCTTGAGAAGCTTTTCAATGGACACAACTCTGAGATGAGATTTGTATGAGGGATTTTATCATGCAACAATACATCATGACGTTTGGCATGTCAGAACGGAATAACAGACCTCCATTTTCCTTTCATGCGTTGTCACGGGAATACAAGGTTGACAAATGAGCTGTGATCTTTTTGCTGGCGATAAAAAACCATCACTTCAGCACATATCTCAACGTCCCCCATCTCCCCTCTATATGTCCAGATGCTTCTGGAGAAAGATTTTGTTCTCTGTTGTACCCCAAGAAAAACGAGAACTCCTTTATAAAGAAAATACAAATTCCATCCCAATCTCGTCTATATATATATATATATATATATATATATATATATATATCTATATCAGTGCTGGGCAATGATTAATCGCGATCCATCGTATCCAAAATAAAAGTTTTTGTGTAAATAATATATTTTTTTTGTGTGTGTACTGTGTATATTTATAATATATAAAGACACAAACATACAGTATGTATTTAGAAAATATTTACATGTATATAATTATATTAAATTATATTAAATATATTATAAATATATTTAATATATAAACCTATTTTCTTAAATAAATACATGCATGTGTGTGTTTTACATATACATAATAAATATACACAGTACACACTCATATATTATGTACACAAAACAAAACAAACTTTTATTTTGGATGCAATTAATCACAATTAATTGTTGCCCAGCACTAATATATATATATATATATAGATACACGTTAAGGTTATCAACAATATGAAAAACATAACAGGCAGATAAATGTTCAATACATTAGTTACAGTTTTTGGTCATTTTACAAAAAAAAAAAAAAAAGATTAAGTATTGATTGAATGATGACAGAATTTTCATTTATTTTAACATTTTAAACTTCAGGCTTGGGTAAGTGATGGAAACTTTAAAAATGACTTACAGCACCAGAAATCACAAAGAACAGAATGAAATTGTCAAATTAGGTAAACATGTTAAATAAATATGTCATTGGACTTATTTATTTGCCTTGGCTCATTTTTTTAAGCAATCTTAACATTCTCTAAACTGTTAGTGAAATTAACTGTTATATGGGATGTCACAACTCTATTCCATGTCTGCAAAAATGTTGTAACACACCCAAAACATTTATGCTTCAAAACCTAGTGACAGTAAATTGGCCAATGCATGTGATAGCTCTCAGTGTTAGAGTTGCACTTATTAGTTTTGATCAGCAACCCATGTGCATTTAGTTATTGTGCAGATTGTAGATAATTATACAGAATATTTTGCACTCATGTGCTAAAACATTCAAATTTGATTAAATGAATTAGAAATTCATATCTGGTGTCAATAAGAAACTAATTTTTCGGAGATCTGAACTTTATTGTTTTGAGAAAATAAATCTCATTTGAGAATAGAGTCAAAGCAATTGAGAAGAAAAACTGATAAAAAAAACCCTATTAATTATTTGAATTCATTATTCAATGAACTTGATTATTTGAATAAAATTATTTCATAGTACTGAATGTAGTTTTTTATTGTGTGGAAGCTTGTTTCCACCACTGAATAAAATAATGAAAAATAATAAATAATAATTATAGATTTTTTTTTATTAATATTTTGTAATTTTTATATCTGTTCAGAGAATTGTAAGATAAAAAGTTGTAATTATATTTTTTATTTCATCAGGAGAGCAAAAAAAGAGAATTGATAAACAAGATTCTGAGTTTATATCTTAATTTGTATATTCATTTTTGAGTTTATATCTCACAGTTTTGAGTTAATATCTCACAATTATGACCTTTTCCCCCTCTGAACTTTTATATAAACATTTACAATGACATTATTATTAATTAATTAATTAATTAACTTATTTTTTGTCAAAAAAGTGACCTCCAGCATTGCAAATACTCTAGAATGTCTAATATCCATTCAGGGGATGTTCACTTAGCAAGAGAACTCCCAGAGATTCCACATTCCGATCAGCAGCCACCCGGCTCAAATCCATCGTAGCCGGTTTGGCTGCTTCATCATCAATCATCTGTTGAGCAGCTCATCTCTTTCTCATCACACAAGTGGAAAGATCACTTTCACATCTTCACCCCTGACAGTATCTGGACTAAAGCCCTCAAATAATGTTGCCCTAGGGCTAAGTGATACTAAAGGATGGTCCCTTTGGATCTACTCTCTCCATTGGAATCCTTAATGACTCGGATGAGAATTACTTTCCTGCACATTTAACCTCTCTTCTTTTATCGCACTGTTCAAACAGACCAGAGCTGTTAGTCCACATCCTGAGAAGTCCTTTCAGACTCACAGCACAGCAGCTGTAAAATCTCTGGGTAAAAGCAATTGAACGTGGATGCCTAGGACGAAGAGAAGTGGATTGTTTGCCAGGTCCAAGGATGGTAATCTAATCAAGATGCAGTTAAAATGAATGCAAGTACAATCTTCAGAGCTTATGCACATTTGTTTTAGAATCATTGCAGAATTTATAATATATTTATATTTATAATTAATTCAGAATTTAAGAATTGGCTGCCTGTCAAGAATTTAAATTGAATTGGCCACAACCCATGGAAAGCTGAATTGGAATGACAGGTAGAGGAAGTTACTGAGGCAATGTGTTCTGGGAAATTAAATGTTCTTCCATAAATGTTTGTTTTTTTGTTTTTTATTATATTTTTTTTTCCATGGGCTTTTTTGAGTTTTACTTCCCAAAAATTAAGTTTTGTTTTTTTAAGTCTTTAATAATAATAATTAAAAAAAAAAATCAAAGATGTTATCAAGTCTCTTTTTTCAAGTCTGTCTTGACAAATTTTGCATTTCTTTAAAAAAATTATTAAAAAATTATTTTATTAAATGAAAAATCTATTTTAAAAATACATGAATTATACAGGAATTTCTGTTTATTTTAATAAATTTTTATGTACTTTTAAGGTATTAATATGCACTCTTTAGGGATAAATAAAGATGTAACTTTTGCTAAGGTACAGCTCCAGTGATAAGCTTTTATACCTTTTTTTTCTGAGAGTGTATTTCATAGTTCAAATCAAATTCAGAATTTAAAGTCATTCTCAGTTGAATTCTGAATGACGCACAACAGTCTGACTGGATCTTGTGATGATTGCAGCTGCTTTCCAATGTTGTGTGCAGGATCCATCAAATGGTCAATGACCGGACTGGGTGGTCCGGGGTGTGACGTCTGAGACTAAGACTAAGAAGATGCAGAACCGGTCATGTATATTGGTGTAAGAGACTTGTAGACGTAAAGGAAAAGTGAAGAAAAGTCAAGGTATTCAATCATTCATAGTGAGTTTGACCAGAGCCACATGATCTGTGCCTTTCATTATAGCACTGATGAGGAATAAAGGAAATAAAAACAGTTTTATGGACACCCACGCCAATCCAAATAAGCTTTCATCTCATGCTCACTAACAACTCTCTCTCTGTGCTTTCTGATCTGGATTTTATTCACTCTCTCAGTCTCTCTGCAACAATTATTGCCATTGTAGTTTTCCATTTTCCAAGTGTTTCTTTTCACATTCACATTTTTAACGTGTTCCAAGTGACAAGCCAAGGAAGTAGCCAAGAGTGTTACGCTTGAGTTATTGGCCTTAAAAACAAATACATATCAGCTGATTCACAGCAATATCACGAGCTGCCCAAAGAACACCCATCCACTTTATGGGCGTTCTGCAGTCCAGGGAATGGCTTTATGTGTACTTTAGTGAAAAGCACAGATTTCATTTGAACCTCTAGTGGGTTAGACTCAACAGATATCTGTGCTGCATCTGTCAGATCTATCTGAATTTGTTAAAGGATAAACTACAAACTCACTGATATTAGAGGTCATGACCCAGATGTTTTTTTTTCCATCATTGGTCATACTGAGTTTCATTTTTTCTGCTCTGCGTAAATATGAGACCCATTTGATATTTATAGTCTGACTTTGTAGTGCAACAGAAAGGTATTCTGCTCATAATCTTCCAATAATCACAGCCACACGCTATTATAAATGTCTGTCCTACCCACAATTACTATAACGGATGATGCCTGATGGTTAATTGCAGACTTACTAGTATGAAGTTGATGAACAGAAGATGCCATTCAGTCCTCTTTTAAGCATTAGATTTATTCGCCCCTGCTTAGCTGCCCTGGTAAACCAGAACAAACTGTGTCTGTTCCATAAGCGTCTTCCTGGAAATATAGACGTCGCTCATGAATTTGCTTTGTCTAGCCTTTGTTCTTTAACAATACCACCCGCAGACTGTGCCGGCTACCTGAAGAGCAACCACCGTCTTCCTTTCTGTCTCAGCAAACTCAGCAGTCTTGTAATGGTCTCTTACCTGAGATCACGGCTGTCGGGGGAAACAGGAAATGCTCCTCATAGCAGGGCAGCTTTTTACCCTGCAGGAACGGATGGCGGGATTGAAAAAATAAAAAAAATTAGGATGTGCCATTGGCAATGTTCTGCAATGTTCTTCACAGTGGTGATCTCAGCATGGACACGTGGAAATTAAATATTGCCTGAAAATAAATGTTTAATAGTTGTTGCAAAAGTATGTAACATACCGTGCAAATACACTGAAACCAGATGCGAATAAAAAAGTTTCTTGCCTGTTTTGCATAAGTATGAAAAATAATTAAATATTATAATTAATAATAATAAATGTTATAATTTGTTTTGATAAATACACTGTAAAAAAAAATCTGTCAAATTCACGGTAAAATACTGGCAGCTGTGGTTGCCAGAATTCTACCGTATAAAATACAGTAGCAACGTTTTAGGTTTTACAGTTTTAACTTAAATTTACAGTTAAATACCGTAATTTCTTTAACTGATATAATCTTAATATACCAACCTATTAAAGTACTGAAATCTGTTTTGTTCTTTTGATATACACTGATAACCACCAAATGCAGGTGATGATGAGAAAGTCACATGATGAGCCAAAGCCCATCACAAGTAACTTTTAAACAATAGCATTTACAGAAGGTGCAGATGCAGTGTCATTCATACAAGCACTAAACACCATCATGGTGAGACTCCTTAAAATGAAATATGCTATAAACATTAATTTAACAACATTAGATGTAACATACAACCCTAATAAACATAACTGATAAGAAAAAACTAAGAAGAAACATAGTTATTTCAAAGAAAAAACGTCAAATTCAAACAATTTGAAATGGAACGCAGGGAATTCTGGGAACATCAGTTTACGGTTTTTCCCTGTAAATTTTACAGGAAGTTTCCGTTAACCATGTAACAGGTTTTTACCGTAGCATTTTCACAGTTTTTTACCATTAAATCACGATCATTTTTTACAGTGTACATAATATTAATTATTATTTACTTAAATGTTTTCAACATCAAATAATATCAAACAATTTTTGTATATAGTAATAAAACGAAGTAATTATAATTAAGTAAAAAACTTTTATGTGATAAGATTTTTTTTTTCTCAATAACTTCTCAATTTTATTTTAATTTCGATTTTGTCATCATATATTTCAAGTGTTGTTTGTCTTTTAAGCAAACTATTTTGTATTTAAATCATTTTAAAAGTGGTTGGATTAACCTCATCAGATTGATTTGCTTCATATGAATGCAGGTCATTATACTGAGATGTTCAGACACAAACGTCCCCTCTGTCTACAGGTTATTAACCGAGACATCCTGTTAAATCAAGACTGCTGCTCCAGTGTGCACACATTTAATTTTAAGTAGATACTTCTTCAGCTGATCACTTGATCTCTTCCAGACCAATTGCTTGCCATTATAAGTTTCCCCAAACTAAACAGAGTTCTCACAGACAGGAGTGTCTATTCATTCTGAGAAAATAGCTGAAAACAGACTTGCATTATTGGGGTGTGAGATATTAGTTAGCTCAAAATCCTCCATGGCGTCTTTTCTTACCCATGGAACCATGCCGCAAAAACATCACTGAGAGAGTTTCAGAGCTGCATGTGTTCCAGAAGTGAGGGAATTTGGCGGTTGACACAGTATTTGTTACTTCAGTGAAAAGCTAATGACAGCTTTATACTGTCTAATTGAGAAAACAGGGTTACCATCATTTGACAAACGCACGGCAGAACCTTGTTGCGAAATATAGTAAAAGGCACCAAATTCCATTTTAATTAGCATCCTTGAGCCTCACAGTAGTCATAAAACGCCTCTAAATGATGGAAACGATACCGCTCGACTTTTACAAAGATAAGTGCTTTTCTAGTTGTCAGCTGGGTAAAAATAGTTTGTGTGTTGGGTTCAGATGTGTACCTGGCCCAAATCCACAGCCAGTGTATGTTTAAACTATCGATAGATAGATAGATAGATAGATAGATAGATAGATAGTACACTACATATAACGATAGATAGATAGATAGATAGATAGATAGATAGATAGATAGTACACTACATATAACGATAGATAGATAGATAGATAGATAGATAGATAGATAGATAGATAGATAGATAGATAGATAGATAGATAGATAGATGGATGGATGGATGGATGGATGGATGGATGGATGGATGGATGGATGGATGGATGGATGGATAAAAATGTGTATGTATGTATTGAATATACAGTCAGGTCCATAAATATTGGGACATCGACACAATTCTAACATTTTTGGCTCTATACACCACCACAATGGATTTCAAATGAAACGAACAAGATGTGCTTTAACTGCAGACTGTCAGCTTTAATTTGAGGGTATTTACATCCAAATCAGGTGAACGGTGTAGTAACAGTTTGCATATGTGCCTCCCACTTGTTAAGGGACCAAAAGTAATGGGACAATTGGCTTCTCAGCTGTTCCATGGCCAGGTGTGTGTTATTCCCTCATTATCCCAATTACAATGAGCAGATAAAAGGTCCAGAGTTCATTTCAAGTGTGCTATTTGCATTTGGAATCTGTTGCTGTCAACTGTCAAGATGAGATCCAAAGAGCTGTCACTATCAGTGAAGCAAGCCATCATTAGGCTGAAAAAAACAAAACAAACCCATCAGAGAGAGAGCAAAAACATTAGGCGTGGCCAAAACAACTGTTTGGAACATTCTTAAAAAGAAGGAACGCACCGGTGAGCTCAGCAACACCAAAAGACCCGGAAGACCACGGAAAACAACTGTGGTGGATGACTGAAGAATTATTTCCCTGGTGAAGAAAACACCCTTCACAACAGTTGGCCAGATCAAGAACACTCTCCAGGAGGTAGGTGTATGTGTGTCAAAGTCAACAATCAAGAGAAGACTTCACCAGAGTGAATACAGAGGGTTCACCACAAGATGTAAACCATTGGTGAGCCTCAAAAACAGGAAGGCCAGATTAGAGTTTGCCAAACGACATCTAAAAAAGCCTTCACAGTTCTGGAACAACATCCTATGGACAGATGAGACCAAGATCAACTTGTACCAGAGTGATGGGAAGAGAAGAGTATGGAGAAGGAAAGGAACTGCTCATGATCCTAAGCATACCACCTCATCAGTGAAGCATGGTGGTGGTAGTGTCATTGCGTGGGCATGTATGGCTGCCAGTGGAACTGGTTCTCTTGTATTTATTGATGATGTGACTGCTGACAAAAGCAGCAGAATGAATTCTGAAGTGTTTCGGGCAATATTATCTGCTCATATTCAGCCAAATGCTTCAGAACTCACTGGACGGCGCTTCACACTGCAGATGGACAATGACCCAAAGCATACTGCAAAAGCAACCAAAGAGTTTTTGAAGGGAAAGAAGTGGACTGTTATGCAATGGCCAAGTCAATCACCTGACCTGAATCAGATTGAGCATGCATTTCACTTGCTGAAGACAAAACTGAAGGGAAAATGCCCCAAGAACAAGCAGGAACTGAAGACTGTTGCAGTAGAGGCCTGGCAGAGCATCACCAGGGATGAAACCCAGCGTCTGGTGATGTCTATGCATTCCAGACTTCAGGCTGTAATTGACTGCAAAGGATTTGCAACCAAGTATTAAAAAGTGAAAGTTTGATTTATGATTATTATTTTGTTCCATTACTTTTGGTCCCTTAACAAGTGGGAGGCACATATGCAAACTGTTGTAATTCCTACACCGTTCACCTGATTTGGATGTAAATACCCTCAAATTAAAGCTGACAGTCTGCAGTTAAAGCACATTTGTTTCATTTGAAATCCATTGTGGTGGTGTATAGAGCCAAAAATGTTAGAATTGTGTCGATGTCCCAATATTTATGGACCTGACTGTATAAAGGTGTTATAAAAAGGAGGGAAAATATATACAGACTGAGGGGAAGATTGATGACTTCTGTGTAAGTCTTTGGAACATTGCAATGGAGTACAGCCAGGGGACACTGGCCTTTGAGATCTCTGCATATGCTGGTTCACCCTGGTTCATCCATGAAAAACCCCAACTGGTACAAGTGCACCGACCCGCTGATACGACGAACAAACCGGTCTCTCTTGTAACCACATCAGAGAAGATGATTCCTATGGAGACTACTGAAGAGTGCATTCTTAGTATAGACCTGTCATCAAGTCCAGGATGAAGAACACTTTTGTGACTGCCAGAAATAAATAACCAGAGCTTTATTTAGGCAGGAGAGAGTGGTGTGTGTGCTAGTAAGTGCTAAAGTCATCTGTCTAGCCGCCCGCTGCTAGCGTTGATGTCCTGATGGTGCGCTGCCGTCTGCGTTCGGCTCATATATCTACGCATGACACCACAGGCTCCAATACATACATCAACCTGTTCTGCTCACTGATTGGGCTGTCAGGTAATCAGTCATGGCAGAACAGCGGTGGCCTAATGAGGGCTTGACCTCAAGGTCACAGCCTACTCTGACCTCTGACTTTGCCGATGGTCATGGCAATGATCATCACATGGTAACACAAAGATCTTAACACAGAAGTGGAGAATTTTTTTTTTCTCAGATTCTAAGTACAGTACATACTAAAGATTTGCAGTGATGCCACTCAAGTATGCTAGAGTAACCACTTTCTAATTCTGTAAAGAGTCTTTGGTTTTGGCCACATTATCCTTACAAACTGTTTGTGCTTCTTGTCACTGTCCCTAAATTGTTCCATTAAATTCTAGCTTTCCATAATTTTTTTAAGCATCTCCTGGCAGACAGTCTGGCTCTCCAAAACCAGACAAGACTAGAGCCCTAATTATTCCAGACACTCTATTTGAGTAAGTTATACAGCCAGAGAGAGAAAAAAACCCTCTTAATTGCATAATAATGAGAAGCCCTGCTGTCACTAGATTAGGTCCCCAGATCTGGTTATGGAAAACCTCACGCATCAAAGACATATTAGTGGTTCTGGCTCCTTCTGCATTTAGGAATATGACATCAAAACTGTTGTTCCTCTGTGAGATATATTAGGCCAACTCATGGTCAATGGTCATGTCTCTTTTTATTTGTCTTGTTTTATAACTATCCCCAGTGATATGTGAAGGGAAACTTGAATACAGCCAGTGCAGAGTGTATGTGTCATTAAATGATTGTTATACAAACAGTATATATATATATATATATATATATATATACTGTATGTGTGTGTGTGTGTGTGTGTGTGTGTGTGTTTGAAAGTGCAGTGACTTTTTTGTTTTGAAGTGAGTTGAATCATTCATTCAACCGATTTGTTCAAACACTGATTCGTTTATGAACGAAACCAAAAAAGCCAAAATTAAAAGCCTGAATTTAAACAATACTGATCAGTGGAACACATCTTGATTGCTTGAAATTAAAGACTAAATGAGTTTTGATGAAACATAAAATACAGGATGTAAAAATAGATATGGATGTCTCAAGAAGTGCCTTTCAGTAAAAGAATGCAAACAGACCAGCTGTGAGACACAATAGTGGCTAATTAGTTGTGATTTTACAAAGCTGTTTTTGAATTTCTAATGGGCCCCTATATGCCTTCCACAGCTTGTCCAATGAGTCGACTATTACAAGTGCCAGCCGTCCCCCACTTGTCTGTCGGCCCTTTGGGTAAACGTCTCAAGTTCATTCTGGAACTTGTTCTCCTTCATCTACCCTCAGCTTAAAGCAATTAGACCCCTTGTCTCCAGAGTTGTGTAGGTAGGCATTGGCTACTGAATTTGTCCAATGAGAGGGAGGGCTCCCACCTGTCTGGCCCAGCTGCTGGAGGACAAGAACGTTATCTGGTCATGTGAGAAGCATGTCTTATGCAAAGGAAATCAAACAGACAAGAAGAGCCTCTGTGCAGTCTTCCCTGATTCCCCTATATGGGATTTGAAATGTGCGTGCTGGATGCTGAGCCATGGTTAAAGACACAGATCTGCTTTTGTCCTTCTGTTTGTTTTATTTTGTCACATATAATTACAGACCGGAGAAGAGATGAGTTTAATGGGACATAATATGATTTTCTGGTGTCATTTTTCACACAAAATGACTGTCAGCTGTCTATACTGGTCATTTCCCACAAGACACTGACACTTTTTTTTTTTTTTAAATAAACTCATAGGTCATTTTATAGATAATTTTTAATCAAGCAGTCTTACTTAGAATTAAAAATAAAAATAAAATTGTAATAAATTGAAATAAAAAGATATAAACATATAAATACCCCATGGGAGCCTGTTTCAGCAATGGAATAATAATAATAATAAAAACAACAATAATAATAATAAAGTAATTGCGACTTTTTAATTGAATAATTCTGACTTTCATTCTCAAAGTTGTAATTTTATATTGCAATTATGCATTTTTATCTCACAATTCAGACTTTGTTTCATGCAAGTTTGAGAAAACAGTACAATTGCGAGATGTAAACTCATCTGACAATTTGGTTTCGCCATGGAACCAAAAATTAAAAATGTCACAATATTGACTTTTTTCTCGCAATTGTGAGTTCATATCTCACAATTCTGACTTTTTCTCAGAATTGCGACTTTATATCTCAAAATTCTGTGTTTATATCTCACAATCTTATCTCGTGGCAGAAACAAGTTTCCATAGTAAACTGCCCCAAAAAGTAAAATCAAATATCAATCTACAATAGTCTAACAAAACTTCAATTACAATTATTATTTTATTTTTATTTATTAATTATTATTATTATTATTATTATTAGCCAAAAAGAAGGGAAAAATCACCAGAATATACAGTTACTTTTGGATGGCAATGCATAAAGAGGCCAATGCCTACAAACTGGTGTAGATGCTACATTTTCCAGAATGTGCTAACCAGTCAAGCCTTGACTCCTTGTTAAGGATTGATAAAGCACACAAGTAAAGTCCTACTCTGCATGAAACTAGTTATTCATCGATCAGCCCATTTACTTTACTCATTGTTGAGTTATAGAAACCACCGTGGCACTTATGAGCATATGGGCTTTGTGCCCAAAGTTTATAGACGCCCGGCTGATCACAGTTTATTTTTGCTTCGCCACTCTGGTGCGGCAGTGTGAGTTTTACAGGTTGATTAGTATTGCAAAACAGGAGGGAAAATGCCCTGTAAGAGGTGTGCCTGCACTATAAATCCTGGGAAAATGTAATGTTATGAGACAGGCTGCGAATGACTTATGAAATACATCTGGCACATCTAATACAAAGAAGGCCACGTCCTACTAAATGTTAGTTTCTACTTGTAGCAAGGGAAGGCTAATAAATACAGGTCAAAGAAAAAGGAAGAGCAATACATCATCCAGTGCTTTCCTGAATGTTGTTCGGTTCTTTTAACAGATTTTGGAAGTTTATTCTTCCGCAGATGCGAACGGAACGCCATATTAAAATACTCTAACAGGCTCTTTCAACTTTGTGTACTGCCACAGAATAAATCACAACCGTTGTCCAATTTCACAACGAGCGACTCTAACGAGTTGGTTCTTTTTAGTGAATCAGAAACATACAGCACAAATAGTAAGCTATGACTGCCGAACAAATGCCTGTAATGACTTGGATCTTTTCGTAATATGCATCACTATGAAATGAAAAGAAATGTAGTGGAAAAAAATAATGAACGATTAACCGATTTTCAGTGAAGTGCACTTGCACTTTTTAGTATGCACTGAGCACTCAGTCCATGATTTTTATAAACTCTGAATTAAGCTTTCTCACTTTTTTTCTTGAAGGGCATTGTGTCCAGGTTCTTGTGCTTTTTAATAAAAAAACTATATAGTTAAGGCCAGTTACTGGAATTAAAGCACTATAAAAGAGTCATTAAAGAGTCTGTGTAAACACGTTGTGCAAGAATTATTTTAAATGAATCATTTGGCGAGGAAATTGCATTTCTTTTTTCCAAATATTTATTCCTTGCAAATAGCTCTACTAAAAGAATTGTTATCGTAATAGTTAAAGAACCGAGCTTGTTTGAGGACTCAGCAGAATCCACACCATAACATTTTTTTTTAACGATTCCAATACTAATAAATGACAGGTAATCCTAAAAGGTAATATTTTTGTAATTTCCAAATGAAGTCGTCTGTCAGGGCATAGCGGAGTTGTATAAATTTGAGTGTTCTGTGGTAAGGCCACAGATCCAAAATCAACAGGGTTATGACTAGTGGGGAAACACTAACTAACAGAGTTAGGTGGCATGAATGTAAACACTAATATTTAAATGCCACTTCATAAAAAGTTAATTCTGCATAAGTGAGAGTTAATGCAGTGTTCTGGGGCCCCACAAGAGACTTTATTTTAAATATATCACACATAATCTGCTTTACACATTTCACTACATAGCTATAAACCTGGAAGACATTTGAATATCAGAACCACAAAGAATGCAAATCTCAACCCCTGAACAACAAGCAATGTTCATATGTTTGACGTGCAGATTAATGAATATATTTCATAACATCTTTCTCCAAAATGTAGCTGTGCTCAGTTTCATACCTTCCAACATAAAGCTGGAGGAAGTGTACTGTCGGCTGTCTGTGGGCAGGGGCTGTGTTTGATTTGGCCCAGGATGTGGTTCTTAATGACCCAGCTGGATGTAAGCAGTGTGGGCTCCAATTCATCCCTGTCTGCCTCAGTCTTGCTGAGATGCTCCAGTGTCTGTGGTGGGTCGAGTATGGGAGCGCAGAGGTGTTTAAAGGCCTACACAGAGCATGAAACTTGCCAGTTCAGAAAAAAAAAATACGTAAATGGGGAATGGGTGGAAACCACAGGGGTATCCTTTCATGCAACATGCAAGTCACATACAGTTAGTCTGATAGTGACGGCATGTTGTTATGCTGCCTTAGCAATGCGAAATTAGACTTGGAAAGCTCCAAAAGCAACACTGACTAAGTAGGAACATTTAAGTTTGATTTGTTGGAAAGCCTAGTTGTTCCAAATCAACAACGTGTAATGAATGCAAAATTTATGCTGACTCTTTTAGTCGGATGCCCCTGCATCGAAGCAGGTGATAATATGAGCTCTCGTCTACAGCTAATGAACAACAGAGCTCGATTTCAGAGAGGTCCAACAAAGTACCAAAAATGTAAACCATCCAGTTGTTGAAATTGTTTTGAAATTACACTTTGCCAGGGCTAAAGACTGCAAAAACGGTTTCAAATCAAAAACACGTGCTGCTCAAGATCTGCCATTATGGTGTAATGTTTCCAGAACAGGTCTAATTGGGGTAAAGCTTGGACTTCCATGAACAAAATGAAAAAAGTAAAGGCTGACTAGGAAAATGGGTAAAACTCATGTGGTCAATCAGAACTGGTGGATTTATAAAGCCTGGCGGAGAGCAACATTTTAAGAAGACCCGAATCAAACAAAAGTGCTTCCTGACACTTTGGAAACGAATAGCTTCTTTTGCTAAATATTTGTTTTTATTTAAAAAATTTTGATGACTGCATATTTTCGTATACTTCCATAATTTGAATGACTTTACTGTTCTAAATAATTATTTGACTAAAATTTATATTATTATTGTGGTTTTTCTAAAAGGAATAGTTGAGCTCAAACGGTTGACTGGTGTTCGGAATTAAATAGGGACGGTAACCATACTGATTTAACAGTTCTGATTTAGCTTTCGGCTCTGATTTTAATTATGTGGTTTTAATCAAATTACATAACATATGTCTTACATTTCACAGTTACATTTTAAAGCAGACGTTTTATCCAGAACAACTTACATTTCATAACCTTGGTTGTAGCGCCCATACTGTTTGAGCTACAGGAACACTATTATTCAACAAAACAATCAAAAAGATAATTATTTTCATTATAAATATTTTGGATTACTCGTTAATTAAATAATTCTTTATGTAAAAGCTGCTGTATTTAAAATGCACTCACTTTATTGGTGATATGAACACATTATAGTGCATTTTTTTTCTTATGCACTTTATATTGCAGCAAGAAGTGCGACACTGTTTTAGATTTACTCAAATTAACTGGCTCATAAGAGTAACTTCTTTGGGAGTCAACACTACTTGTGCAGTACATTTTTGATTCATTAAAAAGAACAGACTCATAAGTTTAACTTTCAAGGTCTTGCGTTTTTTCCCCATTTGCCCACATCTCACGTTTTTCAAAGCAAAACATGATCTGTGTGAATGGTCCCAAATGGGGGAAAAATGCAAGTTCTTGATATGCGGTTTTTAAAAAGTTGAACTTCTTTAACTTGTATTAGAATGCCGTGTCATGCACGAGATGCTGCAAACCATGCAAACGCTAAACACATCCGTCTAGCATGTGCTTACACAGAAAACAATAGAAAACGCGTTCTGTGTGAACTGCCCTTAGATTGTTTTTAGAACGGTGTTTCATCCACAATGGCAAAGACATGTGCAAGACCTTCAACAAGAACTTTTTCTATCCAGAAATCCATCCTGTTTTAACTGCCTGCATCTTCTGTATTAACGACAGTATTCATAGTGGTTTGACAGCTGTTGATTTTAAAGGGGAAAAGTCATTTCATAGCGTAGCTCTGGCCTCAGTGTGCTCGCTTTTCCCTGAGCAACGCTTAAAGGAATCTGACACTGTTGTCATTATAAAAATCAAGGAAAGGGGAACTGATGGCACATCTCATCAGAGAAATCCCAGAGTACGACCATGTCTCTGTAGGCCTCCAAAGGATGGTGGCAGATGTGTGACTGATCCCCATAGTGGACGAGAATGACATAGACCCCCTCAGAGATGACAGACCATACATAAGGCTGAGTGATGGGGGGCCCGACCAATCAGGTTCACCCTGCTTTTGACATAAATGCTTTTACTTTGTAATCCCAGATATGATTTCATAATTCACTTGTTCAGACCTTCACGTCAGTGTTGAAATGTAGGTTATTAAAAGTGAATGAAAAGATATAGTTATCAGTCGTCAACTGGCTACAAATAGGAAAAGTCATGAATATGTGTGTGTGTTTGGAAAGGACATTCTGAAATATCTCTGCGGGGTGGTGGTGGACCTCGTCTCAAATTCTGACACAAGTGCCATCACTGTCATCAGCTTGTTTTGATTTCATTTTATCTCTCAGTGGTGCCATTGTGGACCATTCGACCCTCTCCAGTTACAGGAGCCCTTCCTGCATTGTTTCCATGGGAAACTAGGGGCTGCACATCCACTATATGACTGTATGTATGTATGCTCAGAAAAATGTGTCTTTATCTCCAAATAGCATGAGAGACTCAGAAAAGAGCCGCAGTCCCTTCTGAGTGACTGCTGTCTGCCACTGAGATTTGAAATTGAAGTTTATTTTGAATAAAAGTGAAGTTTAATTTATTTGCAGAGCTCTTGTACTCACTTCTGTCAGCACTTTCATGTAGGCAGTGTCACGTTCCCTCACTGTCGGGCCCTCTGCATGAGCAGATTAAGGAAAATGAACAAGAACATTGTTTGTCTGATCACTTTAATTGGGGAATTTAAGGTGTTAGCCTGCATTAACATGTCTAGTCAGACGGATTAGGACAGGGATCAAGCACATTTATAGCTAATGATGCTGGTTTGCCAGGTTTGTAGACTGAAGAACTGTCAGGCAGGGATAATTCCATGTTAGACAAAAATTATATTCAAAGCACACAACACTGACACCAATGTATATATAACAGTTTTTCATTTTAAACAGATCCATCTAATTCTTGTAATATTATGGATTTTTTTCCCCGAAATCTTTTACACATTGATATCATATTTTAGTAGTTATTTGTATAGAATTTTACTTTAAATGTGCAGTTTTTATGTTTATTTTCTGAAAAAAATATTTTAAATAAAATAAAATATTTGAAACAAAATTAATGTTAACTGAATTATTTTATTTCAGCTAGTAGGCAAGGCAGCATTTCTCATTCTCATTTAGTTTAACCTGATGTACTAAAATATATAACTAAACTAAAACTGAAATAAAATTCTAATATAAAAAATATTACAATAAAATAAAATAAAATAAAAACACAACAAATCTCTACTAAAATAACACTGGTGCGTATATACATTTCCTTCTAAATATTTTGTTTAATATTTACATTTTTCTAAATGTAAGTTCAAAGTTTCAGTTTTGTTTTAATAATTTTTATAAAAAGCTATTTTTTCTGTGTGCTGCATTTCTTTGTAATGTCAACCTAGGAAATTAAATAATGTCTTTATGCTTTTTTTTTATTATTATTGTTCACAAAGCTTTTGTTGATTATTTTCACCTTTGTCAGTTTTGAGTGCAAAAGTTTAAATTGAATTTCAAACGTTGCATAGGCCTGACAAGATTTGAATATAGGTGAGACGGTAACAAGCGCTGTTGTAATTTCAAACTGAAAGAACCAGAACAAATGTCAATGGCTTCTGTTGCCAGACAGCTGGCAGCTCACCCTGGCAACAAGTGGCACAGAAGCGTGTGAAGGTCAGTGTGACTGGAGGGTGGCCTCTATGCCGCCTTTGTATCCCAGCATGCACTGCCCCATGGTGCCCAAAACCCTGTGACCTTTCAAGATGGCAGCTGAGAAAGATGAAAGGGTTTGTGGGAAGAGTCAGTTAAGATGAACAGGTCTCCTGTGACGTCTTTGAGTCAAACTCTTGATTTTTCACGAACACACCACTGCGTCTGGGCACAATAGGTGAACATCTGAAAACAAATGTCAGCATGTTTTCTTTTAGTTATTAATGTATGTGGCTTTTGTACTTTCATTCTGATTCTGTATTTCTGAATGTTCACATTGTCTTCCATTCACCATGTTGTTTTGGCCAATGCATTTTCAGATGTGTTCCTGCAAAAGGATAGTTGATTCAAAAATAAACATTCTGTCATTACTTACTCATACTCATATCATTCCAAATCTATAAGACTTTGGCTATTCTTTAAAATCGTTACAGGTCGAACGGGTATGAACAGTGTCATACAGCAGAATAGGGACACCCTTACTATGAGCTAAACTTTGTGGACCTTAAACCAGGATGTCGAGAACTGGTGGGCAAATTAAATTACAAGGATTGTTTTGACAGGTTAAAAAGGTATGCTGAAAAGCCAAAAGTTTTGCTAACTCTAAAAGCTACCTTAACACAGCCAAGTAGATTTTATGAGCTAGCCATCAAAAATTTGTCAGAATGTATTATTATTATTTTTTTCATTTTTGGATTTGGATTTTAATGCTCTATAAATTTTGCCCCCCCAAAAAACAGTATTACAAAATGCAATAATTTACTCATCTGCGATTTCAATCATCTTTAAATGGGATAAAAACTTAATAGAGGTCAGTCAATCACCTCCAACACTAGCTCACTATTATCTATCTATCTATCTAGTTTCTAGCTTATATAATAATCTAAGGAAACATATAAAACACATGGAGTAAATGCTTAAATTTTAA
The DNA here is from genome assembly GCF_936440315.1 of Barbus barbus. Taxonomy (NCBI): domain Eukaryota; kingdom Metazoa; phylum Chordata; class Actinopteri; order Cypriniformes; family Cyprinidae; genus Barbus; species Barbus barbus. Next base: position 21,898,390 of record NC_136716.1, read on the forward strand.
CTGACATAATCTTTGCCTTATTTTTGTAAACGTGTGACTGAATGAACTAATTTAGTTGAATGAACTATAAAACTACTTGAGCAAACAAGCTCAATAAAGTTTGGGCCAACTAAAAAACAACACTTTGGAGAGAGAAACTGAGTGAATGTAAAAATCTGCAGAACTAGTTGCTAAATAATAATTAGTTAAAGCCACTTAAAATTTTTGCAGTGCAGAAGCCTTCAACAAGACTTTGGAAATGCCTTTCCTCTTCTGTAATAACCCTTCTGGACGAAGATGCCATCCTTTGAATTGCAGAAGAAACAAACTTACACTGTACTACGACACATGTTATAGTGCTGAAGAGAAAAAGGGAGGAAAGCAAAGAACAAGGGATTATTCTGGTGGAGAGCAGGTGGTTATGGAGTTCAAAGAGTCCAGAGATGAGGCAGTGTTTTCTCTACCACGCCACTCCGCTTAGCTTACAGCGTCCCCCCCCCCCCCCCCCTTTACTGTTCTGAGGGGTCTTGTTCTTCAGTCAGGAGTGCCGTTATTATCGGTAAAGTGCTTTTAAATCCGCTGCTGCTCAGCACCAGGATCTGTTCAGCATGATAATCCCACAGGACAGACATCCGTTACTCCTCTGTGGATCTCACTCATGCCTTCCGTGCTTTCAACAGCTGGAAAAGCAGTTCGGAATTTAAGATCCGCAGACTACAGGGGAGTTAAACACTCTCCTTGTCTATACCGAGGTTTATAGTAATGTAGTGTTATTCTGATGAATAGAGGTTCTTAGTCAGTAGTTTTCATTTTTAAAGTCAATGTATCTTGTTCTATCAAAAAAAAGAATAAAAGAAAATTAAATAAATAAATATTTTACAACATACAGTTTTTATCTAACAATAATGAATCTAAGATTTAGTGCTGTAACATCTAAGACTTTATTGGTTGATTGATTTGATTTGATTTTTAGAAAGTTCTTACTCAGATTTATACTCAGAGCTGCCCATCTAATTCAATTATTTATTTATGTTTTTCTGAATTGAGCAATTTAGTCTTGCAGTGTAGCTCCAAGCTATGATTAAGTTGGTGCCTTTAACTGATGTTTACTTGGAAACCAAACAAGAGACAGACACAGAGGAAAAGCACACAGCGTTATAATGAAGTAAAAGGGTACATTGAAACACTAGTTCTCCCAAAAATGATAATTCTGGCATTATTTACTCACCATCATGTTGTTCCAGTCCATTATGCTGTTCATTTTTCCATGGCACACAGTTAAAATGCTGTTAGTGTTTTGGCACCCATCATTTCAATTTGCAGTACCATGTTTAATTCTGGACTGTGGAGGTGTAGATTGTCAGAGAATTAAGATGTTTATTTTATCGTATGACTTCAGATGATTTGGTGCTCAGGACTACTATTATTCTTTTTATGGTGTTGTTTTGTATTTTGATTTTGAGCTTGACAGAACCTGGATACAATGTACTGGAGTTAAATAGAAAAAAACAACTTCATTTCTATTTTTGAGTTCCAAAAAATAACATCAGGAGGATGAGTATACAGACAGAATGTCAATTTTTGGTTGAACTACTTCAAACTACAGACGTGATCAATCAGGTGAAAATGAGAAGACAGATGAGATTAGAGAAGCTAGGCCTTTAGCTCAAGTCCTCCTGGCTGGCGTTCGGCCCATACGCTAATTCTGTGGCGTTAAGAATGGATTGACTGTTACTGTTGATTCAGCACATGAACTGAGTAATGAAGTGCAGAAAACATCAGCTAGTGAAAACAGGATTTAAGAGAGAAGCGTTTAATGCATCGTTTATTCTGTTCATTGAGTGGTTTTCTATGACTTTCACAGAGCTCATGGATACAATAGTCTGTTCATTACCCAAACTTTTTTTTCTTGTGTAAAAAAGGCCTCTTAAAAAAAAAAAAAGTATTCTTCATGAAAAAAATCAATGAGAACTACCAGCTAAATCGTTTCTTTTCATAGTGACAAAAGGAGAATGCTATTACATTTTTGAAGCATAGGGGGCAGTCTCTCCAAACATAAGGTTGATAGAAGACATTAAAAGTCCTTCTTAAAATTCTTGGAGATCCTGACTGCAGAGATTGAGATGTTACCAGGTATACAGAAGGATTTTAGAAGAATCGTCATATCTAACGCAGTGTAAAGGCAAACTATCAGCATATAACAATGTTGCTGGCTTTCATAACGCTTAACAGTGTTTGTATTGTACATATTTCACATTCAAAAGTGATTCATGCAACTCAACACGATACATTACTAAAGCAAAAAAAGTACGAAATTCTAGTTTTTCAACACCAGCTTCATCTGATATTCAAAGTCAAGGTTTGAATTTTTTTTTTGTATATATTTTCATGATATTGATATTTTATTTTATTATGTGGTGTAATTCCAAGTGAAAAACGGCTTGGTTTTGTCCACTGGGAATTGACTGGATGATGAAAAGTGGTCTCTATATGGCAGGTGGTTGAAAAATAAGAGGCCTTGGTGAGGTCAGTCGAAAAGTAATGTCAGAGGTGAAGCAAATGATTACATTTTGATGAAAGATTATGAAGACAAATATAGCTTTTCTTTGGAATAATGTGCACTGACAAGTCAATAGTATTACATTAGGACCAGGAGTGTCTATTAACATCAGTTTTGATGTTAAAGGAGCCACTAAATAATGTAAAAGAAGAATTTTTGTATATTCTACAAAATCACAAGATGAAGCATTTACGTTTATTTCTATGCATCTTCATGACTCTGAGGGCAGATGTCAGTGAAATCAGCCTGAAGGTGAACACTTACGCATGACTCTTCACAACAATGCCATAATTGCGTTCACATTTTTTAGATGCTTCTGGCTCCACTGAACAAAATCTAATCTTACAACAAGATCATATTGGATCTTTCACCCCCACTTTCACTCTTAAAGGGCAGGATATGAATTGAGGAAATGTGTGGCCTCAGGGAAACTTCTTTGTCTTCTGATATAAGCAAGATTGCCTGTTTTTTTTATTTTGACATATTTAATTCAATCTGCTTCTTCTTTTGGCAGATTAAAACGCAAACATTATTTTATGGTATTAAAAAGGCATTCTTTTTCAGTCCTCTGTCTCACGATCCATCTCAGTTGCTCTGAATTAGGCAAAAAGCAGAGGTTTCTCTCACGCACTGAGGGATGCACTGCGTTAGTGTTCCAGGACAGAAATAGCACTTAATAATGAAAGATTTATGTTGAGTAAGCTTGTAATTACATGCCGCAGTAGACAATTAGGTGCCTCCCCAACAAGCTCTCTGACTTCCTGCCCCAATCCTGTTCTGTCTCTCAACCTGGTTACCATCTATCTATCTATCTATCTATCTATCTATCTATCTATCTATCTATCTATCTATCTATCTATCTATCTATCTATCTGTCTATCTGTCTGTCTGTCTGTCTGTCTGTCTGTCTGTCTGTCTGTCTAAATAAGTAAGCTCTGTAGTGTGTTAACCATCTGAGTGCATGGTAATAGTTGGACAGGCCTTAATTGTGCTATTCGTGTTCAGTATGAGACGATAACATTCACTCTGTACTGGTCAGTCAAAAGATGTCAGTGTATGGTTACGGCATTCTCTCCTCCCTACTGCCGCTCAGCCTGTACCTGTGCTTGTCAGCGGCCTGCCTCTACTGACAGCTCAATAGACTCCTTATTCCCCCTGATATCAGCTTACAGCTGGTAATTACAGACAATCATGTAGGATCAGGAATGTGTGCATGAGTAGTCCAGTGTAGCATCTGCTGCCCAACTAGTGCACTCAGAAGTGGGACAGCTGTGCCTCATACACAGCTCAGAGTAACAGAATAACAGAGCAGGGAAGTGATGTCAAGAGTGTAATATCATGAGGTTTGCATACATTCCAGTGGGTTCTTATTGATTGTAAGAATTGTTTTTATATGCATTATTTAATTATTATTATTGTTTTTTTTATTAATTGTTTAGTGTTATATTTATTGCTTAATTGCTTGTTTATTAATTTATTTTTATATCTTCTTTCAAGAAATATACGTTAGTTTTGCATATATGTGACGTCGTCACGTAATTTCCATCGACACTGCGGCGTGTGGCCTCTGACGGGTACGTGCTGCGTTTGTAGCGTTGTTCACAAAAGAGCGAAAAATAATAGAAAATATTGGTAGTGGGAGTGTTTCACTGGTGGAAAATTAATATCGCCGTGTTTTCTTATCGATAGCGTCATTAATATTTAAAAGTGCCATAGAATGCATTGATACAATATTTCAAATAGTTCTCTGATATCTACATAGAAGGTATGTGGCTTAGAAACAGAAATATTTTTACATGTCGATTTACAACCCTAAGGTTTCTCCCCAGAATGAAATGGTCTGTTATTGGCTTATTTGGAAGGGTCATGAATAATAATGTTGAGCTCTGCTCTGATTGGCTGTTTCACAGTGCGGCTCATTTCAGTAGCTCACAGGAAGGAGACACAGGGAAAATATATTTTTTAATACTTTCTCTCTCAGTTATATCATTGGGTAATTATACTGTAAATAAAATGCGGGCATCAGGGAGCCGCTATTAATATGCTGGGCATTGAAACTGCTTTGGAATGCACGATTGCGTTTTACTTTCAGTTTCGAGATTCGCGATCGCATGTACTCTACGAGTTTATACCAAAGACTATAGAATACCTACACTTCACATCCCCTGCACAGCCTGGAACATGACATTTATTTTTATGATCTGCCATTTTCGCTGTTGTCCTCGTTCGTATTGCTTCACAATACCTGCAGAACTTCTGATGGTTTGGCTGGTGGCTGGCCTAGAACATGGGCGGGTTTATGCAAATGTTGGGGGCGTAACTATTATTGATCCCGACTGTTACGTCACAGTCTGTGTTATGTTCTGATTCGCCTATTTTTCAGTGGTCTTTTTTATTCACGAGATTTACATAAGAAGGAGGAAACAATAGTGTTTGAGGCTCATGGTCATGTAATTTCCATGTACAGAACTCTTATTATTCAACTATGCCAAGGTAAAGACAGGTATAAAGGTATATTGTGGCTTGCTGCCCTTTCGCACGATTTTAAAACACGGGCTTTTTGTAACCATATGGGGAGAAAGACATGATGCGTTTTAATAAAAACAAATAGGCTATATAGTGAGTTTTGGTTTTGACAGTGGTCAGTCAATATCTTGCTACAGTAAATGTGTAAATATAAAAACTCAATATTTTATTGTTTAAATTGTTTTATCCAAGTTCATGCTCAAATAAGAAATTAAGCCCTAATTAACAATATTTATCTATTTACTACACTTATTTATTTACTCACTTACTTACTTATTCCAAATATGAACATGAACTTGGATAAAATAATTAAATATTGAGTTTTACCACGCTAACAGCCAATCATGTAACAGTATCTTTTTGGTTGCGCCATATCGTTGTCTCGTGTCTAAGTGCGCACGCGCGGCTGAGAGTGCAAGTCTGCAGCCAGACCTGGTTGGTCTGCTGGATTCCTCTTCATAAGCAGAAAATGAGTGCCGCAGCGAGCGAGGAAATTGTAAATAAAAGAGAAAGTCAACTCGCCAGTATGGCAGTTTTTTGGATATTATAAGTCTGACTGTAGTCAGACCAGATGTCGTCTGCAAATTATGCAAGACCGTCGTCCCCGCCAAGACTGGTAATACCACGAACTTGATGTACCACCTTAAAAGGTGATACATGATGATGAAGGCTATATATATATATATATAAAGCTTTAAATAGGATTATTATCCCATATCAAAATTCTTGATGCACTGAAATTTCAAAATTTTTGTTACCAATTTCAATATCACAAAAGATATTACTAGCCTAAGTAAAAATAAGCTTACTGAAGACAAGTAAACAGTCACAAATTGGGTTACAACAGAACAAAGATCATAAGAAATCGACCTAAATACTTAAAGCACTGAATAATATTATGATGTATAAAGAAAATGTACAAATAGACTTAATGATATCCACTGTATATGTTCAATATATATTCATTCTTATTTATTTTACAAAAGTGATCCAGTCAAGGACAGTAAGTGATTTTCTTTCTGATGTTTGATTTACATTATTGACACAATTGGCAACAGCAGCTATATTAGGCTATATTATTATATTATATTTAGAGGAATAGTTCACCCCAAAATGAAAATGCTGTTGTTCTAAACCTGTATGAGATTCCTTCTGCTGTTGAATGCAAAATAATGTATTTGGAACAATACTGGTAATCAGACAGTTGCTGGGCCCCCATGACTTCCATAGAATGAAAAAAACTAACACTATAATTGGAGTTAATGGGGACCAGAAACTGGTTGCGATTACTTTTAAAAGTATCTTCTTTTATGTTGAGGAGAACAAAGAAATTTATAGAGGTTTAGAACAATTTGAGTTTAAGTAAATGATGACAGTATCTTAATTTTTTTGGTGAACTATCCTTTTAAGATCTCATCATATAGGCTAATCCAGGATATCTAACACTACACATGCTTTATCTTTAAATATTAGTGGTCATTTAAGACACAAATAACTGTGTTTACAAGGATACTCGCAAAGGCGGGAATTTTTGACACATAACTGTGTATTTGACCGTTTAAGCACAACAAGGAGCGAAAAGTTTCAGTCGCAATACGAGCAGGTGCGCAACTGCAATATCGGGCTGAAACCGTCTTAATGCACGCATTTACCAGAATGAATTCTGCCCCACTGCTTAATGTTCATTTGTTTTAAAACCTGCTTAAAACGCGTTTTAATAATAAGCTTAGTCTACATCTTGACGCGCAAAAAGATTGATATATTTCAACCAGATTATCTCCCAAGTCCCAACCCTTAAATGAATAGCCTATATAGAGTTTGTTCAAACACAAAACCAATATACATCCAGTTAATAATAAACCTAACCTAAAGTCTGTGTGGACGATGACGCTGTGTTTTTTTGGTTTAGTTTTTTCTGCTCCATGTGCGCGGTCCACTCAAGTAGGGCTCACTGCAGTCCACAAAATCCAGGGGGCGTGGTTGGATCCACATCTAGGGGGTGGAGATTGGTAGGTTTAGGGGTGGAGATGGGGTGGGTTTAGGGATCAGGGCATGGAGATGGATAGGTTTAGGACTCGAGCTGAGTATAGCTGGTGGAGCTGTTTACTGTCAACCACAGAGCAAGCTTTCACTCTGTCTCTGGCTTCATGTTACACATTTGATTTGGAAATGATGTGGAAGGCAGAGGCGAGAGGGTTGGGTGATGAGCGGACATAATTAGAGAGAGAGGCGCGTTGCGAACAAGTACGCTGTCACTTCAGCTGCCACAAAACAGAGGCAAGGCCCTGCCACCCCAAAGCTGCTACCAGAAATCCTTGTAGATGTAGTTAAAATCATTTAGTCAGTGACCACAGATTATGTACTATAAAGGGGTCAGGTCTGCAAAAGCCTTATTACTTCATTATGGTCTCCGTCTTTAATTTTATTTATTTATTTATTTTTGCCAGTAAACAAATATATCAAATTCAGAAGACAGTGGTTGGGACAAAAGCCCATTCCCTGTCTCAACTTTTTGGTGCTCATTCATCCCATTATAGATCTGGGGGAACACCAAGCAGACACAGACAGACAGTTACACCCAGCATGGGAATCTTGGCCCGACTAACTAACTCAGAATGGGAGATTTCAGTTGGTGATAGAGGTGGCGGCAACTTCATTTCACACTCACTTTGAATCCAAAAAGTGTGACGGCAAGAGACTTCTACTGGCTGTGACAGCCAGACATGCTGTGCCTTTGTTCACACTTTAGACCCTGAAAAATTCAAATCTTATTCTGCACTGACAAAACATGACAAAAATACTTTGTAAGTATGTATATATTATGTGTGAAATGTGTATGTGTGTTCTGCATGTGTTATTTAAAAAACAACAAAAAAAACACAACTTAAGTAAATAGTCTAGTGATTGGGTTTAGAGATTATAAAAATGTTACGTTATTGCATTAATTAACTAGTTAGGTAATGATGGTTTGTATTCTCTATGCATTTCTATGCATTAAAAAGCACTTTGGTGGCTTTTTATTCTCTTTGTCTTTTATTTTTTGTCTCTTTTTCACCTTCTCTCTTTCCAGGTTGTTGTTGTGGAAGTCTTTGTTTTGGCTTTGGAGTTGTCCCATTTGGTACCTGGAGGTCCTCCAGATACATCAGCCTTGGCTCAGGCTACAATCTCATATATTCCTTGTTTTACTACATCATAAAGCGAGACATCTTTAACGTATTAGAGCGACTCGGTCAGTTGAGGGATTTTTCTTATTGCAGTAACCGAGTGAAACACATGAAAAGATTTGAGCAATCCCTCAGGAGTACTTGAGTTCGCTGCTTGCTTTTGCTGGTAGCCAGTCGCCCCATCAGCCTCACCTTGGACCAGGTTTCTTGAGCACCATAACAACCAAATCCAGACAACATCATAGCTCTGTGTCCTGTTTTGTCTATGTGGGGGTCATTATGACTCTGTGGGGTGTAATATAATGAAAATGTTTCGGCGACAATGCAGACCAGAGCGAAAACAGATTTCAGAGACGGCTGTTTTCATTAGAGGCCGGGTGGAGGCTTTTGTGCAGGAGAAAATGATGGTTATCATGACACCTCCGAGACGATGATATTACGACAGCAGAGATGCTGGACTAGAGCTGATGATATCCCTGGGTGGCTGAGGCCTGTCATCATGGCCAGGAGTGCTGTCGGCGTACGTAACCATATCTATAGCAATTCAATTTACCACAGCGCTGCAGCCCTAAAAAAAAGAAAAAATTTTTCTTCTGAACATCTGCGAAAGCTTCGGAAAATCTTTTCAATTGGACTTAGCGGATTTTTATGCAGTTTTGGCCCAGTCTTGTCACTTGATCTTGAAGGAAAAGATGTTCTGTTTAAGGAGTAATACTTTCAATCTGCACATTAAAATTCGCTTGCTCTTATACCAATGCGTAGGAATGGAGAATGCTAACTCAAAAAAAGCCTCCGCAGGGAGCTGGAAATACATGAATTCAGATCGGCAGAATTACGACTGGCGATATAAAGTAGAAGAATGTGCAGTTCGCACACAGATGCAAAAGTACTTAATCTTCGGTGATGAGGGCCACCGTTCTCTCATCCGAAACAAAATTGAAGTGCGTTCAGCAGGTGGCATGTTGCATGTCAACCTCCTTCCTTTATGATGCGTTCATCATAAATTCTGAGGCCTGTTGTTTTTCCACGCTCGGGTCCCTGGCAACCGGCTGTGTGGCTCTAATGAAGAGTAATTTGCCTTCAGCTTCTCTGTCTTTGTGGCGAGGATTCTGTGCAAGGCTGGCTGCTCCTTCCCCAGGCCTAAAGCACTTCCACATGCTCTGGCTCTGCGCAGCATATTGCAGGCATTGTGCCAGCGTGAGGTCCACCCTGAACTTGGCCTTTGGCCACCTTTAACCCAAAGGCTTTAGAACTGCACCACCCTGTGTTTTTCAGCAAGACCACAGCTATGTGGAGACCCCCTGCTCTATGCAAATGGCCGTGCAGCGGAATGGAGAGGAAAATATGTCGAAACAACGCCGAAGCTAAACGTGTCCATTCATCACCTGCAGTTCTGTAATTCAAGTAATCCTTGGCATTGAGAGAGATGATGATTATTTTTTAATCTCATAGTGAACTGATCAGTGGTTTCTACTGTAGTTTGTGTTGATTGGAAAGAGACCGTTTACACATACTTGTCGTTATGACATTGTCTGAATTGTATATACTGGGAAATTCCCTTTCCAAAAGTCCTATTTGCATAAAAAAGCAGCTGAAGTTGCATTCACACTAGACTTTGGACTCTTGAGTTAAAGTGAAAGATGCAAGCTTATGCAAAGAAATGCATGCTGCATGATATATGGGTACCATATTGGTTATTGACATAATCTATTAAAACATTAATAATTTAATAACACTAATAAGTGTAATCTTTAGCCAATCTCAAAATGAAAATGAATTTTTCATGCTGTACATTATAATGTTGTGATACCAAAACTCACTTTGGGTATCAGGACACTGTGTGTGTACTATTATTTGTAATTGATGATTGATTTTTATTTTATTTTTTATTTTTTTAAATAGAAGTCCTAGAGCATGACATCATATCCTGTTTGTTACAGTCATTGTGGTACACCTTAATATGCTAAGTAGCCGGGTTGCCTAAACATGTGATTGAACCTGCTTTAATCTAAATGGACATAACATTATGTTTCTCAGTTTCTGGACATGCATTATTGCATGGAAAGTGCTTTAGGATAACCAGTAATTAGTTACAGACAGTTTTGATTGTAATGTTGTGGTGCTTAATTGACTTCCGATATATTGCTTTCTGTCACATAAACATGTACAGTGCTGTACATTGAGGGTTTTCTGCTATACTGCGAAGCTGCAGCATATGTGAAAGTTTAACATTGCTTTGAGTAGTTAATTTAAAAAAACGCTGTTCTCTGCTGCTGTAATGCCAAAGCTGTGCATTCACTCTGCATGATCACACGTTCAGGTAATACAGCCTCTAACCATCATGAAAACATCAACATGACAGCTCCAGTTACTGTCAGCAGAGGCATTATGTAACGCTCTCTATGCGTATAGACAGAAAGAGAGTGGGAGAGAGTACTGTGCATTAACGTTTTTCAGGTGTTCTCACACATGAAAAGAGCCGAGTAATAAAAATGACATAAGACTCAAACGCCTAAGACACAATTGGGAGCTTCTCTAGAGCTTTACAGAGATCTTCAAATAAAGGACTTTGCACTTTGAAGGTCCCTCAGTTGCTGTAGCTCAGCCATCACTGCATATTTGTGAATGACTTGAGGGTTTTGTTCTTTTGAAAGCAGTTTGAATGGCTTAATGTCAAAGCACACTAAATGTCAAAGTACTAAAAATGAATGTTTCATTTTGCAGGTACCTGTTAGTTTGATGCCAAAGACCTCTATTAAAGCAAGACACTCTCACAAATGCTCTATAGTCTATAGAAGATTCATATGACACTGAATCTTCAAAAGATTGAGTGTTTTATTCAAACCAGCAGCAAGTAAACAAGATATCCTTGAGCTTACCAGAATATTAAATTAGTTTATTCATGGAAAAAGATTGTTGTTGTTGTAAAAAGATGAACTGGATGGAGGACTGGTTGGTTGATGTCGTTCAGTTCGCCCTTTCATTTCTAATTTGGTGCATCTTAAATTGAATAAATATATGGAGCAGAATTTAAAGGTCTGCCTTTCCTAGACTATGTTCTTTTAGATTGTACACTTTTCCTGTCATAACCGCAGAACATGGATCCTGCTGTGCATGGGAATCGTGTGCTTTCAAGCTCTGCTCATGTCTGAGATTGAGAGTCTCATCATCCAAACAATTCCAAATCTCCCTCTCTTCCTGCATCCCTCCATTCCTCCCCCCTGTCTCATAAACAAACCACAACGTTTGGCTAAAGACAGAGAGGCTAGACGAGCAACTGCAATTTCAATTTAGCAGACTGCAGAACACTTTATTCAGTCATGCATCAACAACAAGAGAAAAAAAAAATGAAATATGTGAATTTATTCCAGTAATTCTGTAAGTCTACACAAACAACAGACAATATTTAAATTGTTTTAGGCAGTAATGAGTTTAAGGGACAGTTTACTCAAAACTGAAAATTCTGTCATGCACTTACCCTCAAGTCTTTCAAACCTGGATGACTTCTTTTTTCTGTGAAACCCAAAATAAGTTGTATCTGTTTTTCTATCCATACAGTGAAGGTTCAATGTTATTTAGGCTCCAGTGTCTTTAAAAATATTAGAATCTTTGGGTTAACTAACATTTTAAATGAAGAACTGTTTATTGAATGATTGCAGAAGTTCCGTCTCTCAGATATTATACTCTCAGATCAAGTATTTTAGCAATCTCCTTTATGTCTCCTGGTGAAGTGATCTAAAAAAATGTAACTAACTGTTCTCTGATTTTGTTTCAACTAAAAAAAAAGATAATGAATTTTGTTGATACTTAAGTGAATCAAAACAGAATTCAAAAATCAACATCTGAATGTTAAAAAAAATATCTAGATAGATCATTAAGGTGAGTTAGGTGACTGTCTTGTGTGTGCAGGATGTGTATGTTTTTTTAAATTTCACTTTTTGTATACAGGTGTTTGCAGGTTACAGTGGAGTAAGTTCTAGAACATACTGGGGTAGGTTTAATGGAACAATGGATTCTACCACTGTGAAGTTTCCAAAACACAGACTGATGGTAAAGAGTTTCCACTTCAGCTCCCAGCAGGAACACTTTTTACAGGTAATGGCAGCAACCGCTTACTGCTCAGTGAAGAGCACTTACAGCTCATCAGATTTGCTGGACAGTTCTTAGAAAAGCCTCCTTAAACTATAAGCACCATATCTGTGCATATAAACCCCTTCTCTTTTTATACAAATCAATAGAGCTTTCAATGTTATTGACACAAGAATACTGGCTGTTAAAAACATTTCTGTTAAGTCAACCGCCCCATGGCACAGCGGTTCAGAAACGGTGCATCCTGTTATTAGAGCTCTAAAAGCAAAAGCAGGTGAACAACAATCTGGCAAACAACTATTATACTTTATTTATATTAGGTTGTGTGTTTTAAATGTTAAAATGGCTTGAGAACAGAGTTTGTCTCTCTCTACTTCTCTTAGTTCTATATCCATTTTGAATTGGAGTTGGACAGACTGTCTGTGGTCATTCACACAGGATTATTTTTATGTTCCATCTCTTTTGACACTCTTGTCTGTATAAATGTGTCAATATTGAATACATAATGTTTTTTTTACATTTATATCATCTTTGCTGTCACCTAATGTTCCCTTCTTTAAAAAAACACTACTAATTTAAAAGCACTGTTAAATGTAAATATGAAAATCTATACTGTACATAACGTGTTAATGACTAAATGAACTAAATTAGTGTTTAAAGTGATTGTTTTCAGTTTTAGTTTGAGTTTTATTTTTTATTTATTTCCTCAAAATAGTCTAGAATTTTAATCCTTACCATCCTTACCATAAAATACTTCAATTTGAATATCACTGCGTCCTTCGAAATCCTACTTGGCATTTAGGTTTAGTTCAAACTTGATTTGCTCTGATAGTAGGAAACATTTTGAGGAAATATGATTCAGTATTGTTTTTATTTTTTATTATTATTTTACTTTTTGAAAAGTTTTTTATAAATCTGTTAATTTTACTAAGTAACGTGCTATTGTCAGTTATATTTTGGATTTTCAAGAACTCTGAGACAATATCCATCAGTTAAAATGCCTTTTCAAATTGATAAAATGTAAACTTTTGCGTAATAACACTGGGGCATGCTGTCTTGACGCTCTCCAAATTTTCAGATTTTTAAAATAATTTAAAGTAGACATTTGGGGTTTGCTTTACTAAAGACTGTACCCCAACTAAAGAACATGGCCTTTAAATAGTTTATATTAGTGTGACACAATATCAAGGATAAATGTAGGCTGGAGATTATTATCCAAAGCGGTATATTATCATCATATTCAAGGAAGAGAATGAAATCATTCTTTATTTTAAAGCTCATGGGAGGACGGACTACTATTGCTGTTTGCTTTGGGAGCACGGTACTAGACCTTTCAATCACTAAGAGTGACAGTCCTGCCACCACAAAGGAAATCATATAATGTGAAGTAGAGGCTAGCCAGCACTTCGCCAGCACCTTGAACCCCGGACTATTTCAATTTTCCATTATTTTCTAATTTTTTTCCATCAGAAAACACCCTGTCACACACCTTGGGGTCTCTACTGTAACTTTTAGCCATAACCTCATACTGAAGAATGGCTGTTCTTGGAGGCGAAAATCTCTTGGTGACAACATTATGGTCAGTGCATTTGCAAGCTAGACAAACCCTGCTCCTCGCCTGGTCTTGCTGTTCTGTGGTCTCTATAATACATGATATCTGTCTAACAGCTTGTTGTGAAAGCTTGTAATGAAAAAGAGCTGCGTTGCAGGGAGCTTGCCAATTAAACTGAGGAGCTTCCCTTTCTTCATGAGCCAAAGTCTTGGAGCAGATTCCCCTCACAGAGAAGGAACAAGAGTTGGGGGAGGAGAGACAAAGAGACGATAGGGAAAGGGCAAGAGGTAGCGAGAAGGAGAAACGCGTTGCGGTCATTCACAAAACAGCTTGTCAGGAAAGGAAAACATGTTCCTCTGAACACTGAACTTGACATACTCCCTCAAGGAGCTCTTGAAGGTGCCCAAGCACTGACTGGACCAGTCACTGACCAGATTTCCCTGGTGGTCAAAGTAACTGTATTGTTTGGCAGAAAAATACTGGTTGGGGGCCAGTAGTTTAACCTTTCCATAGTGTGACATTCTGGCTTGGATCTGGATCGGATATGAGCGGTAGTAGCAAATTATGAGCGATCAACCTAATTACTGCAAGTAGCTGAATTGATTTGGAGATACAGAATAAAGTCCAGCGTCCTGCTTTGGAAGCAGAGAGAGTGTTATTGTAATAGCTGGTGGCAGGAAGCTCCACACACATTTTTCTCTCATGTCCTCTTGATGTCTTTGTTTTTTGTTGCCGTTTTCCCTCTTTGCGGGAAACTTGGTAATATGTTTTTTTTTGAGTCTAATTTGACTCCTCACTGGTGTCAGGACACCATTCAAAGCCGACTGTTGAGTTCTTTTGGTTTTCTTTATATTTATGTTATTGTTGTCGTGGCCTCATTGAGTGACCACAATGCCGATCTTAACCTTGGACATAAAGGCTTTGGCTACTTAATGGTCATCTTCTCATTAGAACAGTCCCAGTGGCTTGAATGTAACATTTTCAAAGAATTCTAAAACATTGTGTGTGTGTGTGTGTGTGTGTATTCTCTCTCTCTCTCTCTCTCTCTCTCTCTCTCTCTCTATATATATATATATATAAATCTATTTTCAAGTTTTCTTTTTTCTTTTTGAATGAAAAGTGTTTTTTGTTTTGTTTTTGTTGTTGTTTCATGTGTGACTGCCATGGTTTGCAGTTTTTTGTGAGTACCATGATTATACAAAATTTTGTTGAAAGACTTGAGCGGTGCAGCATCATATCACCCCTTATGTAAACAGAAACCTCCATATAGATTCTCTTTTCGAATGTATTTATTTATTTTTTTATTTAGCACCTGTAACATTTACCTTGTTAATAATATTCTCATGCAATCACATGAATTATGATTATTTTGTGAGACCATTGTGGGCCTCCTACAGAATAACTAAACCTCTCTGCCCCAGAAACTTCTAGCCAGGTTAAACTAACAGGTGTAGCGCAGAGATAGCTGTAGTGCGTTGGGAACAGCTGCTCTGGATGCCGTAAATACATGCTCCCTCTGGAGATGAAGAGCACTGATTTCATTAGCTACACTGCCTGGTTTATTTAGACAAGTCACTATAAACAGGAACCGGTATGATTCAGCAAACAGGTTAATGCGACGCAGATGTAGCCGGCAGGCAGGTCTCATTAATCAACGATTAAAATCATTGCAGATCTTTTTTTATTTCAGTGCACTACTGAGAGAAATGACAGAGTATGTAATGCACTGGTCTCACTCAGAGTTCTGTAATTTAGCTCAATTTTGTGGGTACAACCAGCTAGATACTTACACAACGGGTCGTCCTGTCTTTCTTAGTGTTTCCTTGCTGAAAACAGGAGCTCCAAACAGCATACATTTTCCAGTAAGAGCTGGTGACCTTTATGCTCAAACTAGTTGACCATTGAATATAAAACCTAATATAGAAAATGTAAAATGTATGTATGTTTTATTAAACATATTGTTTTCGTAACAGTTTATCTATTTTAAAATGTAATATTTTTTACAGTTTATTTTTTTTACTTTTTTATTTTTAAAAGTGTTTATTTTTAAACATTTTATTTATGTTTTTACAATTTATTTATTTTTAAACTTTAATCTTTATTTTATTTTATTTATTTTATTTTATTTTATTTTATTTTATTTTATTTTATTTTATTTTATTTTATTTTATTTTATTTTATTTTATTTTATTTTATTTTATTTTATTTTATTTTATTTTATTTTATTTTATTTTATTTTATTTTATTTTATTTTATTTTATTTTAGTGATTTACCAATGTGAGGGAAGAACACTTTTTTTTTGCACGGGCTAAATTCGTTTTTAACTAAAAGTTTCCTTGTTGAAAACTTCACAAAAACAAAAAATTTTTTAGTAAGAGGTGGTTTAGTTTAAGGAATATAAAACTGAATTAATACTATTTTATTTATTTATTTAATACATTTTGTTTTTCTTACCACCTTTTAACACTTAGATTTTTTTTATTTTTTTTTTGAGAAATGCTTCGTAGTGTACCTTTAAACAAAGCAATGTTGTCTAATTACTGGCATTACACTGTTATTCAGATACTTATTCAGATAATAAATTCTGCCCAATGTATTATGACTTTCCTAATATTTGCCATCCGCTCAGTACCAGCCAAAAACTCCATTCTAGGTCTGTGTTTGTTCTTCATGCTCTCTCCATCTCTCCCCACACTTCAAATAATCAGCATGTTCTCCCATTTCCTCCACATGTGCTCCACACACAGATGCCCAAATTGTTTTTGCAGCTTCCCACCTCTGCATCCCAGGAACCACAACTGGCCGAGCCTGAACCTGCGCCCGGCCCCCTACTTCCTCCTCCTTTTTTGGAGAGGCCCTACAGCTGTAACACAGGCATGGTTTGATTAAAGCTCGTTCATGTTTTTTGGCGTGGACTGTGGAGGTCGTTAATGCTTTGCTGTTAACAAACGGCTTGTATTCGGCTGCCAGGACCAGTCCCGCAACCTGCTCGAAAATCCGTGCCATCCCACATCCAAACCTCTTTCCACTCATCCACACAACCAGACTTATTCATCCATCACTTCTGCTGCTGCTTGCCCTTTTATCCAGTGCACTATTCGTTCTCTTAGTCCCTTAATCCGCCTTTTCATCCAACTCCTTTTCCTCGCTTTTGTTTTCCCATGATTCTATTTCTGTTTCGCTCTTTCTTTGTTTCTTGTTTGGCAATCTTTGTTTGCTCTTATCATATTTGCACACAGACCCCATGTCGCTCGACTGTTCTAGACGGTTTTCTTTCAGTCACTAAGAAAGAGGAATGAGAAAACAAGAACGACTGAGAATGAGAGAGAGCATCAGCATTAACACATCTGTTGTAGCGTTGCTGTTGAATGTCAAATGCTGCCAAAAAGAAATCACGGCTGCACCCGAAGCTTCCAGAAGCAGAAAGAAAGATTGCATGTGAAATTGTGAGGTTGCATGACCTTTTCACATGTTTTTGAGTAAGTTTGAGCTGTTAGTGAAACAACAGATGGGGATAGAGACCTTGAGAGAGCTCTGTTAGCACCCCAGTCTGTTAGCATTGCTTATGAGCACACCATATTTTTGAGCCGGTTACCTGTGATGGATTTCATGTGGCTAATTATTCTATGAATTGTACATGGTAAAGCTGTAACATATACATTTTTTTTATTGTATATGTTCTGTCATGACAACTCTCGGAGGGATTGGCATGGTAATGTACGTGACAATGTTAATGTATTTGGGCTTGGCGGAATAGATCTGCTACGCTGCTGCTGCGGCAGAGCAAGTACAGAGACTTGCTACTGCCAGTGCATCCACAGCATGCTGCTGTGAGCATGTAGAAAATACTGCTGCTGCACATATAACACATATGAATAACCCCATATAGCATACATGAATCACCTCGTAGTAGATCTTTACAGGTGGAGCTGGGGAAGGGGGAGGGTTTCTGAAGTGCGCTGTGAACTGCTACAGCAAACAAAAGCCAGGTATTTGAATATTGAGCAGTGAGCTCATTGGCTACTGATACAGGAGAAAACCAGTCAGCTGTGCCATGTGATAATTATGTCATTAGGTCAGATAGACCTATCGGACTGCGCCATCTAGAGTTGCCAGAACTCTGTATTTGCTTGCAAAAAGAATTAGGCTGATAATTGATGACAAATTTCTAATAATTGCCCAGTTTTCTGTACAGTAATATTTTTATTTTATTTTTTATGTTACTTGCAAAAAATAACAATAATTTAATCAAAATGTATTAAAAATATAATTTGTTTTCTGTAATTAATTGTGATTAATAATTTTAAGTACTTTAAGTACATTGATTTGACAAATTAATGTAGAATCAATTTAGGGGAAGTATAATAAATTTAATAAATGTTTTGATAATTTTTTTTTAAGTAATGAATTTCTATAATATTTATTTATATATTTATTTTTCAATTATTTATCAAATCTATTATTTATTTTATAACATGTTAAATAGTCTATATTAATCACAGAAAATCACATATATTTTCAGGGGCTTTCATTTGTACAACTGTCATATTGAGCATTACCATTTTTATTATTTTTATTATTTTCCCCTCATTCATAGGATTTGGTACATAACTCGTATTAAATTCATGTTTATATGTATATTCAGTAAAGTAGATTTTTTTTTTTTTTTTTTTTTTTTTTTTACTAAATAGTAGTTTAGTAATAAAACAAGTTATGAACAAGGTATGGCATTGTCTATATATATATATATATATATATATATATATATATATATATATATATATATATATATATATATATATATATATATATATATATATATTTAAAAAGTTTGTAATACTGCTGCAGCCGGCTTCAACACCATTACTCGTCCTTATTTCTGCACATGGTTTGTCTCCTCCTATACCGTTTGTGGTATTGACTAATAAGCTTGTAGCAAATTACTCAAATTACTTGTTATTGGTCTGCTAAAAGTCAAAATACCCCTGTGTGTGTGTGTGTGTTTTCCATTTGTGCATGCAAGTTGTATATTTGGCTATGTCAGAGATTCATTCTCTCCCACCACTAACATCTGCATTCTTTCAACAGTATGTCCTGAGTATGTCTGACAGCGTCTCTCACTGACCCACTATCTTAGGCATTTAGAACAGAGACATGACTGCAGTTGATATATAACAGATTGATGAGATTATCGATCATAAATCCATTATGATGAGACTGGGGAATGGATTTGGAGGGGAGATCTGAAGACAAACCGAACCCCTGGTGCGGATTGAATACGTGCTCCTTACTGTGAGTCCTATTCATTATATTCCAAAGATTTCTTTTTGTCCCCGTCAGAGAAATCCATTCCACCGCGCCTGTTGAAGGTTCATTGTGGAGCTGCTAATAACTCTTTGAATCGGCGAGCAAAAAAAAACAGGCTGAGAAAATGTTTCTACAGCTGTTCCCAAGCTGTGCTGTTGGGCCTTTTTCTAAGCCACTGGATCAACTCTAAACAGCCACGGTCATTCATAAAACGCACTGTAGACCCCAAGAGTACCAAACCATCACCTAGGAACTTCTCACCACAGAAACCTTACCAGTAAACCAGTCAACACTTTGCGATTTACGAGCTGAGAATACAGGGATTTGAACAAGTTGTTGGAATGTATCACAACATCGGCACTCAGACGAAAATACAGTGTCATGATGGCTTTCTGATTTGCTGTAACCACTGGTAAAAGGAAAGTGCTACAACTGAAAATGTCTTTTGAGCTTGTACATTTCCGAGCGTCAAAGCTTTATCGATGTAGGTTTAACGGATTTCGGTACATTTACTCTTCTTTTGGCATCCAATTTGTACCAAGATTTGATAGTGTTCCACACTTTACCTTTAGACTTTTACCTCCCTATATTAAAATTAACAATCTAGAACCGCATGAAATGCTCTGAGCCCTGGAACCCCAAGAGCATGAACTATAGAGTCAAATTTACAATGTTTTTCCATATTACCACTGCATTACGAGGATGTGTGTGTCTGAATATAATGTTCCATGATTTTTTCCCCCTCTGTTTTCCTGGAAGTCATTAGTGACTTTAGATCTATATTTTAAAAAGGTGCATTTGGTGGTTTGCAACCCATATACAGCTTTTTATGGCTATCTGGCCAATTTAATATTTCTTGAATCCAAAAAGCTATACATTTGTGAAACATTAGCCATTTTATGTGGCAATTCTAACTTGCCAGTTCACAAAATCTTTAAAGACCTGCTGTCTGTGGCCCACAAAAGCTGTCCATGCACTAATCAGGAGCCATAGTCTCACCTGATGAAATTATGAATTGGATGATTTATGATATTCCGGACTGGAAAATCACATAACAACAGGGATTAACTCAACAATTTGTTTTTCATGAATTAAAGGGCTGATGTCTGTGAGGCAGAACCACAGAGTCTTTATCACTATACTGATGGAAAAACAAACCAAATATAACACATTAGACCATGTCTAGACATCCTTTCCACTTAAACTTTGGGAAACTTGATATTTTACATTATATTGTACAGCTCCAAATAACTGTGTGACCATTGATATGCTTTATGGAATTCCATCACATTTTCCATTTTCATTTGTAAAATTGTTTATGTACAGTACTTTTTTATGTACAGTTTTTTTCCCCTCCCAAATTCTCTCTTCACTTGTCATTCAAGGCTTGCAAGTTTTCAGACTTCATTTTTGCTGTATTTATTCCCCCTTGTATTGTTTTGTACAGTTTAATATTTAGCTTCTCAATGCATCCACTCCTGTTAATAATTTAGTGGCTTTGTGCAAACAGACACGTTACTGAAGCGTTGCTTATCCAGCATCTGTTGTTCACATGCTGCAGGAATCCATTTCTTGGCATCTGTCAAGTACTTTTGGCATATGCACATGGTTTTAAGAATGTATTTTACATTCACATCGCTCTTGCACCTGTCTCATCAAAAAAGGGATAAAGATACATTATGAAGGATAAGTCCAAATTTGTTGCTAGTTCAGTGCTCAAGTTCAAAGTTCTAAACTTTAATAACTTTAACTTTTACAGCAGTGCATCACATCAGGTTTATGACTTTTTAATTGGTCTTAACAACTGGAAGACCTATTTGATCTTCTTGTAATTTTGTTAGATTCTTTCTAAGAAGCCAGTATTGAATTTTGCATGTTTTTGGTAGAAAAAATGAGATAAAAACACCTGGTTTCTCCACCTGTGCTTTTGGTAATCCTGTTAAAAAGACCAGAATATGTCGTTTTTGTACCTCAGATGCTGTTTCCATATGACTTCTTAACTAGCATTAACCAGCCAGGGAGTGTCCGTTTTCCATTCTTCCTTACCTTGTTCGTTTTGCATACAAACCCATTTGCAAGTAAAAAAAGATTTGTACACTGAAACCAAATGCAACCTTTTTATGTAACTCAAGACTATTGCAGCTCATCTTTTGTCACAAGCCAGTTTGTCTCGAATAATACAGACTGCTGTCAATGACTGATTAACCCCGAGGCTTTTCCTCAATTTCTGTGATTTCCCTCCCACGTCTTATATGATTTCTAATGACTTTGCTTTACTCAAACTGACAGCACTTATATCATTTCCAGTGCTCTTCAGTTTGAAGGTTGCTCCATGTGTCCAGAGGCTAGTGCTCTCGAAATGAGGATATTCTACTTCCCAACTGAAACCCACTGAAATGCAGATGCTCTTTAGGAGGAAGGTCCATCATCAGGTTGACAAAAAGCAATGCTTTAAAAAGGCGCTGGACTGCCCTGGTGATCCAGAGCCAGGAGCAGCGAAAGGTTAAAAGCGCTCGAGCCACACATATACATTCTTCAAGGGGCAAGTAATGGGATCAAGGCTTCCATAACTCTTACAAAGAGCCAATCCTCCCTCGTTTTGCCTGGTTAGTCCTCAAAGGGAAGTCTGTATGTCAGTGGAGGCTGGGTAGAGGTTTTAACGGCTTGCTGCTGCCGCTGCTTTTTTTTGGCCTGAAACTCGATTTCCATGGTGTGCTGGAGAGGACACCATCTGAAACCAGGAAATAAAGATCTTTAATATGGGCCATATAACCTGCTCTGGCATGAAGAGATATAAATGTGATTGAAGCGACTGAAATAGTCATCGTTTCAGACGTCCCACAGGCTCCACGAGGACCAAGCAGGTCCAGTTATTTTCGTTCATGTCCTACTGACATTGCTGGCGTAAGTTTTTTGGACAAATTGAGAAATGTGATGATGTATTACTCGTTCTTTTACCATTATTCATCTTTAAAATCTACTCAAACAACTTGCTGAGTGACTTAACACAACCCTGTTTCTGTCATGATTCTTATCGATGTCTCGTTTGGCCGCCATCCTGGATCTCCGTTCCCCAGACGGCCCTGAGGTGAAGTCAAACTCCTATTCTGAACCGCTGCCTGAGAAAATCCAGAGAGAGGACTCCATCAAAACACAAACTTGACCTCTAACCTCTTCTTTGAGAACCTGTGCGTCTGTTCGGTGACCTAATGCCAAGAGAAAGTCGCCCTGGACTACTGTATTCGTGTGATGATAGGTGAGCTCACCTCACCTCTAAATCTCAAGAGAGGCCTCATTTGTAATTTGTTGGCATTTGTTTCTACTTCAGTGACTCATTTGTCATAGTGGTCCCGTATGCTGTGGTGTACTCTAGTGGGGGCTGGATTTGGGATGTAAGTGTGGTCGGACTGCTAAACTGGGGAGATGGAGAGCCAAAGGCCCAGCGGGCGTGTCAGACTTCCACTGTTGAAAGAAGCCATGGTGTGTTACTCATTATGAAAAGCAATATTTCAGTAATGTGGGCAAGAGAGAGGGCTTAAACAAATACAGACTTTCTGTAACCTGGAGGTTAGAAGCGACGGCATGCCTGCTCCGTGCTAAATGTCAAACTAATTGATTCAAAACATTTATTTTCTCTGAAAATGAACACACCAATAGAGAACATAACAAATGTTTAAACGGATAAATTTTACACTTTTATCCACTAAATGAGGCCTGCTACAGGTCTCAAAAAAATTGGCAAGGAGACAACAAAGGGCTTAAAAAGCAAGAAATTTGGAAAAGTTTCCGCTGGGAGAACATCTAGCAACTAATTAAGTTAATTGCCATCAGGTCTGTAACTGTCACGGTGCACACAATGGGGAAGAACGAGGAACACGAAGACGAGGATAAACTCAAATAAACAGTCTTTAATGTAACTCAACAGGGCAAGACAAGGCAGGGCTGACACACAGAAATACCGGGAGTAATGAGTAGACCAGACAAAATCTAACAGAACAGACAGGACTTAAATACAAGAGATAATCACAGATAATAACTAAAACACAGCTGGACGGAATTAACTAATAATCACACTCAACGAGGACAGGAAACAAACCAAATAAGGACACAAGAGGGAAACACATGACACACACGACACAGGACTGACAGTAACATGATTAGCTCTAATAGGGATGTCTTAGAGAGGCTCTCAGAAGTAAAGATGAGCAGAGGCTCTCCAATCTGTGAAAGTGTGCGTGAAAAGATCCCCGTGGTCTTCGGACCCTCAGACGACACTGCATCACTCATCTGCATGATTCTGTCATTGACATTACTAAATGGGCCCCGGAATACTTTCAGAAACCACTGTCAGTAAACACAATCTGCCGTGTCATTTGCAGATGCCAACTAAAGCTCTGTCATGCAAAAATGAAGCCATATGTGAACATGGTCCAGAAGCGCCGTCGTGTCCTGTGGGCCAAGGCTCATTTAAAATGGAAAAATGTTTAAAAGTGGAAAAGTATTCTATGGTCAGATGAGTCCAAATTTGACATTCTTGTTGGAAATCACGGACATTGTGTCCTCCAGGCTAAAGAGAATGGAGACCTTCCAGCGTGTTATCAGTGTTCATTTCAAAAGCCAGCATCTCTGATGGTATGGGGTGCATAAGTGCATATGGTATGGGCAGCTTACATGTTTTGGAAGGCATTATGAATGCTGAAAGGTATACAAAGGTTTTAGAGCAACATATGCTCCCCTCCAGACGACATCTATTTCAGGGAAGGCCTTGTGTATTTCAGCAGGACAATGCAAAACCACATACTGCAGCTATTACAACAGTATGGATTCGTAGTAGAAGAGTCCGGGTGCTGAATTGGCCTGCTTGCAGTCCAGATCTTTCACCTATAGAGAACATTTGGTGCATCATTAAACAAAAAATATGTCAAAGATGACCACAAACTCTTCAGCACCTGGAAACCTAAATCAGGAAAGAATGGGACCAAATTCCAACACCAAAACTCCAGAAACTCATAACCTCGATGCCCAGACGTCTTCAAACTGTTTTGAAGAGAAGAAGAGATGCTACATGGTAAACATGCCCCTGTCCCAGCTATTTTGAGACCTGTAGCAGGCATCAAATTTGAAATGAGCTCATTGAGAAATTGTAAAATTTCTCAGTTTAAACATTTATGTTATCTATGTTCTATTGTGAATAAAATATTGGCTCATGTGATTTGAAATTCTTTTAGTTTTCATTTTATTCAAATTTAAAAAACGTCCCAACATTTCCGCAATTCGGGTAGTAATAAAGTAATATTATGATTTTATGATGATTTCTAAATTATATATACATATACAAATGTAATTTTAATTCATAAATAGAAAGCATTTTTGTATTTGAGAGGAAATGTGTTTTGTGCTTTGAGGGGAAGGCTGCTGGAGGAAGCTGAGAGAAACAATGCCTATTATTATTATTAAATTGAAAGAATGTGCATAGGTGAATAAGGGCGGATTTAATGATTTGGGTGCCCCGACACAATAACAATGTGCTCTTTTTTGCACACTCGTGCTCATAGTTTATAGTTTATTTATCCCTTCACAACCAGTAACTAGTCAACTTGATACTGTTCTAAAGCTATATTAGGCTACCTTATTTTTTTGGATCGCAAAAGAAGACATTATCAAAAAAAATAAATAAAAATGCTTGCACTTGTCATGTGCATGGCATGGCATTTTGCATCGGTGCGCCTAGGAAAAGCAAACAAGAGAGTCATCTGAAACATCAAGACAAATAAAATACTGAGGTCATTGTGTTCAAGAAATCAACAGATATGTCTGTGACTGGCTACATTGCTCAATGCAGCAAATGTGTTTCGCCCATATCAGATGGGCCCCCCTGATGTTAAGTCTGCCCCTGCAGGTGAATTGCACACAGCAAAGGCCAGGAATGTACATTAAGTACATGAGGTCTGTTTTGATTTCATGTTGACTGTAGAAATTGATCCTGGTGGCTCGAATCCAAATTCTTCAATGATATCAGCTGATAAAACGTAAAGCAAAGAGCAATTACTGTACAGTCTGTGCTGGTGATGCTCGTCTTTCATCGGCTCCTCTCAAGCGAATCCCAGCGTTGCTGCTAATTAAAAGGGTTTCATTGTGTTGATCCGATCCTCCTTTTCACCTCACCTTGGATCAGGTGACGCCAACAAGAGAGAAAGGGAACGAGGGATTAGAAATGCAAAACAAAGCTCTCAAGCATGTCCTCAGGGTGCTCCTGGTTTGCCACCTGGACTCTGTTATCTGACCCTAGTAGACACCCATAGATGCCACCACACTTACCTGGATCACATTCCCTATATCACCCTCAGACAAAGACAAGCTACAATAAATGTTGGTTTTGTTTGATTTCATTTGCACATAATTAATCATGCAATGCTATGTGTAATGTTCTAAGTTGAAGCAGACCAGTAAAAATTTGTTTAACATGCTATTTTATATACAGCACATTAGTTAAGTGCTACAACATGGGCTTTGTTTACGAAGAAGTCAGTCACCTGAGCAAATACAGCTGTGTAATTGATGTCTTTCTTTAATTTTTAAAATTGCCAGCCAGTTTGTCTGTAATTATAGGCCTTATTTCATAATAAATTCCATAAATATGTACAGTAACTTACTGTATGTACATGTCTCAGGAAACGGTGCCTCAAGCAAACAATGGCACATTTTATGTCATACTAAAGCCAAACATGGAATGTCTGTGTGAACTTGTCTGGCTCAGCATTCGCTCTGACGTAATATAACCTGTTTACACTGTCGTCAGGTTTAAGATGCATTAATCATATAGCGAGACCTTGAGAAAACCCACTGCTGTGAAAAATAACAAACTGCATATTTATAAGGCTATAACTGGGTCTTAAAGACTCACTGGACTTCACAGCAGCACATATGTCATGGCTGGAGAAACAAAAAATAAAGGAGGAAGTTATTGCATGAAGCATTTTGGAGAAAAGTAAGATTTTTCTTTCAATTAAAATCATGTTTTTCTCAGATGTTTCTCCTTAAATTTCTTTGAGTAAATGTACTGTAGAAACAAATAAGATGGTTGTTTACAATAAGAGTATACAGATTCAAAATGAATGTGAACAGCATATTTCACAGTTATTAATCCTTTGTGCAATCATTAAAAATTAGTTATCAGCATATTAAAATGATTTCTGAAGGATCCTGTGAAACTGAAGATGGAGTAATGGCTGCTATAAATGATTTTTTAAAACTTTTTTTTAGGTCTCTTATGCTTACCAAGACTGCATTTACTTGATCAAAAATACAGTAAACACAGCAAAAGTGTAAAATATTATTATAATATAAAAGAACGATTTCTATAGTAACATATTTTAAGATGCAATCTTTTTCTGTGATGGCAAAGCTGAATTTTCAGCAGCCATTACTCAAGTCTTCAGTGTCACGTGGGTCCTTCAGGAATCATTGATTCTCAGTTATATTTAATTTAGCATTAGATGTTAGTAAATTGCCTTTACATTTCTAGTAATGCTTTTTTATTAAGTGCTGATCAAAGTATTAATAGTGCAAGTATGCATAAAATCAATAACTGTACCTTGCTTACATGCATATAAATCAGCCATTATTAGCATATAGATATTTACTTTGCATATTAAACCCTCAGTTCTATATATCACGCTAACATAACTTCGTGATTGGCTACTTCCTATTATTTCTATTGTTTCTTCCTATTGTTTAAAATTAGATTATTGTGTTTTCTGGGTTGCGGAACTTGCGGTGCGCCACTGTAATCATTTGAAAGATCTCATTTGTGCTTTTTTTTCCTATGGGATGAAATAGGAGTAGGAAACTCATGCTGTGATAAGAGTAGGCTGGAAAGTAAAATATAGATTGTTGGATGTTCTGGTTCCATATGAGCCGATCAAGCATTGTTCACCCTGAGGCTCTCAGAAATTTTCCAGTGGTCTGTTTCACCTTCCCCAAGGAGGTTAATTACTGCCCTTTGGCCTTTTCTTGTCCGAGCAGAATTTATGTACTCTCCACAATTTCCATCATAACCACATACAGGCTTCCTGAGCACAGCTTGATTTATCCAGCAGCACCCTGGCAGAAAGTGTCGGCACACCAGCGCAGAGAACCCAATAAACCCAGAGCAGACTGCATTTCCAGACCGTTCTTCAGCTCTTCAGTGAGTGTGGTCCTTTGTGATGTTGACTGGAATGGCAAACAAGCACACTATTTAGGTGGCACCCTGTCCATCACTCCCAGTGCTTCTTGATCCAGCCGCCCGCGTGGCGTGCTGGGGTCATGAATAATTCCTGCTCAAGTTGCTGACTTTGCCCCCCTTCTGTTTGCATGTCATCTCTTAGCATGGCACTTTGGCACTAGGACGGCGTTAATTATTTATAATCTTCATCATCACTTGCTTTGCTTGACTGAGCTGTGTTGTTCAAGTGTGTGTGAGTGCAAATTTTTAAGTGTGTGTGTGAATACTATGTGCTTGGTGTGCTGTAGTGTTTTCAGCTTCTTCCCTTTATAATTAGGATGGGGCAAACACTGAGATTTTCATTAATTTATAAACTCGCTGAATAGACAAACTCGTTTATTACTTATTCAGAGCCGCTTGTTGCGGGCCACCAAGAAACAAGACGGTCCCACTCGTCTCATGCGTCTGCGCTTTCTTACTGTGCCTATCACAAGGACGAGCCATTTATCAGCATGCATATTTGATGGAGTATCTGACCGAGTGTTTCGTGTTCGTCGGTATCAAAACGGCGATACGGTTTCATCATGTTCACAAGTGTAAGAGGACCTCCTGCTAAATGTGATAAAAGTCAATTATTGCAACAAATCAGTGTCACATGGTTTTTATTAGAATTCAGTTTAAAATATCTGCTTTCTGATAACCTTTCTTTCGTGATTTATTTTTAAATCTGAAAAAATTTACCAAATTTTCAAAACTATATATATATATATATATATATATATATATATATATATATATATATATGTGTGTGTGTGTGTGTGTGTGTGTGTGTGTGTATAAAAGAGAAACCTGTCACATTCAGGATACTGTGCTTTAAAGAAAAGTTTGTAAAATCCAATTATAAAGGGAATACAATTTTCATTTTTCACATACATTTTCCATAGTTTTCATAGACCCATAACATTTATTACACTTGTGCCTGTGGAACAGTCCTTATAGTCCTTATATAGTCCCTTATATTATATTTTTAAAAAATCCTGAAAAGGGACATTATCTGTCTGTGTGTGTGTATGATACACACACACAATAACGTTTTCATCTATCTGTACATTTTTGAGTTTTTGTCCAACTCCCAGGCTGTCTGGGACTGGACTGTTGATACTGCCTTTACCCTGTTTTTCTTTGCTTTGGGTAGAAAATCTTTATTAATATTTCCTTAATAAAGCTGCAACTTCTTTGAGAGTTAAGAGCAATAGGAAGTTTTCCGAAGAGGTGCTGCTGTTTTCCTTCTGAACAGATGTGTTAATATCCCAAGTGTTATAATGGGACAGTCGCCTGCTCTCAAATTGGCCAATTTTGTCCATTTTCTTTATTTCCAGACAGGCACTTGAAAAGAACTCGCTCTGTAAACAACATATTTCCAGTCGGAGTGACATCTGTTCATAAAATACCTCTTAATCAGATCTTGAAAAGAGCTTGTCTGTTTCATGACAGCGACAAATGAGTCTATTAAATGCAGATTTTGATATGTTTACCCAGGACGTTTGGCCTCGAGCTCTGCCTCATTTGAAAATTACTTGCTCTTTGTCTGGACTGTACGTCCACACGAAGATGAAACAAAACTATTTAAAAACCCATCCGAGACGTGGGGCTGAAAAGCTCTTCTATTAATACAGGCTTTAGGGTGCACTTTTGAATTTTGTTTGCTCAGATGATTATGAAGATTAAGCATAGCTTCTGAGATCCAGCGAAAATAAAGTGCAGATCCCCTTGATGGCCAACCGCAGGGCTGACTGCTCTCTGGGTGCGTGTGTTTATGCACGATATAATGTCAGAAAAGTTGCATGTGTGAGTCAGTTGTAGAGACCACCATCACTTTACAGCATCAAAGGTGACCATTGATCCCCTCCACATTCTCATTTACATTGTGCACACAGGTGTCTTCACAGGAGTTGGCACAGACCCTCACTGTCAGCTGGGGACAGGTACAGTCTCCTGTGTGTGTGTGTGTGTGTTGGGTCAGGTTTTGCTTTCATATTCAGAGCCTCATTGTGCCACTGTCTTTATATGTAAATGCAGCTTAGATGGTTCAAGAGATTCAAGAAAGAAAACACCAATCAAAATCCAATATGCAAATAGATATATAAGCAAAAAGACCAATTGAAATTCAAACATGACATCATTCTTAGAACGTTCAGCATTCAAAATCTGACTAACAGCAGTGCAAAGGCAGAAATATGCATCCTTTGCCCAGATTTTTGCCTCGTTTTTTCAGTTTGGACACATCAACGCTTGTTGGTGAAGGTTAGAGCCAGTCTGCAGATTTTTGAGTTAATAGATTCTGCCAAACATTGCGTAGTGTATGATGGGCACAGAATCTCATTTTTTTGCTTCAGACTGTGATTCCATCCAGTTGGAGGATTTCAAACATTTTTAATATTTTGAGCAGGTTTTAGAAAACATATTGTTTTCATTTGTCAGGTCTTCTAGCCAAGAGGCACGTTTGTACATGAGTTTGTTGTGT
The DNA here is from genome assembly GCF_936440315.1 of Barbus barbus. Classification (NCBI taxonomy): domain Eukaryota; kingdom Metazoa; phylum Chordata; class Actinopteri; order Cypriniformes; family Cyprinidae; genus Barbus; species Barbus barbus. The sequence continues at coordinate 21,928,298 of NC_136716.1, forward strand.
TCAGAATGACTTGAAAGTCTGACAGTGTGATCCTCGTCATTTTGTGTATGATGTCAAGTTTTTCTCTGTAACCATTATTTACAAAATTGCCAAATGTTTTAAAATCTGTTTAGATTTTGAAATTTGTGTGGTACTGTATATTCCAGCCCCAAGTTATTTGAAACAAATTCAGAAAGTGTTTTTAAAAATTTCAAAAGTGTTAAGTTTTCAAAAACTGAACTAAGGCTGAAATGATCTATTAATGTTTTGGAGTTTAAATTTAAATAATTTCTGGCTGAATTAATTACAGAAACTAAAATGTAATATTAAATAAATTAAATGTAATATTGAAAACAGTATATTTGTGAAGTGACTTTAATAGAAGATTTTACATCATGCAAAGCATTGTAGATTTACAGTGATGATTATTTTGACGTATGGATTACTGCATGTGTTTAAGCGCTTGTGGGCTCATTAGAAAGTTCTCAATCCTTAAATTCGACAGCTTTATAGATGCCCTTGATTAGGATTGCGATGTGGTTGAGCTGAACAGCTGGAATAGAGTCTGTAAGAAACCCAACCAGTGGAATTTCTTTTTGATGCGAGTCAGGTTAACACACTGTTTAAGTTCATAATGAAAACTGTCAGATTCCAGCCTAACTGCAGAGTTTCTTTTTTAGCAAACACACCAAGTGGATCGACGGGACTCGAGGGAGCATGGATGCCAGGGATGAAAACAAAAACAAACGAAAGCCAAGAAACGAGGGATTGGCAGAGAGCTGGTGGCTTTCAAGAGCCTTAAAGCGGGGAGAAATTTGCATGTGATAAACTGAGAGTGAGAGAGAGAAAGATAAAGGTTGGGTTAAAAATCAATTTCCTCCTCAAGAGGTTTCTGCGGTTGCCAGTGCACACGGAGCATCCAAATATCCATTTTGTCCATGTCTTGCCTTCTCCATTTCCAGTGGTGCTCGACAAACAGTTGTTAACCAGCCAAATTAGAAAAGCAAACTCAGGCTTATGCACAATCCAGAAAATAATAAACCCACAATGAGGAGCATCTTATGGGGGCCTTGGAGCATCCTGCAACTGCCTGGCTTGGACGAGCGACTGAGATAAGCTAAGACAATGAGGCTGAATGGAGCTGGACAGATAGGACTGCATCCAATGGAGGATGAGGGCTGCTGTCGGTTGCCATGGTCTTGAGCCTTTCTGGAGCCACAAAACACTCTGCATTTTGATAATTTTTTTGTAATTTGATTTATGCAGCATTAACTTAGAACTAAGTATTATAATTCTAGGCTAATACGCTCTGTATGCAAGTTCTTATCAAAGGAATAGTTCATCCCAAAATGAACATTTGCTGAAAATGTACTCACCCTGAGGCCATCCAAGATGCAAATGAGTTTGTTTCTTTATCGGAACAGATTCAGAGAAATTTAGCATTACATCACTTGCTCACCAATGGATCCTCTGTAGTGAATGGGTGCCGTCAGAATGAGAGTTTAAACAGCTGATTAAAAAAATCAATGAAATAATGACACCAGTCCATCAATTGACAACTTGAAAAGTAAAAGCTGTGTGTAAACAAATTCATTAAGACATTTAAAAAAAAAAATTTCTGGCTAAAATGTCCAGTGAAAAAGTAATCTTATCTGGATCAGGAGAGAAATGTGCACAGATCAAGAATCATTTACAAGCAAAAAAAAAAACAGTCCAAAACAATCCTAAACTAATTTTTGTGGGTTTTGATGTGTGAGGACAACAGGCAATTAATTAATTAATTAATTAATTTTTTTCATTGGAGGAAGCATTATGTATTATAGTCTTGTATTTTAGTCAGAAGCAACAGTTTTAAATTAAAACAACAAGCAAGGGTCCTTACACGATCAAGGTCCAGAAACGTAGCAAGGAGATCGGTAAAATAATCCATGTGATATCAAGGGTTCAACCGTAATTTTATGAAGCTACGAGAATACTGTTTGTATGCAAAGAAAAGAAAAATAACGACTTTGTTCGTCTCTTTTACATCAGCGTATAGTGCCATTTTGGAGAATATCCGCTGGACAGAAACTACGTACGTTCTTCTCTTTCAGCCACACCGCGTGAATACGTCTTCTATATTTATGCTATGACTTGAACGAGAACAGCGCATCCGGTATGCGGCTAACACAAAAGAGCATATGCAATTTCCAAGTGACATGGAGGAGACGAATTGGAATAAAGTCTTTTTTTTTCTTTTTTTTTTTGGAAAAAAAGTATTCTCGTACGGTTGAACCCCTGATGTCACATGGATAATTTTACCGATCTCCTTGCTGCGTTTCTGGACCTTGATCGTGTAAGAACCCTTGCTGTCTATGGAGGGAGATGAACAGAGGTCTTACGGGTTTGGAACAACATGAGGGTGAGTAATTAATTACAAAATTTAGATTTTTGGGTGAACTATCCCTTTAAAATGGACTGGAGTGGTGTTGATTACTTGTGGATTATTTTGATGTTTTTATCAGCTATTTGGACTCTCTTTCTGATGGCACCCATTCACTGCAGAGGATCCATTGGTGAGCAAGTGATATAATGCTAAATTTGCCCAAATCTGTATCCATGAAGAAACAAACTCATTTACATGTACATCTTGGTTGGCCTGAAGGTGAGTAAATTTTCAGAAAATGTTTATTTTTAGGTGAACTATTACTTTAATGCAAATACAAAAATTATTTTTTAAAAATTGTTTTTATTAAAAATGTGCTTTATAAAATTCATTATTCAAATTAAATAAACAGAACTATAAAAGCATAATGTCACTGATAATATTGCAAAGGAAAAAAATTATTTCACTTACTCTGAACATAAAGGTGATGTGTGTAATGCAAAAAAAAAAAAGACTGCTTTTAAGTTTCCAAATAGATTCATGCACCTTAAACTTTCTGAGCAAAAAAACAGCCTATTGATGGCTCATTTAAATGTGGGATTTTAAAGCATTTTAACATTGTACAATTACACATCACCTTTAAATGGAGAAACACTGATTGAATTTCTTTTAGAGGCACTGATGCTTTGTAAGTGTCTCTCTCATACTCTCTCTCACACACATATCATAGAGACAGAACTTTAAATGGACTCTTAAAAGCTTGCCATCCAGTCAAATCATAAATTGCACTTTCATTCATTTGTTCTGTAAAACCAAAAACCCAAGCCTGGGGGAAAATTACGTCATGTTCTGCATGTTTACTACTTTGGCCGTCTTATTATTGTCTTTGATCCATTAATATAAGAAACATTTTTGAGATAACATTGCTTTCAGTGAACAGGATGGTAAATATTTAAATATGCACATTCAAACTTCAGACCGCATGAAACGTTTTAGAAAAGGCATTGTGTTATATGGTTCAAAATACAAAAGAAATCACCCACCCTCCACGTGCAAAAAAAAGTGAAGGGAGGTGTTCACTGAAGATTATTCAAAATAGTTCAACTGTATATGTGTACATATTTTTTAAATAAATAATAAAAAAAAATACACATTTTGATATTTTCTTACAAATAACTGTAAAGGTAGCTATATAAGAAGCTAGTCTTTCTACATTAAATATGGCAAAATAACTAATCTGATCTCCACGTCCGGACACAGTGGATAATTCACAGTTCAACATCCAAATGCATAGTTCTAGAGTGGATCTCTTCAGCTTTCAGGTGTCTCATCTAGGTCCTCTTACGGTACGGTATATGGCTGTTTAAATGAGAAATATGGCTAAAGTCTGATTGGGTAAAAAAGGAGTACTGTTTTAATCAACAAAGGCAATGTAAAATCCTCATATTTTTGCCTGATGAAGATATAAGAGGTCAAAATGTCACTTTTGAATCTGAAATTGAATAGAATTCAGAACTGTAATAGCAGTTTGAGGACATTTACTTTTGTTTTTAACATTTGTTCATAGTGTTCTGTGCCTAACTTGAATTGGATGTGGACTTGTCTATCATTTTCCACAACCAGATTGGACCACTTTTGGGGTTATCATAGTTTTGTTGCTGGTGAGGTCACAGTAAGGTTGTTTCTCCCTTGTTTCAAAATACAGGGTCTACTGTCAGTCATCCCATCCAAATTTCCTGCCTGTCATCTGGTAGAACTTCATGTTGAAAGGCCTGTAGAAGTCTCTAAGTCTCTGCACGACCTCAGGGTCAATGTTTGGATGGGTCCGCCCTTTGGTTTTACCCAGGCAATGGGGCTTGCTGCTGCCCTCTGCCTTTTTGAGACAAGGGAAGCCCTTGGTCTGGTTGAAGTAGAAGTGTTTGTCTGTGATGATCCTCTTGAGCCCCAAGAAGTCCTGCACGCGGCCCAGCTCTCCGGCCGGGTCGCTGATCAGCCGCTCTCCGCTCACGAACAGGATCTGGCTCATGGGGAAGTACTGCAGCCAGTTGTCCAGGTGTTTGGCGTAGATGCCGATCTGAATGGCGCTCCACGAGGTGTCGATCAACCCTGTAGTCCTGTTTTTGAACGTCAGGCTCTCAAAAGTAGGAATGTCAGGCTTCTTGGACAGTGTCTGCGTGTAGTCAGAGATGGCTCGAGTGACGGGGTCCCGGACCACCACGATCAGCTTGGTGTCGCGGGACATGGCATAGATCCGGGCCGGAGCCTCGCGGGTCACAAAGTAGCTTGGTGTTTTCTCCATGGTGATCTGGCCCTCCAGGGTTTTAGGCATTAGGTCCCTATGGAGAAAGAGAGAGAAAGATAAGTTGATGTAATTATTGTAGCAGTTATATGCTGCAGCTACAGAACATACACTACTTGTTAAAAGTAATTATGAGTTTTGTTAAATGAGTCTCTTTATGCTCACCAATACTGCATTTATTGATTAAAAATACATTAAAAAACAAAAATATTGTGAAATATTATTACAATTTACAATTTAACTGTTTTCTATTTTAATATTTTAAAATGTAATTTATTCCTTCAGTATCATTACTTCAGTCTTAATCGTGACATGACCTTTCAGAAATCATTCTAACATACTGATTTGGTGCTCAACAAACATTTCTTATTATTATCAATGTTGAAAAGAGATTTTGCTGCTTAACATTTTTGCGTAAACCATGATACACTATCATTCAAAAGTTAGGGGCAAGTAAGATTAAAAAAAGAAAGAAAAATGCTTATATTCAGCAAGGACGTGTTAAATTGGTCAAAATAGAAAGTGAAGACATTTATAATGTTACAAAATATTTCAGTTTCAAATAAATGTAAATTACAGGATCCTGAACAAATATTACAGTTTTTTTCTGTATTTTTCATCAAATAAATGCATCCTTTGTGAGTAAAAGAGACTTATTTTAAAAATGCTAAAAATATATAAAAACTTTATATATGTTTAAAAGTTTGGGGTCAGTAAGATTTTTTTATTTGAAAGAAACCTCACCAAAACGGCATCGTTTAATCAAAACATTACAGTCAAAACAATATATATCAGTATATTGTCACCTAGTACATTGATGCACCTTTTTTGCTATTTGACTATTTTTTTTTTGGTCAGTGGTTTAATTGGTAAACTGTATCTAAAGCTTTTTGCTCTCACTCCAAAACAACATCCAACACTCAAGAGTTCTCATAGTTGACCTCTGTTCATTTCTGAGAGGATGAATGCTTTTCTCACAGGCTCTTAGTGCCAATCGAGACTCCATTAGACCATCAAGCACTGACCCCAACATCACATGACCCTAGACCCTCTCTGCTCTAATATAGGTTTCTTTTCTTTTGTAGCAGAGTTACTGACAAGCCAAATTATTGAGCAAAACTGCAAAAAGACAGCGTTTTTGACAAAAACACCAAAATAAGTCTCTGCTCATGCTGGTAAGTTTTTAAGATAGTCCTCTCTTAAGAAATATAGCTGTTCATCTTGTTTCCATTACAAGTCAGCGAGGGCAATTGTAATACTTTTCATGTGATTTTCTCTTGTGCTTTGCATTCTAGCTCTGTCGCATCTTGAATAGGAAGAGAAGAGTCTAATGTGTTTGTCCATGCCGCTCTCACTCTCTCTTCCCACTGCTCTCTAGTGCCTTCAGAACACTGACCTGAACCAAAGAGGATAAAAGCAGTGGATTAATGATTTACAGCACTCCACTCCACCATTTAGAGCCTCATAAGGCCCGTTCGCTTCAAATTCAGCCCAAGTGCAGAATGCGGCCCTCAATTATTTATCTCCCTCCTCTGGGGGGTTTAGGCCCTTACAAAATGGCCTCCCTCAACCCCAATGGCGGTTTATGGGCCATAATGGCATTAGCGGGCCGAGGGTCAGCGACTTTAGATAGCCCTTCAGGTCGCTCTGAAAATGGCCCTTATTTTTCATTGCCAATTGTATTTCATGTCACATGCCAGCACAAATTCATGCCTCCTGATAAAAACAAGAGCCCAGTGACTTTCCAGCATGTGGCAGCTAGTGTTTATGTGCTGTGCAGCTGGGCCGTTTCGCTCAAGTGAACACCACAGGTTGCTGATTGAGTCGGGTTTGCAGCATTCCCACAGACAGAAGAAGTTTCTGGAGCGCAGATTAAACTGGTGATGTAACACAGAAAAACATTTTGCATATTACTTGTTTTTCCATTTAGCTGATGTTTTAAGTGACTTTAATATGTTTTTAACAGGATGAGCCCCCCCCCCCAAAAAAATATAATCTGGGCTTAAGTGTTTTGCTCATGCAACAATGCTGAAAAATGTGCCTAGCGAACTTTGAACTTGCAACGGTTAATCACAATTATTCCCGAATAACATTAAAGTTTTTAAATATACTTTTATATTGCAATGATTTCATTTTCAATATTCAAATTAATGCAGAAACAACATAAAAACGGGACGTTCGTGGGACGTTTTAAAGAATTAAACACAATTTTAAAAAAACAAAGGCAATCTGAGCTCCACCTGTGAGGTTGTAGGGCCATCAGGGTCAAACTACGTCCATGCCAAAATGCAAAACATTGCCTCTTTTATAAAATTGACATGAGCTTGGTCCAAACTTGGCATACATATTTAATAAGTTGCATCTTCTTGTAGTCAAGTCAAAATAGCCCAAAGGAAAGTCCAGGTACCACCATCCCAAAAATTAATAAAAAAAAATTGGTATGGAAATTCTATCCAGATTTGTTTTTCTTTAAAGTTAAATGTAATATATATTTCATTTAATTTGACTATTTTATTTTATTTTACTTTATTTATAGCTCAACAGTGCTTCAGTTTCATTCTTTAATTTTCATTATATGGAAAAGAACGTCTGAGACTACTATCTTCTCTTTAAATGTTCCAAGGAAGAAAGATATTCTTCGAGGTTTGGGAACACGGTTAATAAATGATGACCAAATATTCCTTTTAGGCTGCACTTTAAATATGAGTACAAAAAGACAGGAATCTTCTTCTGGGATGCGACTGTTTGAAAAAGACCAGCAGTCAGAATAAATCTTCTTTCTGTCACAGCACAAGGCCATTTCTCAGACATTAGAGCCCGTAGAGAGTTTAAAAGTTAAACAAACTCCTGTGTGCTTGTAAGTCTCAAATGATATCAGCGAGCGAGAGAGAAGGAATTCAAGGGAGATCTGGGAAGACATATGACGGACAGCTTTCACGGCTTTACCGTTCTCTGAGGGACAGTATAAAAGGGAGGGTGCTAGAGAAAGAATATTTTCCTCCATTCTCTGGCAAGGGAAAGTGAGGCTTTTTCTAACAGATGTTTATTGGTGGCGCAAATGATGTAACACTTGAAGTAGCTTTGCCTCCGAGCACAAATGATTTACAGTCCTTTCAGAGCAATGTTTGATGTCTTCTTCACGCTGTAAGAATATGACTCCCTGTACACACATTCAGCCATTTAATACAGGCAGAAAGCCTCAGCCATCAAACACATCCGGTTCATTGCAGGGCGATCGAACTGAAGAATATCGGCAAAATGCTTTGTTTCAAATTCAGACAATGTACTTTAAAGGGTTGTTTGGCCCAAAAAATCTATTGTCATTTACTTCAAACCTGTGTAAGTTTCTACTGTGAAACACAAAAATAAATTTTGAATGATGTCCTTTCCAGTGCAGTAAGATGACTTGGTTCCTAATAGAAGTACATGGTTTAATTGTTTGAATCAAATCTTTTCAAATAATCACTTAATCTACTTCACATAACTAGTCTTAATCATTCGTTCAGACTGAATTGTTCAAGTTCAATAATCTGGTCAAATTACTTGCTTATTGGAGAGAAAGATTAAGTTTTATACAGGGTTAATATAGTTTACTAAAACCATTACAAAAAATCTCATTTTAATGTAGTTTAAATTGGTGCACTAAAATAGCTAAAACTAAAACTAATATAAATAACATTGACATAAAAAACAAAAACTACTAAAAATGACAAAATGATTAAAAATTTTACTAAAATTAAACCTGAAAATATAAAATATAATGTAATTAAAAATATTAATAAAAACTATAATAGTCTCACAATGATACTAAAAGAACACAATACCAGGTTGGACAACGTGAGGGTGAGTATATGATGACAGAATTGAAATGTTCACTTTAAGCAAAGCAAATGATGTATATATTGGATCTTGATGTGAAATTCAAGCTCAAAATCAAGCTGATTAAAAATCAACATTTTGATAATCATATATTAAAAGCTGCATGAAAAATGTAGACTTAAATCTTTTGAAGGCGCTATGGCAGATTACACAAATTCATTCAACCTTTTCTCAAAGCATTCTGCTCCATTTGTGTTTGATGCAAATGAACTGCCGCCAAGCATCTCTCTTCATATCGGACCAGATTTACGTCTTCCTGTTGTGGCGCAAGTGTGCTGTACAGGGACAGGCAGGGGGCACGGCGAGTCAAACGGGCGGTAATCACTAAAAAGCACGAGGGTACAGACAGAGGCCACACCGCCATAGATTCATGTCTCCCCGTAGAGAGGTAAAACACCCATAAATATCTTCCACAACTCCACGCTGGCAACCAGAGCAGATAATTGTCATCTAATTGGCTCAATATTTCTAGCCTTGGGCCAGACAGTCTCTTTCTCTTTTCCTCACCGCTGAACTCCAGTGGAGGTCAAAAGAGTGTGTCTGTGATTTACAATGACTGTCACAGTCTGTGTGCTAGTCTGTGTGTTTTGAAATAACATGAATTAACTACAACTACAATGCTTTATGAAGCTGCGATGGTTCACCTGTGCTGAAGTGACTCGGAGGTTGCACTCTCTGAAGGTTATGCGAGAGCTAATCATTGCTGATGGACAGCAGAGGAGGTGAGTGCTGGAAATCATATCTGTTGTTTCCACTCAACCATCAAGAAGACTCTGGCTGTTGAGAAAGGCCACGACAAAGCTGTTATTGTGTGTGAGGTGTGTTTGTGTGTGAGCTTTTGTTATTTGCCATTCGCAAAGTTTAGTGCCAGACAAGTGTGGATTGTCTTTTGTCATCTATTGTAGTGTTTCTCACCTCAATTTTCAACTAATGTCTTGTCGTAGACTCAAGGCGAAGAGTGACATCTAAGTAAGAGTGTGTGCATTTTGCTGTTGAAGCAATGCAGATTGTATTAGAGTGACAGAAGTCGTTGTATCATTACATTACACAGCTCTCTGGAATACTTGATTCTGATTGGTCAATCACAGCATTCTACAGTCAAATATTTGTATTTTATGACTGCTAAATGACATAACTGCGTCAGACTAATTGGGACTTGCCACAGCACTTACTGTACATATGATTGCTATGAATGATGATTGTACATATGAATATTTATTTTGAAATAATGATTATTTAAATTAAAATATTGCATTTATTTTTTAACAAATTAAAATTAAGCATTATTTAACTAATGATTAAACAATTTAAAGTTGTTAAGCAGTATTAAAACAAATAATAAAATGCATAAGTAATAATAAATCATAAAATATTTTATAAATAATAAATAACATTTACACCTTTTTAAATAATAATAAAACATTTTTTTTTCTTTTTAAATTTAGTGTATATAAATATATATTATTTAAATGTATACATACAATTATAAATTGTAATAAATAAACAATGAAGAATAACAACTCCTTCCAAAAATAAGGTAATTCAATCTGGGTTTAGGAAAGTGCAAAATTAGCAAAAGCGCTGGAATTCAAGATCTAGGATTTATAGCTGCAGGGAAATCTGCAGAAAGGTTTCCTGTATTTCATTTCATAAAGCGAATAAACTGGTCAAAACTGCAGGGACATATTTCTCATTGAGACTAAATATGGGAGATGAAATTTTAAACAAATAGTTCATTTCATGACAGATTCAAGAATGTACACACACAAAGATTTTCACTGGTACCTTATGGTATTAATTCAGTCAGTGATTTAAACTCCTACCATAATCCAATAAAATCTAATTTAGGCATTCAAGCAACGTTTCCAGACCTGACACACACACACACAACACACACACACACACACACACTGTACTTTATTCAAACCACAGTCAAACTGGGCCAGTGCAAGGGAAAATGTACACCGATAGAAAAGTTTTTCACTGAGCCGCTCCACTTTCACTATAACAGGAATAAAGGGGAAGTCGGAAATTTACTTAATATGTCTACAAAAAAATACTATGTTGTGTGTGTGCTAAATGTGCTATTTATTCAACCTTATTTTGAACAAATAAATCTTTCAACAGGAAGTGCGTTAGGCTGTTATTGTGGTCTGTTGCAGGTGTTTTTCCCATTTCTTTTTTCCCTTTCTATAGCAACTGCCTTTGCACAATTTAGTAAAAATTTTATAGAGTTAGCTTTACAGTCTGTTCTTATAAATATATCAGCAGCATTTTAAGCACAGCACAGCTTCCTCTGTCACTCTCGCAGTCCACGTCTCTCTGTGCCTCGAGTAACTCCCAAGTTTATTGTGTAAGAGAGGAAAAATAAGCAGTATCTCTGTGGCAACCTTCTTGTGAATAATTCACCCTCTCTAACTGTAGAGAAAGATGGGCTGGAATGAAAGACAGAGAGAAAACACTCTCTGCCATCAGAGGATGAACATGCTTTTATATTCCACCCGTTAAAATACACACACACACACACACACACACAGATATGCACCTCTTCTTCCCCTTCTTATGGCCTTCCGTTACGAGATGGGAAACTTTAATGTTGCATTTGCTTTGAGGGAAAACCCTGACCGCTCCTCTGATCCTCTTGGCAGCTAAACTGGGCTGTGGATTGAAGAGTGAATGCTTGAAATGAGCTGAGTGTGGCTGAAGACATTTGTGGATTTATAGTACTGATCCCCCACCCCGCTGCCATCGCAGAAACAGACGGTTACTAGGGAAGCAGTTCACACATTAGTGTGTGCTACTGAAGAACTGTCAAAGTGTGTTTGTGTGTGTGTGTGTAGGCTTCGGGATAGCATTCTAACATATTTCTCTTAAAGTGCCCCTATTATGGGTAATGAAATGTTCATATTTTGGTTTTGGGAGTCCCCAACAACAGGTTGACATGCATGCAAGGTAAAAAAAAAAAAAAACACGTTCATTGTTTTTGTAATATGCATTTAATTTTACCTAACTTGCTCAACGACTCCCAAATGATTCGCTCAACGATTCATTTTTCCAAACCCCTCCTTTGCGTGATGCTAATCTGCCGTGATTGGTCCGATTGGTCTCATTTCCATTTCATCAAGCCTGTAATGCCTGATAAAGCAGCGTTTGTGAGCGCAGTGCTGCATTGTGTACAGCGTTACCGGGGAAACAGCTATTGTTACCGCTCCAAAAGCAACACCTAGTAGCAAAGAATGAATTTGCATTTTCATTCAGACCAACGCAAAAACACCGACAAGTCGGCGGGCAATATGCTAATGTTTCATGTTTACGTCAACATGAAACGGCTTGGGATTCGTTTTAAAAATGACTCGTTTCAATGATTCAGAGTCGACTCTTTCTTTTGAGAGACGATAACTTTATACACGGTGCACCTTCAGATTTAAAACTTTGCAGGATGTTTTCATTCACTTTGTTACACACTGTATGAAAGGTAATTTTCAAAAATCCATAATAAGGGCACTTTAATGTTGGTGTAGTATATACTGTAGTATGCATACTATGTACGGTATGCAATACCCTACATTCTCCAAAATGAGCAGCGTACAGCTCTGTTTGGAATACTGAACTGAATTTCAGGAATGATCAAAGAAATGACATCTGTGATTTTTACATCTGTGACTGTTCATGAAGAAATTTTGACAAAATTTGATCAGAAAAGCAAAATATAATAATATAATAATAATATAACTACAGTTGTTTTTATTCTTTTCAATTTATTTGGCCTTTTTTGAAAATATTGTTCAATAATGTCTCAAATTTTAGCAGTGAGCACTATTCAAGCACCAATTTCAATCAGTAATTTCACAAATAATTACAAAGAAATGACAAGTAGAAAGATTTGTTAAAACATACTCCAATAATCTTTGTTTTATTTACAACTATGTATACTTTTATGTATACTACAATGTCCTACTGTGCTAAGCGGACTTAGCAATGCAATAGATTCTACAGCCCTGGTCAATATGCCAAATGAGATACAAAATTAATCTTTGCATACGTGTACCCAAGTGTGGCTGTGGTGACCAGGGATGTGCATGCAGTGTGTGTGTTATAGGCTGATGCTAAGGGCTTTAGTGTAAGTTTGAACTACACTTCAACATGGCATCTGCATTACTTTTTAATGTCTTTCTGACCCACTTGTTTCTAAGTTGCAGTGAGCCACAGACACCACGAACAGCAACAAGATTACTCTTAAACATGTTAAGGCCTGTTTCTCTCTTTTTTTCATTTCTCACAAAGTCTCATCTTAGACTGTCTCCCTGTTATTTTTCAGCAAATTCTAGAGCTTGAGAGTGATAAGACACCTAAACTTAATGCCAAGCTCTTTTTTGAGGCTTTGTATTACCTGAAGATCAGCTTAATACTCAAGCGGTGCTGCACATCACAACTACTTGGTTCTTCCAGTGACTCCATGTAGAAACGTGACTGGAACAGGTTTTTTAGTAGACCTGCATCTGTGAGGTACATGTCAAGTGATTGGTCAAGTGAAAGTGTTTTATTTAATCTCAGTTTCACTTGCATGACACTATATGTTTATTAAGAGTCAGCACTGAGTAGTTTATGGAAAAAAATAATGGCTGTGTGTTCGATTGCTGAGCTTTGCAGAGATTAGTTAGCTTTAAACGGCCTATTCTTTAGTATATCCTCTTCCATTTAAGCCCTCCGTTAAGAGGTAATGATTTTGTGCCAGGTTCATTCTTTCTGCCAGGCGTGGATACGATCCCTCAGGAGGAAGCTGGAGACGATTAGACGTCTGTTACTCCAGACCTATTAAAAATCCCTCAGTAAGACCCACATAAGGAAAAAAATAACAAAGAAACTTGACCTCTGCAAAACAACAATCACTCCATCAGCAGCAATGGCCTGCTTGATTTCACAGTACTTACTAAAGTAAAATATTGGATCTTTAACTTTATTAATGAGGTCCAGGTGTGTATGTATACAGAGAGAGTGAAAATTTGTTTTAGCTATATCTAAATATAATTATGGAACAGATGTCTTAAAATGGAAATGTCTTTGTTTTTGCTCAGTGACTTGGACACAGACTCATCTGGTAGTTCCCGGCATTTAAGGTCCCTGGATTATTTTGCTGGAGCATAATATCTTGGACTGAAAGGTCAGTGCCATGTTGTACTAGATACGCTGTATTATGTCAACCTCTGGAAAAATCTATAAAGATTGTCTGTTCAGGCTCAAAACAGAAGGCCTTAAGTTCACTGCTTCGATTGAGTTATTGGTTCGTACATGCAGCTCAATAAATGTTAACCTCAACTTGTGCACTGTAATCGGCCACAATCTATTCAGTTACAAACAGGGTTATTATAGGTTTGAATTCAGTTTTTATTTTATTTTCAGTTTGTCCTTTCAGTGTAGAGTAGTTTTGGTTTACACTCTGGCATTTTTAGTTTTAGCATTTTTCATGTTTTATAGTTTCATTTAGTATTAGAATTGTATTATAGTATTAGAATTTGAGTTTTTTTATAGTTTGTTTTTATTGTAGTTTTAACATTTCACTGTTATATGATACAGTATTATTCAAGTAGCATTTGTGAATGTTTCATGTTTAATGAAGGCGAGGCAAATCTCTGTTCTTTATCACTAATTAACATGAATTTTTGGCCATGTTTAATTTTTAGTAACTTTTTGGATTCCTAAAATTAGAGTTATATTACTTTTTATTTGTATTTTAATTTTGGGTTTAGTTTTTATCAACAATATTATTACTGGTTCCAAACAATCTTATTATTTTTTTAACATTTGTTTAATGAAGTTAGGTTAAAATTTGAAAACTTCATTATTTATCAAAAACTAACATTAATTTTAGATTTTTTTAATTTTTAGTTACTCTTTGGATTCATGAATTTTTTTTGTATTTTAACCCTCTGGGCCCTGAGGGTGTTTTGGGGGCCTGGAGAACTTTCAACATGCCTTGACATTTGTGCTTTTTTCAGTTGCTTATAAAAATATAAATGGCTAAAGTCTAATAACACTGTAAACAGCACAAACAGGGCTACACTAATATGTTAGCAGCATTTATGTACATGATTGTGTTTTTGAGAAAACAACGTTTATGCATGGTTAGTGAAAAACAAAAATTTTGAAGTCACTGAAATAAGACCATAAAACACATACAGAACAATTGTTTACAAGACTCTTGAGAACCAGATCTTGTAGGCTAGAATTTTTACTTCACAATTATGTGAAAATCATTCTGCTTACTCATTCACAGAAAACAATATATTGATTTACATTTTTAAAGACATGTTTTGTGATCTAAAGCCAATATGCGAGGGAGTGGTAATGGTCTTGAATATTAAGTGGTTCTCACCTGAGAGACAAAGGGCCCTCCCCTAAAGCTGCTAATGGCCCATCAGTGTGACTGTGACTGAGGCAGGTAAGACAGAGAGTGTGAGGAGACTGAAAAAATGGGCTTTTAAAATGATTTGTATTTTATTTACAACACAGTATAATCAAAACATACATAATGAAGGTCAAAGACACATTATTGTGCACACTGATCTAACCACAGAGATGTGAACAGACTGTGACTCGTTCCTGCAACAGATTCTGAACTTCTGATGTTGCTGCAGCGAGGAAAACAGTTGGAAGAGACTGAAAGTCAGCAGGATTCATCTGTGGTGCAGGTGTCTGATTCAATAAAATACAAACAACCAAAAAAAGAGAAAAAACATTTGTGAGCATGTCTATATCAGGAGCATCTATATATATATATATATATATATATATATATATATATATATATATATATATATATGTTTTGTAGTCATAGACTCATTCATGCTTTGTATTATCGTAAAAAAAGACATTTTATTTTTCAGAAACAAATTATTATTGTTTAGCACGCTATTAAAATCTATTTTTGAACAGAGTAGGCTATTAATAATAAACATGTTGTAAACATACTTAGACTCGTAGCATTCATCATGTTACAGTGTACTCTAATATTACTTTTATTGTTTTATAAAATGTTTTACTGGATTTCAAACATTTTAGTCAGGAATTATAGTTTGGGGAAAACCCAACTATGATTTTGTAGTCATATAGCCATCCTGAACATCATGTATGATTTTATAGTATAAAAGATATGATTCTGCAGTCATAGACTCACGCATGCTTTGTACTATAAAAGGATGTACTTCGTAATATAAAAAAAGGATATTTTATATCTGATAGCTAATTGTTATCGTTTAGCACACTATTCAAATATATTTGTGAACAGATTATTAATAATAAACATGGTCTAAACATTCTTAGATGCGTAGCATGCATCGTGTTGTACTTTGGGAACAACCCATCTAGTAATGTGTTCAAGTTTATGTCACAATAACAGTTAACTAATGCAAAACATAAACATTACTTACTCATTAGATCGATCAGCAGCCTTTACTCAGCGCGTCTTCTTCCAGAAACTAACAGTATATCAGCAATGAACAGTCTCCGTGTTTGTTGTTGGGCGTCTCCAAGCGCGCGCGCGTCACGTGGTTATTTGCATGTGAACACGAGGGGGCGGGATCAAATTAGAAATAATGAGTTAGACGGGACAGACTGAACATGGTGTTGGTTTCATACGGATTACTTCATCACAGAATATTTGTTTTCGATATGACTTACTTCATTTGAAAGAAGACACTTCAAGCTTTCTATAGAGATAACTCTCATGTCTGTGTGTTGATTATTCGCTGAGTTACACTTCATTTTAGAGACGCATTTCTGAAAACAGATCGCGGAGACGGAGAAGACAGAGAGCGCACCCTGGTTGTTTTCTTAATTCTTCAAAAGCACAAAGTTTAGTTGTTATTATGAGTGAATACAAATAAAAGAAGACCCCTTACAGATTCGAATGGTGTATTGCTCTTATCTGAACGATCAAAAATGGCAGAGTAATTCAAGCTCATTTCTGCCTTATCAGGAAAATCTGCCCCAAAACGCGTATTCGCGTTTGTCGGGCTCAGAGGGTTAATTACATTTTCCACATTTATATTAGCTTTATTAGTCATTTAATGTTTTAATTTAGTTTTTGTTAGCGATATTAGCATAGGTTCAGTGTTACATACATACTATATATAGAATATCACCTGTTTTACTGTTTTAAGGACTAAACTGTGATTTAAGGGGCAGTCGTGGCCTAATGGATAGAGAGTTTGACTTGTAACCTGAAGGTTGTGGGTTTCGAGTCTCAGGTCCGGCAGGGATTGTAGGTGGGGGGAGTGAATAACCAACACTCTCTCCACCCTCAATACCACGACTGAGGTGAGACCCTTGAGCAAGGCACTGAACCCCAACTGCTCCCCAGGTGCCGCAGCATTGGCTGCCCACTGCTCCGGGTGTATGTTCACTACTGTGTGTACACTGGGATGGGTTAAATGCAGAGCACAAATTCCGAGTATGGGTCACCATACTTGGCCACACACCACTTCCCTTTCCTTTAATTAGCAAAAAAGTATTCACTAATTCCCACATACACGCTTCTTTTCATTCTACCCTTGCACTAAAACTGTGCTGAACCAGAATCATACTTGCTGTGACCACATTATGTTCTTCTGCATCTTCTACAGCTGAGGTGATCAAAACCCAACACATATGGCAGCCATGCTGTGATGATGCTTGCTGTATCATTAGTCTGGCACTCCTACAGTGAAATCGGCAGGTACTTGCTTCTTCTCAATGACTTTCAGACCTCTAGTATGCCTGCATATGTTCTCTATTATAACAGAGGCTCAGAGGATTCGCTCCACATGTCAGAGTTCTTCCTGTTAGTTGCGACGCTGTGGGTGAGAGACCTGCGCTGACTGCTAGTTCAAGTTGTGCTCTAGGCACTACTGTGAGGTTTTGCTTAGTATTTTACCCTTTCTGTGTTCTTCAGGAGGGCTCTAATATCATTGCCGCTGAGATTTGACCCCTTTGTCTGTAGATACAGTTTGTAAAGAATCAGACTCTTCCTTTATTAGAGTTCCAACTCTTATTCAATGCTATTGTAAAATGTTACTTCACTGCTTATCAATTTTAAAATCTCGACCATGATTTTAAAGCTTCTGGACCATGTTCACATATGGCTTCCTTTTTGCATGATAGAGCTTTAGTTGGCATCTGCAGATGGCATGGCAAATTGTGTTTACCGAAAGTGGTTTCTGGAAGTATTCCTGGGCCCATTTTGGCCTGTTCTTTACACAAAGCTATCGTATGGCTTCTAAAGACTTAAGAGTATATTTTAGTCATGTAGACTACTTTTAAAAATGTATATAATAGTTTTATTGTGATTTTGAGTTCTTTTTTTGAAGCTTGAAAGATTTGGACCCCATTGTAATTGCATGGAAAAACCTTTATAGGTTATTATTTCATTCTTATAACTTTCTTTCTTCCTTTTATGTTCCACAGAAGAAAGAAAATCAAATGGGTTTTGAATGACATTAGGGTGAGTAAATGATGACAGAATTTTTATTTTTGGTTGAACTACTCCTTTAATCTCTAGTCGACTATTAGAAAAGACAAGCCATGTAGAAAATTAGTTTCAGTGCAAAGACCACTGTAACCAAAAGCTCCTTCTTCATGGTTCCTTATTTGTATCCCGAACACCAACAACGAAACTTGCAAAAAGGTTATTTTGCCATTTCTAGTCCCCATTCTGAGAGGTAGACCAGTAGAGACGGAGCAGCATTCTCCCAAAGAGAGAAAATCATCAGAGCCACTATAAATCAAACTGGGTAAAGATGACATGAACAAGCTGCTTTGTGCTCAAACTCTCCTCTTTTGTGTGTGGCTCTGGTAAAAGGACTATAAATTAGACATTGTGCTCTTATTGCTTGTCTAATATGGACCAGCCGTTCTGAAACCAATGCCCTGTGGCTGTGAAATCAGTGCATGAGGCTCATTCATCATCTGGATTTTTTAATCCGTCGAAATAGACTGATATCACCATTTGCATTTAAGTTCACTCCCGGATAACTCGTGTTTGCTGCTTCGGAGAAACCAAAGTAATAAAAGCTGATGTAAGTATGACTTAAGTAATAATATGGGGTTACACTTGAGTGAATGCAAATAGGGCCAGCACATGGCACATGGGTGTACACTACCAGTGCCGTGCAGAAGGGAAATCCCAACTCAATTCCCGGCACCTGGTCCTCCCACAATGTGAGATCCTGTCAAACAGCAGCTGTATGAAGGCAGCCATTGTTCTGCTCTAAAGGCAACAAAACCTGTCTGGCTTTGTTTAAATCAGGACAGGGACAATGACTGGTCTTCAAGACCAGTTAATAAATTTTTTTTTTTTCTATAATCTAATATGAGACAAACATATAAACCAATGCAAAAACTTGCCTACACTTGCATATTATGAAATCCGTTTTATTTTTTCTCAAATTCAGTTTTATTTTTTTCCATTAATTCTTCTGGATTCAGTTTTTTTTCCTTCATTTAAATTTTTCTAGACTCAGTTTTAATGGTTAAATTGCATTTTCGTCATCAAAAAGAATGTCTAATTAATTAAAATCATGACACTTACAATATTAAACAGCAATTTATTAAATGTTTAACAAATATTATTTTTTTTTTTTCTTGTAAAAAATAAGGTTTTAATAATACTTTTATAGTACTATCATTACATTATGTATTTTTCTGTCACTGTTTCTTCAGTTAAACTGAACTTTTATTTTGTCACGTATTTATTGCATTTTGATTTTGGTGTACTGACCTATTTTTGACATATACATCCAAAATTTCGCAAATTCCATGACATTCCATGTTATTTACATGATCACATATGCTCAGTCCAGCATTGGATCACTACCTGATCACTACCTCATCCAGCATTGACCGCAAACTACCTCTTCGGATAGTCTGAGAAAAAGACTGTTCTCTTGTCACTTTAACAGACTGATAAGCTCTTCTTGCACTACACATATATCTGCACAGTTTTGTTTTATTTAACTGGTTTGCACTCTATCTATTCTGCCATGTGCCTTATGCCACTTTATTTATCTCCTTTTTTATTTTTCTACAATGTCCTCAGACTGATAAGCTCCTCTTGCACTATATATATTCACTCTATATATATATATATACACACATATATCTGCACTGTTTTGTTTTATTTAACTGGTTTGCACTCTATCTGCCATGTGCCTTATGCCCCTTTATCTATCTCTTTCTTTATTTTTCTACAAATATCCTCATTTGTATATCTGTATAGTTGTATGTACATATGTTTAAACTGTATTTATCCGTATTTGAACGTCTACTGTCAGTGTCTTAAATGTTAACTGTATGCAACAAGGGTCTGAGAGTGACGCAATTTTTCAATTCTCTGTATGTATGTGCAGTACATGTGGAAGAATTGACAATAAAGCAGACTTGACTTGACTTATTTAGTAAATTCCATCGTTATAACTGGATTTCGTGATTCTATCCGCGTTTTCTGCATTGCGGAAATCATAGGGCCCTAGATATATATCATGCAAATTGTGATGTCTGTCCTTACAATATAAAATCTGAATGTGAATTGCAGTATGAGTTTAGTCCTTCTGCTTCAAAATTGCTGTTCCTTTGTAATTATTTGTGAAATTTACAAAGCCTTTTTTTTTCAGTGTAGCCATCATATATTATGATCATCTAGCCCATTTTGGACATAAAATGCCATACAGAAGAAACCTGTTTAAACAATCTGAAGCTGTACAGGGTCGACCTGGTCATGGTATTTCTACAGGAGCCAGAGGTTTAATTCCTTTTTATATCAGAATACAGATGTTTTGGTGTCTGCACCACTTTTATTGTCCTATTTAGGCCAGCTAAAATGAGGCAGAGGCCGTGTAGTGTGGTTTGGGAAGGGATGAAAGTAGGGAAAATGCAAGATGATAAAGAAAAAAAGTGAAGGCTTAGGGATGAACCATCAAGCACTTTATGGAAGAGTGAGGAGCAAAGCTGATTACACAGAGTCTGCTCTCTCTCTAAGTCCCTCTCTGGTTGTCTTAAACTTTTCTTCTCTTACTGTAAGCTATAATCTTTATTTCTTCCTCGTTTAATTTCTGCTCTTTCATCAGCCTCACTTGCACTTCACTGTCACTCTCTCTCTCTCTCTCCTCTTCCCTAGCTCTTTCCATGTGATTATACTTGAGTCTGTTCTTCACCCAGTCTCTGTTCCTCATCAGTTCTCTCTCTCTCTTTCCGTAAGGCTCTTATACTTTGAGCTCTACTAACACAAAAGACTCCCATCCTGCTCTGCCTGTCATGGTGCCAAGCTGCGAGAGACATAACAGCAGTCCGCTCACAGCTCTTCCCTGTGCTGCTACAGCCTGCCATCATACAGACTTCTCAGCGCAGATTAGCATGTTTAAAAATGCCATTTTATCCCATGCTTCATATAAACTCATTACAGTGCTAGCAAGGCAGCGCTAGACTGATATCCCTTAAACATTCTGCTTAGGGGTTTGTTTTGGACCATATTAAACATCTGAAATGAATGCACCCCAAACATACAGACTTGACATTGTATCAGTTTTCCTGTATACTTTTTAAAAAGGTTTTATTCATTTATTTTTTTAAATATAAATAAATATATAAATACATTTATTTGAATACATATTTGTATTTTAAAACCTTTATTTATTCAAAAAGTACACATTTAGCATGCACAAATTGTTTATGGTGCCAGTTGGATGTCAATGACATTCATTGGTTCATAATGTCATTAGTTCTCAAGTGCATTTTAACCAAATATCATAATATTGAATCTGTGCCATATAGGCAATATTTGCATACTGAATCACAATCGGTCTTCTTTCTTGCATGCATTTGCATACCGAATAAGAATTACTCTTTTCTTTCATATATCTATTTAATCACCTGTAAAGACGGTGTCAGGTCATGCTGATTCTCACATAAAGCTCACAGAAAAAGTATAATTTGATTATTTAATTTGATGAATTGATTTGATTAAACCTATCTTACCTGAAACATTAACACCTTGCAAGCACTTATAGCAAATACAGTTACATATACTTTCTATTCCTTCTTCATAGATTTCTTGTTCAGTATAGCATTTTCAGAAACAAACAGCCAGCAGTGTGTTAGCCATCATGAGGTCGATTAGAAGTCTGTTGCTTTAAATATTTGATGGGATTTCATCTCCCTTTCCTCTTATATATTGGGCAGAACAAGTAATGTGCCTCGTAATAATCTGTTAGCACGTAATTTATCCGAACAAGGAGTTCGAAGAAAGGCATGAGGGCTAGAAAATGGGAAAAAAGGGGTGGGTTAATGTGCCATTTCCATTTCGGAGGCCTTTTTTTTGCATTAGCCATTAAGTAAATAGCCCAAGGAAGAAATGGAGCTGCGTGCACCTCGTTCACATCCAACAGCGACTGAATCATGCGGTACAGGTGACCGTGACGATAAAATGAAAGAGCAAAGCTATCTGCGGCAGTTGTGTTAGTATATTTAATATGCAGGAAGATTGAAAAAGAGGGGAAGAGATGAGCAGGATGATGAAGAAAGCCTTTGTGGTTTGTAACAGTGTCTGAACTGAGCAGCGATTGGACTGGGATCGAACCCAGATTCAACAGAACCGAAAAATATGCGGTGAACCCTGATAAAAAGAAATATCTGTCCTTGGAGAATAGAAACATGTAGAAATACTTCCTCCTTTTTCCTACAGTGAAGGTAAACCCATACCGCTGAGTAGAAACGGTCCGCTTGCTGATAGGAGGGTGTTGTGAAAAGCTGTCAACAACGGTTAGGTTTCCGTACGGCACTGTTATTTAAATGAAGAGGAGAAGATGAGAAATGGATTACAGAAGGATGCTGTTGTAAGGCTTCAACAAAAGACCTATTGAGAACTTGGCTTTTGTCTTGGAACAAAATGGAAAGATTGGTTTTTGATAGAGTGGCTGTTTGGAAAATAAGCCAGTTTTGCCAATAAGAAAAACAATGGAAGAATTTAAGATTTGAATGTTGGCGAGCTTAAGGGTCACGGAGCCTGTCCTGTTAAACAAAAGTCTGGTCATTTTAACGCAAACTGACATCTAAGTGAATGATGATGCTTCTTTCTGTGGTGTATTTATTTACAATCCGAGTTATCTGTCTTATAACTAATGTGCTTATTCCAAAAAATAACTCTTACTTTCGACTCTATAAGCTACACACTCTTCATGGCAGTGATTATAAATGAACAGTTGTCTATGTGTCGCCCATAATGGCATACGGGGGTGTTGGGGTGGGCGTCCCGATATGATAACTCACCTAATCAATCAGAGAGATTTTTCTCTATTTTTTCATACTGATGCAATCGCTCCTCAAAACGCATTAGAATAATGGGAGAGTGCTGAAGGAAGATAATGTGTGAATTTTTGGGGAGTCGAGAGAGAGAGAGAGATTGAGTGAGGAGGCCATGCTTGAAAAACAAATGCTCCACACATACCAAACAGAGTCTATGAATAAAAACGGGGCGTGAAAAGAACGATTAGAGATCGAAATGGATTATAATGAGGACGGGATCACTGTATGAGCATCGCTCAAGAAAAAAAACATTTGGCAAAATATAGAGAATAAAATGCATATTAGCTGCATTCATATTCTCGGTGATTTAACATCTGATATATAATGCCATCTGATTTGCATATACATTAGCTATCATGAGCAGTATGACGTATGAAGATTGCAGAGGAGGCAGTTGGTCATTTACGCACAGTTTGAGGCAGCAGAAGTGAGTAGATTAAAAACATTTTGTGTGTGTGTGTTGGAGAAAATCATGATTTGGGGGGGGGGCAATTATGCGAAAAGCAACACTGCCAGCTCTAAATCTTGCAGTGCTGTAGTTTAAAGTAGCTCGCATGAGTATTTGTGTCAGTGTGCGAAAGCATCTTTACAGGTAAATGAGCACCCAGAAATTGACATTTACACATCCTCCACATCAACACATTTCACATATTTAAATTGCTTATGCAGCCTGATGCAGGGTGCCATATTTGAATACATGCAACCCGATCTCATGAGAAAGCCTTTCACAAGTTGGCGATTTTGTAAGAATTTGTACGAAAACCTACAGTTTTTAGAAAACGTGTGCATGAAGGTCCACTTCAAATCCAACCATTAGCAAATTGTACAAAAGGTACAAATTCACATTGTTCGTAGCCAGCAATTTGCTTTGCCAAAGCCTAAAATAGTTATAAATTGCCATGACTGTTTTGATATATTTTGAGAAATTTGATAGCTGCCACTTACATTTTCCACAGACAAAGCCAAGGTTTCAAATGGCTTATTATATAGTGCATACAGTCTTTATTTATTTATGTATTTTATTTTTTTCCCCTCTGGAGATAACTGGCATCTGACCTCGTTCACTTTCATTGTTTTCATTTTTTGGGGGTGAGGGGTGGTTGGGTTGAGGGTTTGGAACAACATAAAAATGCGTAAATTTAAACATTTTCTATAGTCTTATTTTGGTGTTATGTATATATGTTTACAGTATTTATTATTTATGTTAAATTAGGTTTTATTTTTAAATTTTAGTTTAATTTTTAATAATAATGTGCTTTCGTTTTTGTACATGTTGTTTGCTCTTATGTATTTATTTTATTTTTATTTTAGTTGCCAATGCATTTCTAATGGATTTTTTATATTTAATATTTTAGTTTATTTCGGATTTATTTCAGTTAACCGAAGCAGTTTTTAGTAGTTTTATGTAGTTGTAATACATTCTGATATTTCATAACTTATAAATGATAAATTCTGTGTTCTACTCAACATGTAACTTATAATCAATATAGAACTGTAACATAATAACAGGTTTTGCATTCATCCATAAAAACTGCAGTGATCACTAAAAAAATCAGCTTTGATTTGACATAGTTCATATATCCATACATAAGAAATTCAAATGGCACATTTCCATCAAATAATCACACAATTAATTCTCTGTGATATTGTATTTCTCCAGTCCGTTTGAAATGAAATCCATTGCTCAGCTATGCCGTCCAAATTATTAAGAAGAATTAGATTAAAAATATTCCAATGATTATTGCAGAATAACTGAATCTCCGATGAAAACAGATATGTCGTATCTGAGATCAGCACAGAAATATACAGCCATCCCAGCACATATTTCACTTATCTCTATAATGAAATACACTGCAGTATTAACAATACATCATTTCATGTCTCACAGTTGTGTAGGCTAAGCACATTTTGAGATTTTTGAACAATGCGTTCAGAGCAGCCTTCTTCCTTCACACACCCAGGAGAGGTTTAAATTTCTCCAGATGTTAAAAGAAATGAAGCAGGTAGGAAAGATTCTGTATTATAGATTTTCTTATCTGTGCAAAACTCACCGCCACGATGATAGTGTGATGTATGTGGTATGAAGGTATTCTGGATGGCTTCTAGGGCGTTGCAAGGGTATTCTGGGTGGTTGCTTACTGAGATAGATCAGAAGAACTCACGTCAAGTCTGGATTTCAGTCTATGAGATTTTTCCCCCAGCTATTTTACTGCCTGCCATGCATAAACCATATATCTGATCAATTAGAAAAATAAGTGTCAGCATTGGAGGTTTATAGTGATAGTTGTAGGGATTGGAAGCACCGATATCTAGACAGGACTTCTAAATCTCCTCTTCCTTTCTCTCTGAGTGGCGGAGGTTATTAAGGCCCTGATGGTCTGATCTGGCAGACGGCAGAGCATTGATGTGTGGGATTGTTTGTGTGCTGCCTAGAGTGACATTAGGTGTGGTGGGAGGGCTTGAAGCCTCATTTGAGTTAATAAAATGTCTCAAAATAGTTTGTGTAATGGAATTATGGTTGTTGCGGAAACTCTGGGAGACCTCAATTAAGGTGATAAGCAAATGAAAATAAATTTCCCACAATGGTCCGCCTGTGTACAGTAAACAGAGGGAGGAAACAGGAAGTGATCTGAGGAGAGATTTTTAAAAGTGGACATAAATCTCCATGTTTTCCCAAAGGTCTCTTGCTCTGAACAAAAGGAGGATTTGAAACTTCCTCCTCAGAGATAAAATGAGGAGCAATGTATACTTCCAGTACACTATGGCTAAATATAACTTGAGTTCTGTGAATTTGATAAACTAATGTGGATAAGAAAAGACCATTGGCTCTCAAACTGATCATTCTCAGCCATGCAGGAGTAGAGCATGATGATTTACAACAAGTGGCTGACAGATTCTTTTTTTTTTTTGACTTATGATTCCTCACCTTCTTTTAAAGTAATACTTTACTGTTGTGTTTGTATTTATTTCTTTGCCACACTTCAGTGCATTAGATAACAAAAGAAAGAGGCATCTGAATACAAATTAATCTCAAGCTTTTCTCAGTTCTCTCCACCTTTTGTTCTTTTTTTTGGTAGATTTTTTAGATGCATTTTTTTATCAAAAATAATTATAAATTATTTATTAATAACAAAAAAAATAGTTATTTTTATTTGTTATATTTTTAAATATATATTTCTTACTTTTTATATTTATAATTTTTTTCTTGAAGTGAAAGTATAAATCAGGGCTGTCCAAACTCGGTCCTGGAGGGCCGGTGTCCTGCAGAGTTTAGCTCCAACTTGCCTCAACACACCTGCATGGAAGCTTCTAGTATGCCTAGTAAGAGCTCGATTAGCTACTTCAGGTGTGTTTAACTAGGGTTGGAGCTAAACTCTGCAGGACACCGGCCCTTCAGGACCGAGTTTGGACAGCCCTGGTATAAATGAATATTTTTGTATAAGTGCCACTTGGTTTGATATTTTGTTAATGCCATTCATAAATTTTTAAGTGACTAAAATGTCCAAATTATTTTTGAGCATTCAAACAGTGAGATGTTTTTCAAGGCAAACTACTTTATTAACCAGATACAGTGGAAACATCATTACTCGGGACAGTAGCTGAAGGGTGTGTCTCTCAAGAGGATGAAGGAATGAGAGATTTAAAGGACCTCAGAGGCATCGCAGTTCTCAGGGTGTCCTGTTTCGGGAGGATGCCATTAAAAACACTCTCTTCCTGTCTCATCTGTCCAAGCTCTTTAAATATGCTGTCACACTCACTCTCAAAAGAGTGACATAGATATACTATACTAGTCTGAGTGTTATTAAGTGTTCAAGGCTTGTAGGCAAGGTCGTACAAGCTAGTGGTTTCTGTTAGACATTTGTTTGACTCCACTGAACAAATTAGAAATTTGAAATGAATTAATTTAAATCTAATGCAGTTAGTAGTTTTTAACTACACTATAGTTCAGAAAGTTACTGGCCAGTGATTTTTTTTTTTTTGTTAAAATAAATTAATACTTTTATTCATTAAGGACAATAAAGTTGAGTTTCTTGAGCACTACATCAGCATATCAGAATGATTTCTGAAGGATTTTGTGGCAGTGAAGACTGGCGTAATGACTGCTGAAAATTCTGCTTTGCCATCACAGGAATAAATTACATTTTAAAGTATATTAAAATATAAAATAGTTATTTTAAATTGTAATAATATTTCACAATATTATTGATTTTATTGTATTTTTAATAAAAAAATGCAGCCTAGGTTAGCATAAGAGACTAGTTTCAATCTAATAAATAAATCTAATCCTAAACTTTCAAATGCCTGAGTACAGTACCTCATGCTAAATATGCAAGTTACAAATGTCAAGTAATATTTCTGTCCAGACTGCAGAAACACTCCCCTGTCTTCCATTGTACAGACAAGCAGGTAATCCCATCCCATGCTGTTATTTCGTGTAAACGTTGGGACACTCAAAGAAAATATTGCAATAGAAATTATACACTTAACCAGGAATTATCAGAAATTCCAAAAGTGCGACTGGAAAAGTCATGGAAATTAAATGGTTATGAAAAAGTCATGGGCATTTCTATAGTCTACTGTATATAATTTTTTCTTAGGCTAGAAATTACTCTTGGTGACTGCAATAATTTTTAAAAGCTTTTATTAGTCATCTCAAATGACTGGAAAAGTCATGGAAATGTCTATACTCTATATACATTTTTCTAACTGTTTAAGACTTTGCAAGTATGATCTCTGGGAAATTATTTCTAAAAATCCATGACTAAGAAACGACTGGAAAAATCTCTGGTCAGAAAATGTGGAAACCCTGCAACTAAAGTAAGCAGAAATCAGTCTCAGTGTTTAATCCTTGCCTGTGTTATCATCCCGCTTGCTCTGTTTCTCAACAAATACAGCACCTTTTTTCACTTTATTCTGAGCCTAATCGATGCCCCATAAATGCATAATTTTTCACGAACTAGAAAGCAAAACAAGCAAAGAAAGTGCTTCTCCTCCATCACTTAGACACTGCGTTCTGTCAAAGTTCCTCCAGACTGTTTAATGGCGAGTCAGAGCTGGTTCCATTAGCAATTAGAAGTGTTCAGTTTGGGACTCATTAAATTACTGGACCTCGTCAGAGGAGTCTGTGGTTACGGTATCCATCACAGGCCGTTCAGAGGCCTACACTCTATCTTTATGCAAAAGAGCCAAGCTCTGCCAGCGGGCTTCATTCGTCAGCACTCCGGTGCCAGAGCGGGTCACTCTCTCCTGATGACTGATTCGTCTGCATGTCGTAACAACTAGTAAGGGCGAGTTTACATCTGGCTGAACGTATATTCATAAAGAGAATGAATGAATTCAACAAACATATGCTAAGCACATTTGCTGCTCATGTTAGATGTCTAGATGGTGAATTATATGCAAAAGAACATTTACTGGATCAGTCCAGTGAAAAGTGTGCAGGGAATTATGAGACTCTTTAAATCACAACAAGGATCATCTTTTGAGACGTATGTGGAATACTTAAGAATAAAGGAAAGAATGTTGGAACATCCCAACCTGCTAATATTGTGTCATGAATCTACAGCTATTGTGGTAAGGATTATATGATATTCAGACTAACACCTTAAACACCTAAACATGGTTTATTGCACCGTGTGCAGTATTTAAGAGTGCTTGTACGTTTACAGAGACTGTGGCCACCTGAGAATTTTCACCGCAAGAATAAGGATTATTACAGAGCGTCTAGCATTCACATGTGAGGTATGATGTCTTTCTTTACCACAGACGTCTCTCTTTTTCTCAGTTGGGCTGAGACTGCCAACCCTCAAGTGTCTGTTACTGGGGGGGCTGTGGTGTACGCGGGTCTTCTTGCAAGTTTCTGTAACACTGGATTAGACGGAAAATGCCATGATACATTTCCCAAAATCATTTCTACAGTCAAAACAATCTGCCGCGAACATGAACACATCAGTGGCTAAGAATAAAATCAATATGTGCACATAGTGTGGATTGTGTTGCATGTGATTGGGAAATACAGCAGAATTATGACAAGGTTTGTCTTCTGGATGTCAGACTTAGCAAATTTGTGTTTTATTATTTGATAGTATTGGCTACTACTCAATTTATACGTTTTTTTATAAAAAAATTATGGGAACTTGGAGACTGCCTTTCCAATTGCTAGTTTCTAAACACTTACACAACTTAAAACTGATCTATACTGGTCTATACCGTTTTCCTGAGTAACTGATGAGGACCACATTGATGGATTATAACTTCAGTTTGGATGCTCTCATGTTCCAGTCTCCATAGAAATCCATGTTAAAATGGGGTAAAAAGCTATTTCCTAATCTGGCTCTCTTATAAATCTGTCATTGTGTACTATGAATATTGTTGTATCTGTGATAAACAACTTACTGTATGTTTCTCTTTTGTAAGTCACTTTGAATAGAAAAGTCTGATAAATGCATAAATGGAAATAAATTAATTAAAAACAGTATATTAAATATATTCACTTGTAAAATACTGAAGAACTAAGAAAGCACATTAGGTAACATCAGCTATAATAAAATATAATACATGTAGCGGTTACTACATATCTGTCTTCTGAAGCAGATGCCATTAAAATTGTTATATATATATATATATATATATAGTTATATATGATAAACTGTCAAGTAGAATAATGTAATGCTGAGACAAACAATTCAATGTTTTTTTTTTACAGTAGGAAAGTCATTATTACAGTAATTCTAATATTATATGGATGTACCATCAATGTCTTACAGAAGTTGTGAATAGATTTCTTCTAGATGTGTTTATTTGATTGTTTGGTTTCTCTATTTTTCTTTCAGAGCTTGCAGGCCTGGCAGAAGTGCACAAGAAGAGAGAATGGGTTAAACTGGGCTGACACACACACACACACACACGCACATTTCATGCATTTCATTTTCATCAGATGATAAAGTTGATAAATATTAAATGTTACTAATTAATATCATCATGCTGGGAAAGTGTTGATTTTTGCTAACTGAAACCAGTTTAACAGTTACTTTAGAATGGAAAAGGAACTATGGTTCGTCTCTCGCTCTCATGTCTGTCTTAGGGTGGGAAATTGCTGTCTCCCTTTCCTGTGATAAAGCTGTTGCCTGTGCGCTGGGAAAATGAAATCCATCATGCGACGGAGAAGGTTTATTCCACCATTCCACCCCATTGAGGTCCGTAACACGTATGTGCTCTTGCCATGCATGATTTACCCACAACACCCCTCTCCCTCTCTCTTTGTGTCGGCTCTCGGTACCGTCTTTTGGCTCGCTGTAGCGACAGCTTTGCTCGCATGCAGTCTTTGCAGGATTGCTCTATTGTAGTTGTTGTTTTTTGCGGGTAGTTTTGGCTCTAGTTCACAGACATCAACGGCTCCTTTATATTGTCAGACTCCTTTTGCATTGTTCCTGCAGGCTCTGCACGGACATAAACCCACATGTACTTCTACTGCCAAGTGCTTGGTGTACTATTTCAACTTCTTTATGACAGGATAACACTTTCGAGGTTTTTCTAGGGAAAGAGCAAGAAATCTGTGCACAGGAAGGTGAAATGACACAAAATTGCTGGGAGTGCTGAAATTTTGAGCTGCTTCGGTTGATACATTGAGAACCGCCCCGGGTTAGTTTGCTTTAAAATATACAAAAACATCAACCAGTGTAGTTCCACAATGCCCAGAGCAAATAAACAAAATTTTACATTCACAGACATGGCCTTAAGAGCTCGTTGAATAAATTGCTGTGTTTATCTGTGGAGGTTTCACAATTTTATGGCAATAAAACACCTCCACTTAGATGAAAATATTCAAGAGACGTCTTTATTGGCAAAACAAGATTAAGCAAACGCAGCTGCTGTTAATGTATGACTTGTTGTCTCCTGTAGCTTGTGTATGGTTACGCAGTAATTCACATGTTAAAGAATCAGATTAAATTGCAGGAGGTCGCCATGTGACCATGCGGTACTTTTGGTTGTTAGTAGGCTACAGGTTTCTGCATGAGTATCCAACTGGTTTAGAAGGTAGATCACATGAGTAATGTCATGTCATGTAAAATGACTAACTTTTATTGAAAACAGTCACTCTGAATCACTGCAGATGTAAACACTTAAAGAGATGATTTACCCAGATTTAAAATTCTATTGTCATTTACTAAATTGCCTCATGCTATTTCAAACTTGTATTACTTAAGAAGACATACATTGTGAAAAAATCCATAGTTACATCATAATTTTGGCAGCTGTGGTTGCCAGAATAATTTGTAAAAAATACTGAAAAATGGTTCATCAAAACAAGCTGAAGTATATACTAATATACAGAAGATGCACAGACTCATTCACTCAAACACAAAACACCATCATGCTCACACAACACTTAAATAATGTGATAAACATTCATTAAACAAAAGAAGCTGTAATATAAAATCCTAATGTACATAACTGAAAACAAAAACTATTAAGAAACATGATTATTTTTAACAAAATACTTTGTTACAGGGAATTCTGGGAATATCAGTTTAAAGTTTTTGACTGTAAATAATACATTGATTTGTAAATTTTTTACTTCTAAAAGCTGTACAATTAACAGCATTTTACTGTAAAATTACATGTAATGTCCGGTCAGATCTTTTACAGCCGTACTTTACTGTTTGCAGAAAGCATTCAGAAGAAGTATTTTTTTAGATTTAAATCATATTTTCTGATGTTTTTTTTACCTAATACCTTTTTGTGATTTTTAGTGAATTTAATTGAATCTACTAACTTAATAGAAGAGTTAAGATACTTTATGATGCTTTTCTTTTTTTTTGTCATTTTGCACATTGACGGCCTTAGTCTTTAATTAATTTTTATTATATTGAAAAATCACCTTTTCTTCTTCACAGAATAATAAAAGTCAGAAGAGTTAGAAATGACTCGATGACTCTTTTTCATTTGTGTCAATTATTTTCTTCTAAAAGATGAATTATTTGTTGCAGGCTGGTCTCGAGAGTGATGTGGATTCAGCTTTTAGACATGTAAGCGTCTTTCTGCACTTCTTTGCTGTGCCATAATATAAAAAGTCGCCTAGACACCAACTCTGTAGTTAAAAATAGTCCCTAACTGTTTTCTCGTGATCAAAGCTTGCACGAATCGAACAACATAAACAAGTGGTGACACTCGACTTGTGAGTAACCGATCCCTTGCACTCCCATCTGTGTCTGCACACGGGTCAACATGTCTGAACGTTGAAAATGTGTGTCCTGCTGAGCTGTGTTCAGGTTGTGAAGTGGCTGTAGCAGATAATGGCATCAGGTGGGTTTGTGTGTGTGTGTGTGTATGAAGGTGTCTGGGGAGCAGTCTACACCTGCTTGTTCTCTTCAGTGCCCACTGGGGGCTGGATTCCCAGAATGCCTTTCAGGCAGCTGTTGACAGCCAGCACTGTGCCCTGGCCTCCCAAAAGGCTCTTGGGATGAGCTGCTTAAGAATGTTTGCTTGTGTGTGTTTGAGGGCGTTAACACAATGTGTGTTCTGCAGAGAAAGTCATAAGACACTTGTTGTAAGTTTGTATGTGTGCTTGTTTGTGTATGTGAGGGCTTAAAATATGTGGTAGTACTGTTTATGTATTAGGGCTGTCATAAAATATATAGTAAATACAAAGCAGTGTAATTTTTTTAAATGCATTTATACTACAGGTCTTTGTATCTGTATGTTTATATTTTTATGTACATTAACATAATATATTATATAATGTTATATTATATTTTATATATTATACATAATATGTGTGTATATTATGTATAATATATAAAATTGTGCTATAGTCTGTTATTTTCTAACCCATATTGGCTTGATAGTTTAGGTCCTTGTATGATTTATTTATTTGTTTATTTTTAAATTGATATAATTTTCTAGAGTTCAAGTAATGGCAAGTATTCGAACAACCTTGTGTCGTTTATGCTTAACGGGCAACAGTTTTCAATTAAACCTCTTAAATTATTCTCTTTAATTAGGGACAACTTTTACGAAAAAAAAAAACTACACATTTTTGCCCATTACCAAGATTTCACTTGGCTTGCAAACATATTTAACATCATTCTTTTCAGTATGCTTATGTCTAAGAGAAAAACTCAAAATCTCAATTTCAAAATCTCATGTAAATATGGTTGTGAGGTTTTTAATTTGAATTTAATTTATTTATTTTTTAAATGTTTTCCTACAGTTAACGAAGAATCATGTCATAGGTGTTCATATTGAAATTAGCGTACAAAAGTGAAGCAAAATCTGCGAGAAGTTTTCTCTTCTCGTGCCAAGCAATTAAAACTTGCTTGGCACAGTTTTAATCACGACCCAATAAGGACATTATGATTCCTCGTGACATATATATCACAATGTCTATTGCATCACGAAGTAGTTGGCCGTAACCAGCTATAGTCTGTGTATATCAGATTGCATGCTCACACATTCCCTCAACAAGAGTTAAGAGACCTCTCGAGTTCCCTCACACAGTTGTACCACGACGTTAATTTTCACCCTCCTGAAGTCCTTCACTTTACAGATCCAGTTACTGGCCCCTCTCACCTCCAAACATGACCTACATAAAAGGTCTGAACCTTCCTGTGACCCACGTCCATACACACACACACACACACACACACACACAAGCAAGCACATGTATACTAAACGTCTCGTTGTAAATAATAAGGCTCTAACTTGGCTCGAGCTTTAGTCATTGGCATCTAGCTCTACAAAATAAACTAAGTCCACTTTTAGTCCATTTTAGTCAAGGAGTATGATTACATGTGCAATTTTACACTGGTAACAGTGTCGTTATCAAGGAAATGCTGAGAAAGGTCTGGCTGCAGACTTGAACTTGCACTCTCAGTACTTGCATTCTCAGACTTGCAATCTCAGACACTTGCGCTTCTGCGAGTGACGTCACTTGCAGTCTTTTTTTTTTTTTTTTTTTCTATTTATTGATTATTTTCTGTTTGAATCTCTCAACAGTTTACAACAGTAGCCAGGTGGTGAAAGCAAGAAAAAAGAAAGTGAAAGTTTGCGTATTGTGTTTATGGCCGTCTGCTTGCCTTGTAGTACATTTAATAATAACTATACATAGAATTTTATCTTTTAATTGCACTTAATGTATCTTAACACATTAAGCCATATTAAGTGTTTATGGTTTTCTACGAGAGGAAACAACTTAACGAGAAACTTTGCGCATTGCGTTCATATTCTGCTGTTCTGTAGCCACAGATTTGTTGGTCTTGTCTTCGTTATGTGTGTCTTATATTTGTTGTGTCTTGTCTCCATTGGCAATGCACACGATTCGTGTCGAATGCAAGTGATGTCGCAAGTAGCGGAAAGTGCAAGCGGCGATTGCAAGTGACATTGTAATTTTGTTTCTTTTTTCTTGTCTTCACCACCTGGCTACTGTTGTAAAATGTTGAGAGATTCAAACAAACCAAAATAATCAATAAATAGAACAAAATAAAAAAGACTGCAAGTGACTGAGAATGCAAGTACTGAGAGTGCAATGCAAGTCTGCAGCCAGACCCTATTGGGGAAATGCTTTGAGCGAAAAGTGATCAGCATACCTGCAGTTATCGAAAAGTGTTTGGAAGATTGTAATTATGCTGTTTAACTGTCTGCTGAACTGAGTAAGAATTGCAGAGAGAGATGATAGTGTTTCTCAGTGTATTTGCGGTAACTTGAGCGAACATGTCACAGCGGTGCCCCTAGCCAAACCAGATCAAAGGCCTCCACACACGCACAGGGGTCTCTTTGTTCAGTGTGATCTCATGTCCCAGCTGGCTTATGTCATCCTAGCGCTACAACATTACAGTACAACCTGCCCCAAGGCTGGCTCAGGTAGAAAACATTATAATAGTCTAATACAGCACATGCAGGTGTGTGTGCGAGCAGGTGAGCGACTGCATAGGATTCCTAATAATAAAGGTTCTAATAATAAAGCTTCAATTTTTTCACACCTTAAGTTCAGCAAAAACATTTTTGATCTTGTTATTTATATGAGATGCAGAACTTGCACACTAGCAGCTTTGAATGTGTGCATTTTTTCAACTTATGTAAAAAGGTTAAAAATACATGCATACAACTTTTGTTCAACTTTAATATGTTTGTGAATATTCTGTCATTGACATTACTAAATGGGCCCAGGAATACTTCCAGAAACTACTGTCGGTAAACACAATCCGCCGTGCCATGTGCAGATGCCAAATAAATCTCCATCATGCAAAAAGGAAACCATATGTGAACATGGTCCAGAAGCGCCGTCGTGTCCTGTGGGCCAAGGCTCATTTAAAATGAACTGTTTCAAAATGGAAAAGTGTTCTATGTCCAAATTTAACATTCTTGTTGACAATCACGAACGCCGTGTCCTCGGGCTAAAGAGCAGCAGCTGGAAACCTATATCAGGCAAAAATGGGACAAAATTCCAATACCAAAACTCCAGAAACTCATAACCTCTATGCCCAGATGTCTTTAAAAGAAGGTTAGATGCTACACCATGGTAAACATGCCCCTGTCCCAACTATTTTGAGACCTGTAGCAGGCATCAAATTTGAAATGAGCTCATTTTGTGCATAAAATTGTAAAATTGCTCAGTTTAAACATTTGTTATGTTATCTATGTTCTATTGTAAATAAAATATTGGCTCATGTGATTTGAAATTCTTTTAGTTTTCATTTTATTCAAATAATAAAAAATAAAAGTCCCAACATTTCCAGAATTCGGGTTTTATTAGTAGTAGCATATTGGTATTTGACCTATATTATAGATGACTAATTATTATTATTATTAACAGTTCTTTAAAGACATTTGTTTTGGTAACACTTTATTTTAAGGTGTCATAATACAGAGTAATTACCTAATTAAGTACTTAGTAGTAACCGTTGTACTTACATGAAACAAATGTACCATGTGACTAAGTTATGGAACAGCCTGTACTTACAGTTTGTAATTATGTACATGTAATAGGCAGCTACTGTTACACATATGTAACAGACCGAGTCTGTTACACAGCTACAAGTACACTTAAGTACAATCTTGATACAATTTATTTTAAGTAGCTTATGCTTGTGTAATATTCTGTCATTTTAATATAATTAGAAAGGTATTACATGTATTTTAGATGTGTACTGGTGGGTTAAAATCAAACTAAGCTGCAGCTGGATAAAGTGTACAGTATAGATACACATGAAGTACACTTAAGTACAATCTTGAAACACTTTATTTTAAGTAGCTTATTTATTATTATTTATTTTTAAATAAAGCTTTATATATGAATGCTAATGTGATCATGCCTGGTTCAGACAACTCTTTGAAATACTCCACCAGACCAAATGTGAAATAGCGTGTTGAATGCAAATGTAGATGTTACTGACTGTCAGTTTTTACTGTACTCATGTGAATCTGTCCGTATTTCCACTAACATTTCTTTAGTATTTCTTTTATTTTCCCAGGAACTTTGCCACTGCACTATGAACCACAGACTGCGTCTGCCAGTGTGAAGCGAACACCATGTTCTGTGTACAAGAAACGGGGTCTGTGCCATGCATCGCTTAAGAACATTCCTCTTATTCCAACGGAGTTCGCACTACCCTCTGCCAAATTCTACCCTCTACCAGGTCCTCCAAAACCTTCTCTACAACACCTGTGATGAGAGATGTGTCTACTAGCTCCAAACAGAGGCGTGTTTTAGAGCCTGCTTCCCACTTAATCACAAACCAGCTTTACAAGTCAAACTCTGTTGCTTTGAATACTATTAATGTTCAGAGACATTTGGAGCTTTTGCTAACTAGTTATTTGCACAATGCAAACTTCAGCTTAGGATAGTTAAAGGAGAAAAATGAGTAGTCCTAAAGAAATTTCTTCAGATGTGTGGCCTAGGATTTTTTCCACATTTTATAGCTTGAATTTTAAAGAGGTTTTAATGTAGTTTGAGTGGCTTCGCTTTGATATGCGTTCCTTGAATCCACTTGAGAGAAGCCCTCACCGCAGGGGCTACTAAGGGGGAAGAGTGCAAAGAAACATAAGCGCACAGGCTCACCAGATGTGTAATTACTTAATTTCCTCACATATAAAACAATGCTATAATTAAAAGGAAGTATGAAATTTACCACAAGTGGCCCAAATAATTTATGAAGGAAACTAATTCAGTGCGTATGACTATTAGTGCAATACCAAAAACAAAATAATATTTCAAAGATGTTGTAACACAACTTTATTTGGAGATGTTCCACACTTTGGATGTGGTGTAATTGTTCATATGGTTTTGGGCCCTGCATTAGTTGTCAATACATTGTAAAGCTTAATAAATGTTTAAATTTTTTTTAAAAGTTAATGGATTTATTTAGAAAGGACGTATTGAATGTTACCGTTATTTTATTTTCTATTTCACAAAAACCGTCCAGTTTCCACCAAAAAATTAAAATAAATAGCACAAATGTTTTCAACACTGATAAAAATTCAGCTGTGCCAGCACATGAATACATTACATTCAAATACAAAACTTAATTAAAATTTTAATAACATTTCACAATATTACTGTTTTTACTATGTGTTTGGTCAAATAAATGCAGCCTTGGTGAGCATATGATACTTCTTTCAAAAACATGTGAAAAATCTTACCAACCAACCTAACATTTGAACGGAAGACTAAGGTAAATTGTGACTGGAAAGTTTACTATATTACACACACACTCTTTAAAGTGTCTCCTCTTCCACAACTGGGAATTATGGAATACAGTATCTACTGGATAAGTCAGGTATTGGAGACCAATGGTAAAGGCCTCATGATTTTATGACAGATGACGGTCCAATTCTGAGATGTAGCACAACCAGCCATTTAATCAATAAAACACACCCCTGGACACAATAGGTTTCTGGAAGCGTCATTTTAGAAGCTTTGATTGTAACAGACTTTCATTTAAGCAAAGAAGTCCCAATACATTGAGCCTTTTAAATGATCTCTTTTTAGACTCACAGAACAGATTTCCATAACAAAAGCATTGGGGTTTACGTGGCATTGTCTCAACACAAGACAGAGAAACGTATTGTTTTAGCTGACAGTGAGCCGATGAACTGTCAATAATTTAAAAAAGGGGTAGCCCAAAGAAAAAGCCTGCTTTTCATAATATTATATAATCTAATACTCCGTGTTTTACCTCTCACAGATGTTCTGGCTGCGTGTCTGATTTTACTGTTGCGATGTTGACTGCAAATGGGTGAGTAATGTTTTGACAAGCAAGCACAACACTGATATTTGTAGTAGCACAGATGCAGTCTGGCAACATTACAATTACTTTTTCATTTAGTTCTTTGACAAACTGCTGAAAACAGTGTAGAAAATGCTCAGCACATCTTGATTTTCAGATTTTTCTTCAGACTTTTTGCGCCACCAATACGATCAACTGGACACGAGCAACTTAATTGACAAAACACACACATGTCTCACATTCCCACAGAGAAGCAAAGTTGTGTGATTCCTTCACAGTCTCCGTATCAGCCATTACGACACACAAAGGACCTTCATCCCTGCAGATGGAAGTCTCTGTGTTTAAACATTCACAGCCTAGCCTGAAAAGAGTCACATAATTCCAGCAAATTGGACACAGTGATTAGTGCAGGGGAAAAAAAAACACACAAAAAACAGCCCATTCATAACTTCAGCGGTCGGGAGAAATGCAATTATTCCCAGAGGGTTTGACAAAGGGTGAGAATTTATGCCGCAAAAGTAATTTTATGTTTGTTTTCTTTATTTTTAAGACATTTGCACAGATCCATCAAACTGTCACGTCTTGTGCATATATTCAGGAAATGTCTTTCAGCTCGTTTGAGAAAAGAGAGTGAGAGAAAAACATTGACTGCTTAGTTTATTTCTTTATTTTTTCCTGTCTTGTAGAAAGTTGACACCCGTCCACAGTTGTGTTTTAGCTCACGTAAATCACGCTTCTTAACATTTTCTGCTAGCTTGGTTATTCCACTCACTTTTGTTCAGTTTACCTGATGGGTCGCAATTTTCAAACACATTTTCTGCAGTGTTTTAAAAAAGTACGCAGACACACTGTAAATGGATGAGTAATCTGGCACATGCTGTTATTCAAGCAAATCATTTAGATGTTGCAGTTATTGTTTTCTTGTGCCATTTTAAATTAAGGGCCCTTGCTTTCTAAAAGATGGGGGGTTTACGACTATCAGGCCTGTTTTTTGAGCCTTGTGTCGCATTACCAAAAATCCTGGCAACTCTTTTGGATGTATGGGATCCTCATGGATATAACGAAGCACAAAGAATGAATAGAATGATGTGAAAGAGTGATGCATAAAAGAGAGATTGCATGTTGATAAAGGGAGTAAGTGTTTTTAAAGGATTTCTGTATTTATTTGTTTCTTTTTATCTATATTTTCGGTAAAAGAAAGTCTGGAAATCTATCAGAGGAGAAGAGAGGGGCGGGAAAGTTAGCATTAGGACAAGTTTGCCTTTGCACTTTTGCATGACCCGGTATGTTAACTAAATCTGGTGGTGAAATATACCTGCGGAGACAGACAGGTAACCTTTCATTACGGCCATAATCCCTCTTAATAACAGAGCTGTGATGTCTGATATGCCCCATTACTCTGAGCAGCAAAAGACAAGCTGCTGTTAAACTCTAACAGCAGCCTAAAGATATGTGAATGAACCCCACACACGCACACACAATCACCCACCATATAGATGTAGAAAATATACATATAAAAGCACAACAAAAATACGCTAAAAACTGTTTTTCTTATATTCTTTAGTAAGTGTGTGTGTCAAAATAATACCACAAAATACAAAATACTCATAGATTTTATCATTAAATCTTCATTCCTTAAGTAAAAAGTTAATAATATTTTAAAGCAATTATACAAAGTATTAAAAAAAAGTTTGATGGGAATATACTTTCTTCTAAAGGATTTTTTTCTCTCTTAATATTCTAGTGAGTGAAAGATAGCTTCTTGCACTTTTTTATTTCTTTATTATATTTAATGAAAAAATACTGACCAGCTATGTGCATTATGTAATATTGTGAAGATACTTTTTAGCTTGTGTTCTCCCTTTAATTTTCTGCAATTCAAATTACCAAAACATTCAAGAGATACTTTCCAAATGAGGATTTGATTTTTATGTTTTAGAAAATTAGCAAATGGGATCGGAGCTGATTTTAATACTTTTAATCTGATCTACCAATTATTTGGGAAAAAGCTACAGCAGTTAGTGTGAAGCATTTCAATTATTAATGTTAATACTGTTAATACAGTATTATTCAATCAAAAGGGATGGTTTTATTTGCATTTATTTATTTTTATTTGCATGTTTAAAAAAATAAATAAAATACATTTGTTTAAATGAACAAAACTGTGAACTCCACAAATAGTGTTTTTTCTTCTTTTTATTATTAATCTTATCAAATATATATTATTCTAATACTATATTTACAGAGTAGGCTAACTTTTAGATTTGGCTTGTGTGTATGGTGTACTTTTATTTATTTACCTTTTTATTTTTAATCACTTGACCCTCCATACAGCAAAATGAAATAATACAACTACTAATGAATTATTATTATTAATAATAATATTATTTTATACAATAATACATTATTAAATGGCTTCAGATGTAAAATATAATAGATTATGATAATGTTAATATTTCTTATCCAAGTTCACCAGAGATATAAATTATTGATATACGTATTTATTTATTAGATATCTAAGCATGTCCTTAAGCTGTCAAGCTGTTGTGTAAATTAGGCACATCATCATAATGGAAATGTACCTTACCTGTACCAGTCCAGTCCGTTGTCATAGTTACGGTCGAAGAAGTGCGGCTCGGCTCCGACCGCGCGGATATCTGGATGCACGCGCAGAAACTCCAGCAACGCGCGCGTCCCCCCTTTTTTCACCCCAATGATGATCGCCTGAGGCATCTTCTTACTGCCCTCACCTAAAGCACTCAGTTTACCTGTATCAAAATACGATTCTCCCGTCTCCAAATCTACATCCAGTGAGTTTGGCATCGTTCCGTGCGCCTGGAAAACGCGTCTGTCAGCATCAATTAAAGGTAAATC
The DNA here is from genome assembly GCF_936440315.1 of Barbus barbus. Lineage (NCBI taxonomy): Eukaryota > Metazoa > Chordata > Actinopteri > Cypriniformes > Cyprinidae > Barbus > Barbus barbus. Next base: position 21,969,252 of record NC_136716.1, read on the forward strand.
CTCTTCACGGACACTTTCGAGCCGGTGGATCAAGCTGTGGTGCCTTATCACGGTCCATTTCTGAAGAAGTCTCTTTCTCCTCAGCGACTCAAAATCTTTAAGTTTCGAGGCGTAAAATCCCTCCACTGGACCCGCTTCTCTTCTCTCTGTGGGCATGCAGGTCCCGCATCGCTCCGTGAGGCAGTGGAGAAAGTATAAAGACGCGAGTATAGACAGCAACATGACCGCGAAGGTCTTAAAGATGCTCTTGGACGGAGGGTCCGAAAGGACGCGGCTAAATGCCATGTCGGTCCACGGGTGGCATGAGCTGGAGAGACAGCCATGCTAGACTGGCATTATTCAGTCTTGCCATCAAAAAATAAGGCAGAGTTTGGAGCTTGAGAGCATCAAAGCTGGATTAGAGTTCGCACGCGCCGCTCTCCAAAAACCCTTGCGCATATGTAAAGCTCCTTGTCGTTATGTAAACACTTACTAGTCTGAGAATTAGTTTAGTGCGAATTTTAAATTACTTTGTTAGAGGAGTTCATTTGGATTATTTCTTAAATAGTTTGTTTTCAGTCCAAATGTATAGCGAAAAAAGAAGCCCCTTTAATAAGTCCAAAATTCAAAAACTTGGTGAATTTGATTCTGATTTGTGAAATTCTGATAAACTTTCATAGCACTAGTTGCTCACACGTGTGTGCCTTGTATCTAACTTCAGAATGACGTCACCTGAAGTGACTGACATGTCGCGTGCCAATCAGGTTCCACAAACCTTTCCCGAGCGCATGTCATTTGCATGCCAGTAACCAATAGGATGCAGGTTGGGCAGAGCAGACTCCTGTCAGTTTCTGCTGGGGAACGGTCACGCTCGTGTTCAAAGCAAATGTCGCATTCAGCGCCCGTGGCTACAGCCGAACAAATGCAGGTTTGTAGTTTACGCAAGGTGGTTGTAGAGAAATCAAGACATGGTTTATAGATTCATAATAATCACCATGTTCACCAAATAAATTAAAAAGTAACTACACTGCTAAGACTCAAATGCCTCTCCAATCAACGTTATAATATAGTTGTTAAGATTGTAAACATTATTTTGCAGTAAATCCCTTACTTAAGTCAGGCCAAAATGCTTTGTCATTTTCAGTTTGGAAATATATAGAATTTTAAGATAATGCTAAACATATGATAAGCCATTGGATAGAGGAAAAAATTAGTATGAAACTGATACGTTGTTTGATTTCTTGTGCAAGTGTGTGTTTACACAGTCACAGTAATGGTTTAATAAGATTATTTCAGACATGCATTACTGCATGACTAAATCTATAAACATTATCTCCAAATCTATAAGGCGTTTGCACTTCATCATTTGTGCTTATGATTCAAGAGATTCAAGATTTTTTATTTGTCACATACACAATTATACAGAGTATAACCAGCAGTGAAATGTAGGTTATGGATAAGAGAGAGAGAGAAAAAAGTTGGTGTTCATTCCATCACAGTTTTCACCACTATTTATCTTTTATGTCCTTACAGATACATCACTGAGAGAACATTTGGCTCTTCTTTTGCTTTTCCCTTAATCCGTCATTCTTCCAACTCCGATTACACTCGGACCTCAGCGCACTTCAGGCCACCAAGGACGACAGTCATTTTTTTCCCCCTGTTGTTACCGTATTCTCTTTCCTTTTTTAATAAAGAGAAGAACACAACATGGTGAAATAAAAGTAAAAGCAGCACATTATTTCTTTACAAGTGAACAAGAACAGAACCAAATGTTTCACATCTGCTCCTGTAGTTTGCAGCATTACCATGAGAAAGCCAAAGGAGTGTTTCAATGCAGTACAGCCCACTGCTTCAGAATAGAGATGGAGACCTCAGTGAGAACACGGCTTGTTTGTGCCAGATGTCCCCGTGATGAGGACACAATGCAAGGGCTGACTCGCATTTAACAAATCACACCATGGCCTTTTTCGGCCATCCCGGGAGAAAGAAGAGGCAACAACCATAGCCGGGCCATCCCCCTGCGATGCCCCCTGGGTCAAATGTTTTTGCACCACCATTATCGGTTTCATGATAAAGGAATGTGCAGAAACGCTGTTTCTGAGTGGACAAGCCAGTCCACTGAAATTTAAAACGCAGGCTGAGAGAACTTCATTGCACAATATTGTGCCAGTGTTTATGCATTTTTGTGTTTGACCTTGCAGTTTTGTTACTGCAACTTTTGTAGAAGTATGTGTTTTTTTTTTTTTTTATCTCTTCAGTAACACAGAAGAGGAAATCTCAGAGCGCTATTATACAATGCGTTTGGTTTGAATAAAAAATGTAAGAGCATATATACAAATATCTATCGTTTATCTTTGTTATATTTACTCTGGATACTTAGAGTGTATTGAATTATAAAACAGGCTCAAGTATTTACAACAAATAATTGCAAGTATCTGCTGTCATTTGTTTAGAGAGTTCAGATATATCCATTTTGAAATCAAAATACAGTTTTTTTTTTAAAGATAAACAAGATGTTATCATTTTTTCTTTGTTTTGTTAATAGGATCTCAATGTTTTTATGGTCAGCAAGCGTCACCTCAAGTAGACGAGAAAACTTCTTATTCATCAGACATGTGAATCCTGAGCTCCCATGGTTTGCTGCAGTGAAAAGCTTGCTGTAGTTTTCACTGGACAGCTTTATGTGTGGATTTGGGACATCTGAGCATGAGAGAGACATCTTTACGGCCAGTGCTATCGGAAAAATATAGGGCAGGTAATGCAGTTCAGTCATAGAAACAGAAGGGCATGTGAGGAAACGGTCTAGTAAAACTCTGATTTCAGGATGTCCAGACAGATAGTTGGACATATAGATAGATTAGTGTGCTTTATTATGATATATTTGAATACAACTTTTACTTTTCCTGCATGTAGTACACAATTGGCTGAGAGGATTTATGCATCCAAAGTCTAAGCAAATGGTTAGAAAATGTATTTAGATACATAAACACATCTGTGGTTCAGCCGTGCAACCAAAGTGTTTTTCCGGTACTGAAGAGGAAGGATTTTCATTGACAACCGCGGAAATGCAAATAAATAATGCTCTTAGTCAAATTAAGAGTCAGATTTGAAATACTACTTAAATGTTTAGATCAAGATTGATTGCAAAGAACCGCCCGAGGCTTATTTACATCAAATTTTATACCTTTATGGGTGCAAACAATAGACCCTCAATGTAAAATAGATTTAGAGAAAAAGTGTGACAGTGTTCATTAATCAGATTTCGAATTCCTAATTAAGTGCAAATGTGATTAACTGTGTGTGTGATTTAGTGTTTGTGTGTGTGTGTGTGTGTGTGTGTCACACATTCCTACCTCTAAGAGGCAGCAGGACTCAACCCAACTTGGAGAAGGTTTGATATGCAATACAGAGTGAGAGTGACAAGAGTTGCATGGGGGTCATCCATAGAGAATGACTATTGCATGTATAACACAAATAACATAGTTTGGAAAATATGAGAAGTTAAAATGGACGTTCCAAATGGACTTATGGAAATGTGATACATGGCTTCCACAAATCCAGTCCACAAAATAGAGATTCCAGCCGATAGAAATGATATTGAAACTTTTTACATTTCCTGTGTATATCACTCTAATACAATGCTCTGGTCAGAATATCTCTTTCTCTATCTCTCACATTGATCACACTAATGGGCCTGGCTTTGGAGATGAGTCTCGCAACCTTCCCGTGTGACTCTCATCTCAGCTCTCCTCTACCAGAGGCCCTTTGAGAAGATGACTCAGTCATTAGATGGATTGCTTTCTTACATAAACAAATGTCAGCCGTGTTCCCGACCTCCCTGTTATACTCTGCTGTGGGACCAGAAGCATATGTGATATCAGAAGTGTAGAAACCTAAACAAACTCTTGCAGCTAAAGAGTAACCGTTCATTAAAACGCAATAAAAATGTTTGACTCTCCTTTGCAAGAAAAAGTGTCTCTTCGTGAATTTTGATGGCATATAAAAATATATATGCAAATAAAAGTTAAAAAATGTGTATGTGTATATATATATATATATATATATAAATGCCAGCCAGATTCTCAGCCAATTAGATTCTATAGAATGTATTAGTTAGAAGTTTTTTTTTTTTTTAAATCACTTGTATCACTTGGCAATTTAAAGTGACTAAGCAGAGAATAATTTCACCTATTCCAGCTCTTGGATTTACTACATTCCTCACAAATTATTTTGAGCTGAGCCAGATGTCATTCTTCTGTGTTGGAATGTAAATGAAAATACTGCAAATGATGACACACTCCATTCTAATCTCTCCTGATTGACAGGTTCTCAGATTTTTCTCAAAGGGTCTGCAAAGCTTGCAGGCAAAAGCTGGAGAGATCTCCCTACTCTTGCCTTGTCCAAAACACCAAAGAGAAGAGCTGGAGGAAGCCACTGAAAGCCTAAAAACCAGATTCCCAGCAAACAAGTTAAAATATAGAGGGTAATAAAATATGTTTTCTTTATTTTTTTATCTGAGTGAGTGTCACAGATCGGTCAGGCTCTCTCACCATCCAATCACAGCGCACACACTCACCTGATTATTGATTAAACACACCTGCACTGCATTTGCACCCTCATCAAGATGACTTTATAAGCACACACCTCACTCCACTCCAGTGTCTGGTCTTGTTCATACGTAGTGGACTCTCTATGCAATGGCATAGTTCCAGCATAGTTCCAGCATAGTTCATCCGGCTCTTAATGATTTAATCTATGCCGTCATTGGAATATCTGAAGGCCTGGTTTTTCCATCACTCATCATTAGAACCCATTGGCTCTCGATTTTAACTTATAGGCTACTTGCTCTTATGAAAAAGTACCATAGTTCTTAACTGTAGCATTTGTTATAATAAGGCTAGCCTATTAATCATTACCACGCCAATAATGACTTTTTTAAAATTTTTTATTACTCTATATTGCATTTGTTATGAGAAACAACAGCCTTTAGAAACAATGGCTACAACATGCCACATTTGTAGTATAAATCTTTAGATACAAATCTATTCCCTTAACAGATTATCTGTTATAAATTCTACAAGTTAGACTAAATTTACCACAATAAATAAGCCTGCAGTAAAACGTGATAAATTATAGTAAAGGCGGTCATCGGTAGTTTAAAAATATTTTAATATTATGTTAGTGCTGGTGCAAGATAGTTTTTTCCTCTTTTCATCAGTCTTTTTAGTTTAGATAGTGTTCCACTTTCTCCATAGCATTTTAAAGTGTCAGTTTCTCAATGGAATTCAAATATATCGCATATTTTACCATAATTTTACCACCTCCCCCCATTCCCCCCACAAACTACGCCCCTGTCTCTATGCTACACACAGCTATACTTTGTACTTACCTCCATCGTGTACTTGGCACCTGTGCTCCTCTCCAGCATATGTCCTCTCCGTTGTGTCTCCCTGGGTTGCTCCATTGAGGTGTGTGCTGTCATCCATTCCTCCTCCGTTATTGCCACGATCTCCTGTAAGGAAAAGACTCTGATTACCTTCCTCACCAAACCTTTGCATTGAACATTCTACTTACCTGCCATTTACCTCTGTTGCTGTTAATAAATGCCATCTGCATTATTCTAATCTTCTGTGTGAGTCTCATTCTGTAATAGTGAGAGCACACACATATTTTTATGCTAGTTTTTGATGGATAATCATTTATAATTTGCAATCAAATACTGTAGCATCTTTCATCCTTAAGCATGAACTTCCTCTCCCACCGATATTTACATGCAGGAAGATCTGACCCGGTCACACGGAAAATGTGTAATGAACACTATTTGTTAATGTCACATTCTAGCCTAATGCCATTAACCAGGACATAAGCAGAGCTCTCATTTAAACAGTTAGCGTTTTTTACTAGATCCAAACTGTATAATTAAATTTCTGCCATCCATGACTTGTTAATATTTGTTAGAGAGTGAAAGATACATTGTTAGCTGCACTGCATAATCAAAGAGTGATGACAAATTAGAGTGATTTTGCAACAGGGTGCTTGTTGCTTCTCTTTTGTCTTGCTTGCCTTTCAACAGAAAGCTCAATGGCTCTTTAGGGCAACCAGACTTAACTCAACTGTTTGGTTATGCTTGTCTGTATCATTTATTGTATTAGAATATTTCACATTTCCTTAGCCGTCTACTTTGATCTATACCTGTTTGTTTTTCAAGTCATCCAATACTAAAGACTGTAAAGTTATCCTAATTAGAGCCCCTAAAGTAAAAAGGGTAACTGAAGAAAAGTTCTCAACTGCAAAAGGAACGACTCCACTTAAGAATACACTTGAGTGTGACATCAGACGCCTCCAGCACGTTTAAAGGTTTTCACAAGTGCCTGAATAGCTCCACTATTCTCTAAAGTGGTATGTTAAGGGAGGCGCTGATGGAGACAGGTTTTTTTCTGTTTTGTTTGCTTTAGCTCTGCGGTGTAATTGATACTCTGCAAAATTGTGCTGACCTGTTGGTCTCATTGAGCATTGTTTTTAAGCAAGAAATTACAGTCTGGCGTCAGACTCTACTTAGTGACTCTGGGTGGGGTCTGGGGTGGTTGATAAAGCTTTTGAAGGCACACGTTACACAAGAAAGAATGTATAGGTTGTGTGTTTGAGTGTGGTCTGACTGATAAGATATGTGTTTAAAAATAGTAATGGTAGACAAATAGTTACTCATTCACTCTCAACATCATTAAAACAAATATTTCTCTTTTTTTTTCTTTTCAACTTACGTTATTAACCAGCGTATTCAATGTCTAGGTCTTTAAAAAACAGCTAGGCAGGGTTAAACTATTTACATAATAGTTATGCTTTAGGTATGCAGAGATAAATATTTGGTTTCTTTAATGCTAGCCAGAAAGAAAGGATCAATTTAAAGCTTTATTTTTCTGTTTTTGACCTACTTTTGTTCTTGTTCTTTGATTGTGCATGTGTGTATATGTTCCCTTCCAGGAACGTCGAGCTGCGTCGGAGACGCTATGGGAACGCTCTCAGCGTCATTCCGCTCTGAACATCCTATGTCATCAGTCCAATAGAAGGGCGACGCGTCACGGGCGGGGTGACGTCACGACCAGGAAGTATATAAGCACGTGCGGCGGCGCCCGCGTTAGCTTTCTGTCATTCAGCAAGCGCTCTGTATGTTGTCAGTCCTATTCTCTGTTTGTGAGTCTTATTTAGTGTTGTCTGTCCTTTTTGAAGCTAGACATGCCTAAAAGCAAGACCAAGACAGGGGGCGATTCCAGATCGCGCTTCAGATTGTGTGTTACTCCTTGCCCACGCTACATTACTGGGGAGGACACACATAATCTGTGCGTGGTCTGCCTGGGTGCGGAGCATGCGGCAGCGGCTCTCGAGGGAGCCGACTGCCCGCATTGTGAGCGGCTCTCGCTGCGCACACTCCGCACCCGGAGGGCTCTCTTCGAGGAGAGAGCCTTTGTGAGCGTCCCACGCGGTGCTGGCCCCGCTTTTGCCGAGGCAGAGCGGCGGCTGCACTCGTGGGGCTCACAGGCTGATCTGGCTGGCGAGGGTGAGACGGGCATGTCCCTATCTCCCCCCGTATCCGCCAGATCTGGTGTCCCGTCTCTCGAGGAAGCAGTTCCTTCCTCCCGAGATGAGGACTCGACGCTTCGTCTCTCTTCCTCCGAGGAGGTTGGGACGGCGAGCGTCGATGAGGGTTCGCCGCCTCCGCCCCAGTATGAGGAGCTTTTAGAGGTGGTTACACGGGCAGTGGCCAAACTAGACATCAGTTGGCCCCCCGAGAAACTTCCTGTGCCGCGCGCTAGTTTACTCGATGAGCGTTTTCTGCGCGCGCGGCAGCCACCTCTGCGTAGGAGCCTCCCGTTTTTCCCCGATCTCCACATCGAGGTGTCGAGATCGTGGGCTAAACCATTCTCGTCCCGCCCGTTCGTCCCCGCGTCTCATTACTACGGTAATGTGCGGGAGCTGGACGTGCGCGGGTACAGAGCGATGCCCCGGGTCGAACAAACGCTCGCGAGCTATCTGTCACCCGCGGGGGCGTCAGCTCTGAAGGCTCCTACCCTGCCCACTAAGCCTCTGCGCACCACATCATCCTTAGTGGGCAGGGGGTATGCGGCAGCAGGTCAGGCCGGTGCGTGTCTGCACACTATGGCAGTGTTACAGGCGTACCAGGCCGAACTGCTGAGAGAGTTAGACGAGGGCGGTGATATTAGGCCAGAAGATATTTCAGAGCTTAGGAGAACCGCTGATCTTGCCCTCCGCGCCACCAAGGAGTCGGCCCGTGCCATCGGCCGCTCCATGGCAGCTATGGTGGCGACGGAGAGGCATTTGTGGCTGACCCTGTCGGAGATAAAGGAGAAAGACAGGGTCTGCCTCATGGACGCCCCGCTTCAGCCTTCTGGTCTGTTTGGCGACTCCGTGAGTTCGGTTGTCAACAGATTCCAGGAGGCTCGCAAGCAGGCGGAGGCGTTTCAGCGGTTTCTCCCCCGCCGCTCTCTAACTCTTGGGGCTGCTGGGCGGGAGCAGTCCCCTCCGCATACCAGCTCCTCACACAGGGCTGCGCAGAAACAGAGCGTCGCCTCTCGCGCTCCCCCGCGGCGGAGCCGAGGGCAGCGGCGCTCTGTATCGAGGACCTCGAAGCCGAAGGCAGACCTGAGGGATGTCCTGGCGGCCAAGAGGTCCTCGACGAAGAAGTCCTGATGGGCGAGCCCCAGGACTACGGAGGGCGACCCCTACTGGGGTGGAGCGGCTTGCACCGCGGTACACGGTGACCGTCTCCCCTCGGTGCCCTCCGGGGATTTGTCTGTCAACCCTGCAGTCCCAGGGAACAGCAGGTCCCAGCGAGTGTTGCTCTCAGGTTACTCCGCCTGTGACGTTAGCGGGCCTGAGAAACGCGCCCCAGCCGCCAGATTACGCGTCTTGTCCCGGTACGCCGCATCGAGACAGCGGTCTGGCCGCTTCTCTGACACCAGAGGTCAGTCTCGAGAGACTGATTCCCTTAGTAGATCGTTCTGCAGCCTGGCAGCACCTGCCACACGTATCTCTTTGGGTCCTGCGGACGGTAGAGAGTGGTTACGCCATCCAGTTCGATGGGCCACCTCCGCCGTTCAACGGGGTTTGCGTGACCACGGTCCGCCCCGAGCAGGCTCTGGTCATGGAACAAGAGGTCGGCACTTTGCTGAGGAAGGAAGCCATCGAGTTGGTTCCGCCTCACGAAGTCCACGCCGGCTTCTACAGCCGGTACTTCATTGTTCCAAAGAAGGATGGGGGGCTGAGGCCCATATTGGATTTGCGCGTCCTGAACCGCTCAGTCAGAAAGCTGAAGTTCAAGATGCTCACTATCAGGCAGATTGTGTCTCAAATCAGGTCCGAGGACTGGTTTGTCACGATAGATCTCAAAGATGCCTACTTCCATATATCCATCCTTCCCCTTCACAGGAAGTTCCTGAGGTTCGCTTTCGGGGGCAAAGCGTATCAGTATCGGGTTCTTCCTTTCGGCCTAGCACTCTCACCCCGCACTTTCACCAAGTGTGTGGATGCGGCACTGGTCCCGTTGCGACTGCAGGGCATCCGCATACTCAATTATATCGACGATTGGTTGATTCTCGCTCAATCAGAGCAGTTGGCGGTTCGGCATCGAGATGTCGTTCTCGCCCACATGAAAGAGTTGGGGTTAAGACTAAACGCCAAGAAGAGTGTGCTTTCTCCAGTTCAGAGAACCACTTATCTAGGCGTAGTGTGGGATTCGACCGCGATGCAGGCTCGTTTGACCCCTGCTCGGATCGAGTCGATCCGCACGGCAGTCAAGAGAGTGCGAGAAGGCCAGCCATTCACTGTCAAGCAGTTTCAGAGGCTGCTAGGGCTTATGGCAGCAGCGTCCAGCGTGATTCCTTCTGGCCTGCTGTACATGAGGCCCCTACAGTGGTGGCTCAAGAACAGGGGGGTCTCCTTGAGGGGAGACTCGCTCCGCGCTGTCAAAGTGTCACGCCGTGGTGTCCGTGCCTTAGACATGTGGAGAGATCCTCAGTTCTTGGTTCAGGGCCCGGTGCTGGGAGCTCCGTGTCGCCGCGTCTCGCTAGCGACGGACGCATCCCTCACCGGCTGGGGTGCGGTCATGAGTGGCCACCCTGCCCGCGGTCTGTGGAGTGGTTGCCATCTAACGTGGCATATCAACAAGCTAGAGATCCTAGCTGTGTTCCGTGCGCTCAGGCACTTCCTCCCGGACCTAATAGATCAACACGTGCTGGTGCGCACCGACAGCACGACGGTGGTCTATTACATCAACCACCAAGGAGGTCTGTGTTCGCGCCCCTTGTACAAGCTGGCACGCCAGATCCTTGTGTGGTCCCAGGGCAAGCTCAAATCACTGAGAGCTGTGCACATTCCTGGGCATCTCAATGTGGGAGCAGACGTTCTGTCGAGACAGGGGCTGAGGCCCGGGGAATGGATGCTTCACCCAGAGGTGGTGAAGCAGATCTGGAAGGTTTTTGGCCAGGCACAGGTGGACCTCTTCGCCACTCGAGAGTCAGCGCAATGTCCCCTCTGGTTCTCTCTAGCTCCGCCAGCTCCGCTGGGTCTGGACGCTATGGTACAGACGTGGCCGAGGCTGCGTCTGTACGCCTTCCCCCCGATCGCTCTGCTCCCGGGAGTTCTGGCGAGAGTGCGCCGGGACGCGGTCAGCCTACTGTTAGTAGCACCGTTCTGGCCGGGCCGAGTATGGTTCTCGGACCTGATTTCTCTCCTCGACGGCACCCCGTGGCCGGTGCCGATCAGGAGAGATCTCCTCTCACAAGCCGGGGGCGCCATCGTGCACCCCCGGCCGGAGCTATGGAAGCTGTGGGTATGGCCTCTGAGGGGGCGCAACTCATAGCTTCCGGTCTATCAACCGAGGTTGTCGAGACCCTCCTTCAATCCAGAGCTCCCTCCACGAGGAAACTGTACGCCTTGAAGTGGAAGCTTTTCACTTCTTGGTGCGGAGATCGCCAGCTTGACCCAGTCAACTGCCCGGTTGGTACAGTTCTGGAGTTCCTGCAGGCCCGTTTCTCCGCAGGGTTAACCCACTCCACTGTTAAGGTCTACGTGGCAGCTATCTCTTCGTACCACGCCCTTATCGGTGGCCACTCAGTGGGCAGACACCCCCTAGTTACACGTTTCCTCCGCGGTGCGCTGAGGCTGAGGCCTCCGGTACGATCACGGGTCCCCACGTGGGACCTAGCTGTGGTATTACAGGCTCTGAGTAGGGTGCCTTTTGAGCCTATAGAGGAGATAACAGACAGACTCCTCACGATCAAGACCGTCTTCCTGTTGGCCATCACCTCTCTGAGGAGGGTGGGTGACCTTCAGGCCCTATCTTCGGCCCCTTCTCATATTGACTTTGCGCCCGGTTTGGCCAAAGTGTTCCTCTATCCCCGTGCGGGGTATGTACCTAAGGTTCCGACGGTCATACCACAGCCGGTCGTGCTTCAGGCCTTCTGTCCTCCTCCCTTCAGGGAGCCCGACCAGGAAAAGCACCACTGTGTGTGCCCAGTGCGAGCACTGGGTGCATACATCCACAGAGCTGCCCTGTGGAGGAAGTCGGACCAGCTGCTGGTTTGCTTTGGTCCGCCTAAGAGGGGTCTTCCTGCTACGAAGCCCACTCTTAGCAGGTGGATTGTGGATGCTGTCAATACTGCTTACGAGGCCTCTGGGCTTGCCCATCCGTTGGGAGTCAGAGCGCACTCAACTAGAGGTATGGCGGCCTCCAAGGCCCTTTGGGCAGGCGTCTCTGTCCAAGACATCTGCGACGCTGCTGGTTGGTCCACGCCCCTGACATTCGCCAGGTTCTATGACCTCGACATTCGAGCCACTCCAGGCTCCTCTGTTCTCTCGTCCTGACATCAGGCAGGGACTTGTCAGTCTGGCGGCGTGGGCATAGCGTTCCCATAGCGTCTCCGACGCAGCTCGACGTTCCTGGAAGGGAACGAACCAGGTTACGTATGTAACCCAGGTTCCCTGAAGGGAACGAGAGCTGCGTCTCGAAGCCATACTTCCGGCATCCCTGCCAGCGCTTGCTTCATGACATGAAGCTAACGCGGGCGCCGCCGCACGTGCTTATATACTTCCTGGTCGTGACGTCACCCCGCCCGTGACGCGTCGCCCTTCTATTGGACTGATGACATAGGATGTTCAGAGCGGAATGACGCTGAGAGCGTTCCCATAGCGTCTCCGACGCAGCTCTCGTTCCCTTCAGGGAACCTGGGTTACATACGTAACCTGGTTCGTTTTCTCTTTATTAGTAGATAGTGGTTTTAACAGGTATTTGCAGATTAAGCAGTGTTTTTTTTTTTTTTTTTTTTTTTTTTCGTTTTTAAATGGTTCAGACCATGGCTTTTGTCATTTGGTTATAAAAAAAAAATCAAAATTGTGATGCACTTTTGTATTATACGGAAAGAATTTGTAGAAAACGAACATGACTAAGCTTGCCATTTTCTATGGAATTTAAGTTGAAGAAGCCCTAATCATATCAGTATATACATGGTAAGACTGTTAAAACTTAAACATGCGTTTAATGCTGTGCAGACTAGTGCTTTGGCAAGTGGTTTCTCTCTTTCTTCTTCTCTCTTACAGTCTTTCCTGTGTAATACATAGGTGAGCTGTCCAAAGTGTACAAATCATGGGATCAGAGAATGAAATTAACTGAACATCTGGATATATAGTTAGGTATGGTGCTTTTATCATTTTGGATATCAGTCCCCATATCCAAAACCCCCTCCTACCAAGCAGACATACACATCAACATGATAATACATGGCATTAAGCCAAACCTCTCCCACACTTTCGTATATCTGTTTCTCTCACTGTCTTTCCCTCCGACACACAACTATATACACACACCTCTATTTCCCTCCTGTCCTCCCTTAACATCCAAATGGCAAGCATTCCTTCTTTCCTGTGCTTCCGCTGAAAGAGGCTCCCTCTCTTGTACAGAGCTGTACTGTAACCTCACCGCTCATGTTACCATCCCTGGGACAAGCAGGTGATAAAATAAGACTCTGGCCAGCCGGCTCATCCTCCCGCATCTCTTCTAATGAGCACAGAAAAGGAGTGCCGGGACAGGGAATGGATTCCTTCCCTTTGAACACACTAATTATCCAGGATGATTTACACATTTGTTTTGTCAATGTAATAACAGTATGACATTTTCTAATCCATCCTCAACTAATCAAACAAGACAATCAGAAAAATAGAAATTGATTTTCATGATCTTTTAGACCAGTGGCTGCGACGTTACCAGAGTAAGGAGGACAAGAAGAGACAAAAAGAGGAACGACGCAAGAGAGCTGGAAAATCTAAAGATCTGTGTTAAACTAAAAGAGGTTCTGAAGTTGATGAGAAAACAAGAATCTTTAAACAAAAGAATAATGAAGAATATGAGAGAGATGATTAATTTGAGTGGGTTTTCTACTGAATTGCAAATGTTAACAAATGATTTCGAGGTAATGGAACTTCAAACTCTTGTTACAGAAATATAAATGTCAAGATGTTATGTTTCCAGTATGTGCTGTATATGGAGAGCACGAATATGAATTGCTGTGAAGTTATTAATAATATGTTTATGAAGCTTGCTTTGCAAAGAAATGGTTGATGTCAAGGAGATGCATTTTGCATTTGTTAAATACACTTGCAGAATGGACCTTCTAGTCAAAAAGTCATGAGGTGTTATTCATATTTTGCTATATATGAAGTGTATGGCTTTGACACCTATATTTACGAATATATATGTGTGAAATGAGGTGTTACAATTTTCCATAGTTTAAAATAATAATAGGCAAGCTTGCTATCTAAGAAATGGGGAAGTTGTTATTTTGTATTTGAACTGTTAACACTGCCATGAGTAGTATCTGGGTGAAGGGTCACGGTCTCTGCCAGCTCGAGGATCTGAACCCAGACAGCGGGGGGAGATAGACGACACGTGCAAGAATAACGCAGGTGGATAGGTTAGGTGGATAGGATACCTTGGGCACTGGTGTGAGCCTCTTGTTGAATACTTGGTTGTCTTTAGAGATTAGCAACAGTGAGCTTTTTTGCAACAGTGAAATTGCTTTCGCTGTCTTTTTTTGACAGCACAGGCAGCAAACATTCACCGTTCTATAAAGACAGTGAGAAAGAGAGGAAAAAAATATATTATTTAATGAGAAAAATCCTGTGAGCTGTGTTTTGAGCACTGTTTGATGCAGCCCTCGCTCACCCCCTCATCACCGTGTCAGTGCCACCTCATTTCGATGGTGTGATAGGGAGACGGGGCCACCACCACAATTTGACACAACTAATTTAGACCCAGGCTTTTATGACATCCCAGAATGTATTACCTCGCACTGGTGTAATAATAATGGAGAAGTATCAATCATATGGACCCTGTGCACACATTGTGCAATAAAGCTTATCTCTGACTGCCACAGTCTGTCTGACTCAACCCGGCTCGGTGACAATGAGTCTGTGTGCAGTTCTCTGGCATCAGCTTAGTTAACACAGCATAAATATGCAGTTTAAGGGTCAATGACATTTTAATAAGCCTTCGACTGACAGATCGATGGTGTTTGGGAAAGTTTGGGTATATGCACAGGGTGTACAGGGTGGCTTTGGGGAGAGATTTTTATTGTTTCTTGCATGTTCACATAACACTTTGTTGGCTGATTGTGTTTTTTCTCCTTCCTTCTCTCTATTCATTAATTTTACTGTGACTCTACTGGTATCTAATTTTGTCAATGAAAATAACATTTTGGCTAATAAGAGTGCAAAATCAAATCAAATCTTAAAACATGTCATATACTACTAATCAAAAATGTGAATTTCTCAGAAGTCTCTCCAAGTGTGCATTTGTTTGATAAAAAATACAGTAAAAACAGTAATGTGAAATATTTACAATTTAATTAGAATTTTAAATTCTATTTAAATTTATTTTAAAATGTAATGTAGGCTACTTCTGTGATGGCAAAGCTGAATTTTCAGCAGCCATTACTCCAGTCTTCAGTGTCTCATGATCCTGCAGAAATCATTCTTATAAACTTATTTGGTGCTCAAGAATAAAATAAAATACATACAGTATATATACACTGAACAAAATTATAAACGCAACACTTTTGTTTTTGCCACCATTTTTCATGAGCTGAACTCAAAGATCGAATACTTTTTCTGTGTACACAAAAGGCCTATTTCTCTCAAATATTGTTCACAAATCTGTCTAAATCTGTGTTAGTGAGCGCTACTCCTTTGCCGAGATAATCCATCAACCTCACAGGTGTGGCATATCAACATGCTGACTACACAGCATGATTATTGCACAGGTGTGCCTTAGGCTGGCCACAATAAAAGGGCACTCTAAAATGTGCAGTTTTATCACACAGCACAATGCCACAGATGTCGCAAGTTTTGAGGGAGCTTGGACTGCAGGAATGTCCACCAGAGCTGTTGCCCGTGAATTGAATGTTCATTTCTCTACCATAAACCGTCTCCAAAGGCGTTTCAGAGAATTTGACAGTACATCCAACCGACCTCACAACTGCAGACAACGTGTAACCCCACCACACTAGTCCAGGCAGTCGTGGCCTAATGGTTAGAGAGTCAGACTTGTAATCCTAAAGGTTGCGAGTTCGAGTCTCAGGTCCGGCAGTCTGGTAGAAATTGTAAGTGGGGGGAGCTCGTATTGAGGGCGCTCTCTCCACCCTCAATACGACGACTGAGGTGCCCTTGAGCAAGGCACCGAACCCCCAACTGCTCCCCTCGTGCTACAGCATAAAATGGCTACCGAGCACACCCACTGCTCCGGGTGTGTGTTCACGGTGTGTGTGTGCTCACTGCTGTGTGTGTGCAATGCAGAGCACAAATTCTGAGTATGGGTCACCATACTTGGTCGTATGTCACGTCACTTTCACTTTCAGGACCTCCACATCCAAGATCGTCTGAGACCAGCCACCCGGACAGCTGCTGCAACAATCGGTTTGCATAGCCAAATAATTTTCTTCACAAACTGTCAGAAACCGTCTCATCTGCAGAACTGTCAGAAACCGAAGCTCATCTGCATGCTCGTCGTCCTCATCGGGGTCTCGACCTGACTGCAGTTTGTCGTCGTAACTTGAGTGGGCAAATGCTCACATTCGATGACGTCTAGCACTTTGGAGAGGTGTTCTCTCCACGGAGGAATCCCGGATTTCACTGTACAGGGTAGATGGCGTCGTGTGGGTGAGCGGTTTGCTGATGTCAGCGTTGTGGATAGAGTGGCCCTTGGTGGCGGTGGGGTTATGGGCAGGCGTATGGACAACGAACACGGGTGCATTTTATTGATGGAATTTTGAATGCACAGAGATCCCGTGATGAGATCAAACTCCCTGACACCAGGGATGAATGCAACTAGCATCAATAGCTTAGACTTATCCACTATAGTCACCCATTCTCTCATTAAATAACACACATCTAAAGCTGTAAATTTAATCTAGCCATAATGTAAAGAGTTATAATCAAAGCTAAGTAGGCGGACAGGACGATAAGACATAGTGGCTCCAGTCATTATCACAGGGATATTGCATTTGATCCTCTTGCCTACAGACTGAGATACATTGTCTTAGCGCAATGGATGATGTCTATCGGTTTAAGAGTTGATTGTTAGGCATCATCCATATTGATCACGTGATCAGTTATGGCTCAGGCTGGCCATTACATGAGTTGTTGGCTCATGATAAGAATGTGTGTTTGTGCCTATGGGTGTGTTTTAACACCCTGTATCCAAGTAAAATACCAGTTTACTGACAATGCAGTCATGATGGAGAGCATTCCAGAAATACCAGACATCACTAGCGAGTTTTTTATGCAACTGTGAAGTTAAACATGGTTAGGCTAACATAAACGTATGTCCACTGTATGAACCCGATGACATATTAAAAGAAGCATGCAGTTTTTTAACATACACTACAGTTTAGAAGTTTGGGGCCTGTAAGAATATTTATTTAAAGAAATGTATACTTTTATTCAGCAAGGATGCAGTAAATTGATCAGAAGTGACAGTGAAAACATTTATATTGTTACTAAAGATTTCTATTTAATATAAATGCTATTAGTTGAACTATCATGGAAAACATGCATCACCGTTTCCACAAAAATATAAAGCAGCACAACTGTTTTCAACATTAATAACAGTTTGATAATAGTTTCTTAAGCACCAAATCATAATAGCATAATTTCTGAAGGATCATGTGACACCCAGGACTGGAGTAACGCTTATGAACATTCAGCTTTGCCAGAAATCAATGAAATACATTTTTGGTCAAATGAAGACAGCGATCATGAGCATAAGAAATCTTACCGACACAAAACTTTTAAATAGTAGTGTACATAGCGTACAAATTCTTTCACACTGTGTCAAAATTTTCCGACAACCAGCCATATTCAACAATGTGCTGGCCCAGCTAGGCTTCAGTATCACACCCACATCCCAGCTGTCACAGGCCCTGAGCTTTATTTAATGCCTTGTCTGGAGGTATACGGGCAACCATAATGCCTGGCTCTGAAATTGTGGAACAGAAGAGGTGTTATATTGGGGGTCTGGCTGGGACGAGGGTGGCTTAGGGCCCGTCACCTGCAGCGTGCTTGACTTGTCCATAAAGTAAGTGATGATTAGATTGTGGATTGGCCGACGTGGCTGCAGGGCCGCCTTTAAGGTCTGGGTATATCATATGCTTGTTTTTTATAGGGTTGAGTTTATGTTGGAATGGCTCATTCACACTTTGTTTGGTTTGCACTTTTCTTGACACTCTACTTGCCGCCGGTTGTATCGACCTGTATAAACAGTAAAAGAAGTAAAAGAACAGTTCACAAAAGCTTGATATGTAGTTCCCTGTGACAAGGCAGTAATTGTGTTTTTTAGTTTTCCTAATAAAGCTTGTTTGTTCCACAGCCAAACCTTTCTGGTTTGCAGAACCCTCTAGTGGCGTGTTTCTTGCCTGATCTGCAGTACAGCACTTGTTTTTGGTCGTATAACTCTTTAAAGAAACCTTTGGCAAATGTGAGAAACATGGCATTTGAAATAATGAAAACCAAAAACCATGCTGAATTGTGAATTTATAAGTCATGGTATGAAAGGAAATTTAGAGACCCATACCTAACAATGCCAACTAAAGCACAAACAGTGACAGGGACACTTTGTTCTGTGGGTTTGGGAAAGTTACGACCACCATGCATATTAAAGACATATGTGGTTACTGTAAAGGGCTTCTTACAATTGGTATGCAGGCTGCAGAGAGAAGGGCTTAAATTGACCTTCCAATTTAAAAGAAACCCAAAAACAACCATTTTGGGTCATTTTCACCAGGCTATGCATTGTACAAAGAAGAACATTTCTTGACATCCTTGATAATACACTCACACCTATGTTTACATTTGCAATGTGTCTGCTGATATGGCTTGAATGAATGAGGTCATAGATTGCTGTATTTGTGTTTGAACTAAGCTTGTTTGTTCTCTTTTATCCTAGGGTTTGTAAGGAGGGCTGGAACATTGTATGTTTTAGATTTGGGCGTCATGTGAACTCAGAACCAAAAACCACTCCAAATCTTGTGGCACGGAGATACTCTGAATATGTCAGCTCTCCCTAAACAATCGTAAAAGCTTTTCCATCAATGCTGCTTTGTGTTGGGTCCAGCTTTCCCCCATCACTGTCAGGAATAGGGAAGCAGTATCTGTCTTCGGAGACTGTAAGGTATTTCTATTGCATTAATTGAAGTGTTAAAAACCTTTTTTTTGTCATTATTATAATTATTATATTTTTTTTCAGTTGGATACTTACAAAACTTTAACCAAGGTCCTAAGTGGACAAACATCAGTTCATTATCCCGGTATTTACATGGGATAACAATTTATGCACATTTCATACATTAATTTTATCTAATGTCGTCCATGTTTGCCATTACATAGTGCCAGATTGTGCCAGTAGCCCCTCACTGCAGAAAAAAGATCCAGGGTGCGGGGCTGGCTCCACATCTAGGGGGTGGAGATTGGTAGGTTTAGGGGTGGAGATGGGTGGGTTTAGAGAGCAGAGGGTGGAGACGGGTAGGTTTAGGTATATGTAAGGTGGGAGGAGTTGGATCTGGATCCAACCTCGCTCCCTGGATCTTGTGTTCTGCATTGAGGACCATCTCGATTGTGTCCAAAAAGCATTGAAGTGCACACTTTTTCCAAGTCCTTAAGTAGGCCCATCAAACTTCTTGTCACTTGATCATTCATTTTTTTAACATTAAATAATAGCAGCTGAATGCTGATGGGCTGATGACAATCATATTTTTTTTTTAATAATTGTTGCGTCCAGCTAAACTTCAGCTCTTATATTTACTTATGTCACAGCATACAATACAATACTCACTATTCAAGCCAATATAAGATATTTAGAGCTCTAATAGGCTTTAATCCATCTAAATGTACTTTTAGGAATAAGAAGCTTTGGCCAGGACATGTGGAGCCTTTGGTTGATGTCTCCAAGACTTTAGGTGCATTATATCAAATCCTTCTGAACCAGACAGTGGCCAAGAAGAACAGAGGAGACTGTCTACATTACTGATCCATTCTTGTGTTGTAAATTACATTCCTACATCATGTCCAAGCCAGCTTAATCCCTTACATTTGAATTAGTACACGTGTCGCTGACCTTTTGATCTGGCCAGTCAGGATGCAAACAGCTCTGGTTACATCTGGAGCCCTTATGAGGGGCAACAACATGGTCTTTCAATCAGACTCAGCATTTTCAGGGTCTCTTTCCACTACAGTATGTGGTTTGTCTGAAAAGATGTCAGGGAATTAAAATGGAAAAGTGAAAGGATTAGTGGCAGAGAAAAAAAATGGACATTCGTCAGGAGGAAGGAGGGACTGAACTGGAACTCAACGCACACATTCGTCTTCTGATCTCATGAAACTTCCAGAGTGATGTCACAGTGTCCTGGTGCTTTTTTTGGACAGCAGTTGGAGCTTAGTGTCACATGGCAATCTTGTTTAGATGGGAGCTTTTGTTTCAGAATAATGTCTGTGACCAAATAACATGGTAATTTTCTTTTTTTCAGTACATGTCCTGCTGAAATGGTCTGTATAATGAATTTCCATACTCCAGCCTGGTTTTTGCTGGTTTAGTGAACGATAGCCACCATGGTATTTCTCAAGCTGGTTGACCAATAAATTCTTGTTAGTTTAAATCAGGGCTGTCCAAACTCGGTCCTGGAGGGCCGGTGTCCTGCAGGTGTCCTCCATCATAATAAAAGTCCTTAGCAGCAAACAAAAGTCTCCATAATTTCCCCACACCCAGAATGCCTATAAGAATGTTCAAAAACCAGCATATCTTGCACATGAAAAGAATTAACAAACATTTTGGTATGGTAGAAAAATACTAGTCAATAATACAAGAAGACAATCACATTGATGATTCGGTGATGTCATCATCCAGTTCATCTCTCTTCCAATAGTGTCTGTGCAATCAGTCAAGTACCACAAGGCTCAGTATTAGGGCCGTTGCTTTTCACGTTTACAAGTTACCCTTGGGAGATATCATCAGGAAACATGGTGTTAGCTTTCACTGTTATTCTGATGATCCTCAGCTCTATATTTCTTTGTGGCCTGATGAAACATATCAATAAAAAACTGGATGAGTATTTATGAGTATGCTTAAGAAAAAAAACCTCCACATGTAATAGCCTAAACACTGTCTAACACTGCTACGGCAATCAGTTTAGAACCTAGGTGTGCTATTGATAACAATCTTTTCTTTGAAACCATGTTTCTAGTATTTGTAAAACTGCATTTTTCCATCTTAAAAATATATAAAAATTACGACCTATGCTCTGAATGTTAAATGCAGAGACGTTAATTTATGCATTCATTACCTCAGGTTTAGATTATTGCAATGCTTTATTGGGTGGTTGCTCTGCATGCTTAATTAAAAAACTCCAGCTGGTAAACCTGGTTGATTGCCATGGTCTTTTTGGTTAAGCTGGTTGACTTTGGTTAAGCTAAAATCTTGCTAGTTGGGACAGTTTGTAGCCTGGTGGAGACACCAGCGATCTTTGATATTGGTGATTATTTATAATGAAAGCAAAATCTAATCTAAATGTAAAAAGAAATGAGCACACATAATTAAAAATCCAATACTGGCCAAAATAAATTCATCATTTACATCCCAACTATTTTCAGCACAGTTTCTTATTTAGCTTTCCATAAACTGTATCTTATTTATCATGCAAGGTCCAATTCTGCACAGCAATCTTTGGCACACACTGGCATATCTGGTCGTCATAGAGGAGATGAGAATAATTTATAAATGGCTGATGAATATGGAGGAGGGGGAAAGGCCTTTCTATGGAGGATAAATGTTCAGCAGTGGCTCAGTCAGAAGGACAGAGACGGCAATAAGAAACCTCTTGAACTCTCTGTTCAGAACGACAAACTGCCTTCAAACAGGCAAATGCTTAGAGATTAACATACGCACTGCAGATCCAAAGGAGCAATTTCATTTCAAAACTCAATCCGCCAGCTTGAGGATTTGCATGGCTAATTAGCCGCACTGGCACTCATTTTTTTCCATCCATTCTTCTTTCCTTCTCTCTGCTCCTTCATCTTAGTAGAAGTTATCCTCTGTTGTGATAGCAAAAGGAAAGAGAGCTGTATACTAAATTAAGCCTACCTGTTGTGTAAAAGATCCATTACATATATGTTCAGCCACTTCTTTGCTGCACGTATTGATTTATAAGTGATGTGAATTGTCAGTAGTTATGATTTCAATTTAATAGATTAATGATGGGTTGGCTCGGATCGGCTTGCAGTCATTTAGCTCACGCTAGAACTGAATTCATTATGAGGCATATGGATACTAATTTCCAGTTAAATAGGCTGGACTATTACCTAAAATATATATACCATTCAAAAAACATTCTGAAATTTCGGGCAAGTAAGCCTTTTTTTGGGGAAGTAATTGTTTTATTCAGCAAGGATGCATTAAATTGATCAAAAACAACACTATTGACTTTTACGTTGTTGCATTGCAATTTCAAATAAATTATCTTTTTTTATATCTTTTTATATAGCCTTAAGGGATGGTTCACCCAAAAATCTAAATTCTGTCATTAATTTCTCACCCTCATGTTCTTCCAAACCCTTAAGACCTTCGTTCATCTTCGAAACACAAATTAAGATATTTTTGACACATCAGTGGTTCAACTTTTTGTGCACAAATAAAAAAAAAATTATGACTTTATTCAATGATTTTTTTCTTCCGGGTCAGTCCACTGGCATTCACGAGAGTATCATGACGCATGCATGTGCCGCTGCTGATGGAGAGCATTGCTTTGGGGTAGTCTCGTGAATGGCAGTAGACTGACCCAGAAGAGAAGAAATTGTTGAGTAAATTTGTTATTTTTGTTTTCTTTGCGCACAAAAAGTATTCTTGTAGCCTCATAAAATTACGATTGAACCACTGATGTCACATAGACTATTTTATCAATGTTGTTACTACGTTTCTGTGCCTTGACTATAGTAGTTCCCTTACTGTCTATGGAGGGTCAGAAAGTTCTCGGATTTTATCAAAAATATCTTAATTTGTGCAGTACCGCCGCTCCCTATACGCAGAGTATACAGTTTGCGTAGGGCACGAACTCCCAGGGGGGCACCATCCCAGTTAAAAAAACTAACAAAAAAAAAAATTGACGCCATTCCCGCATCCACGACCACTCAGACGCTTGCAGCTGAATGCAGTGATCATAATTGATGGACAATTATGCCTGTGAAAAGACATCAGCAATCTGGCGGCGAGAAAAAAAAAAAGTGAAAATGAAGCCTGTGCATCACTTCACAATCCTGTGAAACTTTTTTGGCTGTTGGCGATAATAACGTGTTTTAATGTCAGAAATAATTTCACCACCACCAACGCATCTAATATTCTCTCTGAGTTTCTATGTTC
Organism: Barbus barbus; assembly: GCF_936440315.1. Classification (NCBI taxonomy): domain Eukaryota; kingdom Metazoa; phylum Chordata; class Actinopteri; order Cypriniformes; family Cyprinidae; genus Barbus; species Barbus barbus. The sequence continues at coordinate 21,992,200 of NC_136716.1, forward strand.
CCTTACAAAAATTAGCCATGGTTTTAACACGCATAAAACCAAAATTCATTGTTCTTGTAGCCATGGTAATCACAAATTAACCATGGTTTTGTTACTTCAAAAAATAATTTACAAAGAAGTATAAAGATAATAATTGTTTGGGTTATAAAAACAGGTGTGCAATTAATGACAGAATTTTCATTTTTGGCTGAACTAACAGCTTTGCCATCACAGGAATAAATGACATTTTAAAATATTTTTAAATATATGATTTAAAATTCCAGTAGTATTTCACAATATTACCGTTTTACTGTATTTGCAAATAAATGCAGCCTTGGTGAGCATAAGACACTTAATTTAAAGTACCTATAATATAACAAATAAGTTCAAAATAATGAAATTTGTTCCCCTCCAAGAACCATATAGCCAAATAATGAATGCTAGCACACAGACAAATATAAGGAATAAGAAGTGGATTCTTTGCTGAACCTAAGGCATTTCTAAGAGCCATTAAAGAAGCTTTATTTGTAGGAGTGCTGCCCTGAAATGTACTCCACTTGGTGATCTTCTCCATTTTCTCTTCTCTTCTCTTCTCTTTTTTTTAATCAGATACAGAGATGCAGAGTGAGCTGGAACGAGATGGAGAACATACCCATAATTACAAGTGAGGTTCATTTGAGTGCAGTATGCATTTACAGTATATGTATATCACTCTGTAGATGGGATTACCCTTATAGCCCTGCATCCAATTAGATAAACTGCCTTTAATAATTCAACCTAACCTACCGTTCCAGAATAATGAGTGAGATAATGCTGCAGTATCTCAGACACAGATGTAATTTATTGCTGAGAGAGCAGCATTTATGGAGAATGCGATTTTCTACAGGCATAATGAGAGTTCGGGAGTTCACCGCAAATGTTGTGGACTTGATTCCGTTGGATGTGCAAAATGTTGCCATGAGCTTCGTAAGTGCATTTAGATTAGATTGTTTTTAAAATTGGTTTATTGCAATAAGGTAATTGCTCAGATGTATCTGGATGATAAAAATAACTTTTTTTCCCCTTGCTATTATTATTCTGTTGGAGAGAACTTTTATGATCATGATTGTTATCGAAGTAAATTGCCCTGCCCATAAGGTCTTGCACAAAATATTTTGGCTTGAGAAAGGAAACAATAATGGCTAGTTTGGTAGTGATACAGTAGTGAGGGAGCATTTTGTGGTCCTTCGTATCGGTTTAATATCAGCAAAGCTTTTTTCATTCTCTTTTATTCACTCTTTTTCCCTTTCATGTCTTTTCATCTCTTCCTCTCGCTTTCCATGTCCTTGACTGTCTAGCTCCTCCTGTAAACAGCACAGGAATCACATCTTGGCATTCCTGAAACAACACTGGATTTGGTTTTACAACCCAATTAAAGTCAAGCTGTAAATCAGTGGGGCAGTAGAGCCCCCCACCCCCACCCCATCCTTTCGCTTAGCACCTTCAGCGGAATTTAGTATCCCTGAAGGCTGTGAACCAATATCAGGACAGCTTATAAAAGCAACAGGACTGAGAACAGAGGCAGAGACAGGGCGTTTACAGGGCAGCCAAGGATGCCACCCTTGAGGTTCCTAAATCACAAAGCTGTGATGGCTAGCAAGTGACTGCATGGCTCTCGTCCATGGAGACTAGAGCTCTTTCAGTCTTCAGCACTAAATCCTGGATGAGTCTGTGTGCTTTTAGCTTCATCTAGAAACTTTATAAGCAACATCAGAAGTAGAGGTCATTTTAAATATTACTGTGTGATAATTCCCTTCTGGATGAATACTATAAAAAGTATGTGGTTAAACTGCAATGAGTTCACTGCAATTACTTTTTTTCTTTTGTTTTTTATTTCTTGCAGAAATAAGCTTTCCGTAGTTTGCACGTTTTGAATTACTTGTGGCGCTGAGTCTTTTTTTAAAATCTCAGAATAATTTAATTTGCAACTTATATTTTTCTTTTTTAAGAAATTACCTGCAAAACCTGGACAGGAATCTCTATCAGTCTCGCCATGTGGGATTCGGCAGGCACGAATACTCATGTAGCTTACTCATGTACAGTTTCCTCCAGCACACATCCGCTGCTAGATTAAACCATCTCGCTGCGTGGTGGTTGTTTTTTAAACAACATCCGTTGCTAAGACAGTAATTGCCTGCTGTAATAAATCAAAGCCAATACAGGCGATTGTCATTTTTCATTAGCGCGACAACAGGTCAGTGCGGGCTCTCAACTATTAGTCAGAAATTTCCTCTAATGGCATATCAATAACTCTGTGACACCTAACACACTGACTCACTGCATGATCTAAATTCTCTTTTCATTTATGAAAGCCAGAATGAGCCTCATTTCATTTTAAGAAGAGGCGTGATGTGCATTAAAGCATTTGAAATGAAAATCTCACCCTGGCACTCACTTAATTGCTTAGTTTATATAACAGAAACAGAGGGAATTTAAAATAGCTTGAGGTCTATTTGGGCACACTGTCTTTTATACAAAAAGACAGCACATTCAACTGAAATTTGCTTATTTTCTTGTGGCCATTAATCTTTTACTTGTCATACACACACTCATATGCACAAACACTCATTATGAATACGCATCTGGCAATATGCTGTTCGTGACAAATGCGAGGAACACCTTGGATAGACAGTACGACAAAGTCAATTTGCCTCTAAGAGACATTTGAGAGAAATTAGGCCAATGCAGTCATTCTGCCCTGAGTGTTTGTCTTCAGACCCCAATGAATGAAACCTCACAGCACTTTTTGTTCTGAGTCTTTGTCATATCATTAGAAGCCTTACAGATGGAGTAATGAGGAAAGGCAGCCCTTCAGTCCAGTTCACAATGCCAAGAATCTGCTTTTAGCTTTGGCGAATGATGTGCACAGGCCTAAGATATCAAATCAGGTCTATGTTGTTGCTTAGTTAGGCGTTTTGCAGTAAATGGCGTGACTGGTAGTGATTAACATGCTATAATTATGCACTGGGAGGCTGCTAAACATCACATATGATGCCATTCGCTATAGAAAGTACTTTTGTTTTTGTGTTATACCTTCATCTTGAAATACTTTTTACGTGAGTTGCATTCTGGCATTTGCTTGTCTTAATGTAACTCTTGATTTAATGTCTTTAGCAGATTTTTGAGCCGAGTATGGCCATCAGGTCTTACACGTAAAGCTCTGAGATTGGCAAATTTGATGACTGTTATTTCTGACTTAAGTGGACACCGATTGATTGAGGTCTCTTGGGAACGGGAAGAATAACATTGTTTTTTGCACGCCATGGCTTAGGCCTCAATCAAGCAACAATTTGCTCTTGGCACACCAGGTGAGCTGATTTTACAGACAAATAATGATGACTGTGATTAGGACCGAAGTTGAATTTAAAGCAGTCTGTCTCCATGACCTCTTGGTCTGAATATGACTCCACAATCCTCAAGCTGGAGGTCTGAAGCGCTCCTCTCTGTCCGTAGCTCTGCAGCAGAGAGATCTCTACACCTGGGTGCTGCGTGCTTGTGACATGTTGACGCAGCTGTGGTTTCGGCGGAGAGTTTTAGATGGCAGGCACACCACAGTGAACTTGCACCTGTGGGATTGTGGATAGATGTACAGTCTGAGTTCAGAGCCTTTGACAGCTGGTCCATTCTCTACTATATTAGATTCCTAGTTACAATGTCAAAAGCTGTTGTTGTCAAATGCCAGGGTTTGTACTCATATAGCACTTTTGACCAATGATTACACTAAAACCAATTTATGTGCTAGATTTGAAAAAAAAGAAAGAAAAGAAAACCTTAATTATACTTTTCTCTGTTCGTACTTTGTGCACAATTAAAGTGATTTAGTTATTGAGTAACACAGAACATAGTATGGTACGGTTTTAATATAAATCAAATCTTAATCAGCTGGATTTGTTGCATAATGCTGATTACCAAAAACAAAAGTTTCTACTTGAACTAACAATGAAAAATTTGTTAATCTTAGTTAATGTTAGTTTTAACATTTACTAATGCATTATTAAAATCAAAAGTTCTTTCTGTTAATATTATTTAATGGACCTGAGCTGGCATTAACTAATGAACAAGTGCATTTTTATTAACTAATGTTAACAAAGACTAATAAATATTTGTGTATAAATAACTTGTGTATATTTTGTTTAAGTTTTTACTGTTGTTTTAGGGCTTATTAAAGTATTTGAACATTAAAGGATTGGCCTCATTCACTTCCGTTATAAGAGTCTTACTGTAACACCCCCCCCCCCCCCCCCCCTCAAAAAAAGTTAAAATTGTTGGCTTTTGTTTAAACATTAAGACAAATAAACAATATAGAACTTAAAGTCTGTGTAAAATCAATATTAAATGTGTGTTCTGAGTTTATCACACCACAAACAAATGTGTTATTAACCACTTAGCCAAATTTGAATGCTAAAAAACTCTCTATAGCTCTGTACTATGATGTCACACACCGATCGATCTGCGCAGTGCTGTTTCAAGTCAAACACACGTCTTAGTGTTAGGGGAGGGGCCATGCTCAGTGACTCCTGAGCACAAAAATGGTGAAAAACTGTTTAACTCCTAACTTAAGTACTACATAGTTCACAGTCTTTGTAACATGTTTCCGCAATGTATTTCTAACATATATAATGTGTTTAGAAACAATTCTCAGAATTGACTTTACACAGGCTTTAAAGACAACCAGAACAAAACTTAAAAACAAAACAAAATAAAACAATATAATCTTTTAAAAGACAGGAACATATGGAAACTTAATCATTAACAACACAAATGCTATATTAAAGCTCAATAAAAGCTTAGCTTGTACTGAACCCAGAATATTCCTTAAAAGAGATAGAGAGAATAAAAGTGATACAAAGGGATCGTTCAGAACTAAAAATGAGCATCAACAAGTGCTCGGTGATTCAAAGGCACATCTCCCCTGCAAAACCTATTAAATAACGTTTTTCTGATCTCAGAACAGTAAAAAATAAACGGTAGAGGACGGGAGGTCAGCCCTGAACCCAACAAGAACAACGCTGATAATGCAGGAACATAAATCACCGGAGCTTTCTGCAGGCTCTCTCATTCAACACATATGCCTCTAGTCAGTGAGGCCTCCTGGGACATCATGATTCGTTCCTCAGCTGTGGCCCCTTACCTGCTGGGTGGCGAGGCTCTTTAGTAAATCGTGTTGGGGCGATGAGTCATTAGTGGGGGCTTTTCCTCTGTTGTCAGCATTATGGGATATTAAACATAGCTACTGCCCTCGGTGGGCGGAAATGCTGGGCACAACACTTTACATTCGCCTGTCGTTATAGGCTGTAATGACCATGGAGTTTTATGGTGCGGTGATATGAGGCAGTCAAGGCAGTAATGCTGGTAGTTTGATGTGGGCAAGAATGCTGAGATATAAAGTGTTTTCCAGATATTGCGAATAAAACTGAGAAGGTTATTTTACTATAACTGGGGGAAATACATACACACACACACACACACACACAAGCATATATACTGTATATACGTGTGTGTGTGTACGTGTGTGTGTACACTCACCTAAAGGATTATTAGGAACACCATACTAATACTGTGTTTGACCCCCTTTCGCCTTCAGAACTGCCTTAATTCTACGTGGCATTGATTCAACAAGGTGCTGAAAGCATTCTTTAGAAATGTTGGCCCATATTGATAGGATAGCATCTTGCAGTTGATGGAGATTTGTGGGTTGCACATCCAGGGCACGAAGCTCCCGTTCCACCACATCCCAAAGATGCTCTATTGGGTTGAGATCTGGTGACTGTGGGGGCCATTTTAGTACAGTGAACTCATTGTCATGTTCAAGAAACCAATTTGAAATGATTCGAGCTTTGTGACATGGTGCATTATCCTGCTGGAAGTAGCCATCAGAGGATGGGTACATGGTGGTCATAAAGGGATGGTCATGGTCAGAAACAATGCTCAGGTAGGCCGTGGCATTTAAACGATGCCCAATTGGCACTAAGGGGCCTAAAGTGTGCCAAGAAAACATCCCCCACACCATTACACCACCACCACCAGCCTGCACAGTGGTAACAAGGCATGATGGATCCATGTTCTCATTCTGTTTACGCCAAATTCTGACTCTACCATCTGAATGTCTCAACAGAAATCGAGACTCATCAGACCAGGCAACATTTTTCCAGTCTTCAACCATCCAATTTTGGTGAGCTCGTGCAAATTGTAGCCTCTTTTTCCTATTTGTAGTGGAGATGAGTGGTACCCGGTGGGGTCTTCTGCTGTTGTAGCCCATCCGCCTCAAGGTTGTGCGTGTTGTGGCTTCACAAATGCTTTGCTGCATACCTCGGTTGTAACGAGTGGTTATTTCAGTCAAAGTTGCTCTTCTATCAGCTTGAATCAGTCGGCCCATTCTCCTCTGACCTCTAGCATCAACAAGGCATTTTCGCCCACAGGACTGGATGTTTTTCCCTTTTCACACCATTCTTTGTAAACCCTAGAAATGGTTGTGCGTGAAAATCCCAGTAACTGAGCAGATTGTGAAATACTCAGACCGGCCCGTCTGGCACCAACAACCATGCCACGCTCAAAATTGCTTAAATCACCTTTCTTTCCCATTCTGACATTCAGTTTGGAGTTCAGGAGATTGTCACCCCTAAATGCATTGAAGCAACTGCCATGCGATTGGTTGATTAGATAATTGCATTAATGAGAAATTGAATAGGTGTTTCTAATAATCCTTTAGGTGAGTGTATCTGCAATATATACATATATATGTGTTAATGAGTGAGTCATTCAGTCATTCATTCAACCGTTCAAATTATTTATTCAAACAGTTGATTCATTCAGAAGCAATGCATATGACTGACTTTATGAATGAGTCACTGAATCATTGGCTCACTTGATTAATTTAAAATGTGGATTCATCCAATAATGAAACACTGCTGTGTTGCTCTGTGATGCACAACAGCTCAGCTGTGGCTTTGTTTGGAACAATATTCATTGGTGAAATTGAACATGGACAGACAAAGAAAAACAGCACTCTTGCTTGTGAGATATTGCTAAATATACAACAAAAACCCATACAAGGGCATTTTTTTGCCCTCATATCTTGAATAGGCTAATAGGAGAGAGAAAGTGTCACCCTTTATTGTAAAAAATAGGGATGCCATCTGTTAGCAGGCCTCCTCTATGACATGGCATTGTGTTTACAGCAATACAGAACAAAAGCGTTTATGCACTCGTCAATAATGCAAATCTGGGGTCAAGGAGTAATTGGCCTCTAATAAACCAGATGACTATCTCTTATTCCCCTCTGAGGATTAAACAAGCATTTTGGTTTAAACCGCAGACTTTATAGCACAGCTGTGCCACGTCAATCTAGAAATGCTTCTGGTTAAATTACGTAAGTTTGAGAAGCCTTTCCGATGTTTATAAAATGTAAAAATATAAATTGTGCATGAAATATCTGCCCTGGAGTAAGAATTACATATTATGTGCTCTTTGCTCGTTTTGTTTTATTGCTGTTATTTTTGATGACATGGCAAATTCCATCCACCTCAAACTTAGTTAACTCATATTGTGACAGCCTTCCCAGGACAACAGGAGGAAATTAAACAAAACACCAGTAAAAGACTATGTGCTGTATTTTTAGGCAGTGCCATTTCTGTTTGGACAAAACAGAATTCTTTCTCTCTGAACTTTACCACAGATGCCAGTCTGAAGCACAGCAGGGAGGTCAGATACAAAACAGTGTGGTAACAATGTGCTTTTTTCTATAATATGTGTTTTGGTGTAAACAGAGACTAATTTTACTGCAAAGTAAAAGGTACGGTGACCGCACTTTAAATACTATACTCAAGTGTCTGTTTATAATAACCAACAGCTTTTTTCAACCGTTAAAGGATGGTATGAAAACAATGGTCTCTTGGTATAAACTAAATCCGTAATCCATTGCGGTATGCATATGCGAGACAGAGAGTGAATTTGTTTAACAGTAGAAAAGAACAATCACAAATGAGATTGTAGTAGATTGTATTACAGAGAGACGTTTGCTGATGTTTCCTGATTCTCAGATTTTCCTTCTGAGGAAATAAACAGTAATTTGTGCCAGTATAATTTAATATTTTTCATATATGTATGTGCTTTTGTCATTTTGTTTTTGGATTTTTTTTTATTTCTTTTTTTTAGCTACTATAAATACAATTTTTATTTCAGTTTTAGCAATTTGAGTACATTATAATTTATAAAGTAACAAATTTATAATTTATAGGGTAAAGTAACAAATGTATAACAATTTAATAGCTGTACACACAAAAAAATGGTATAGGATTTACTTTGTGAAATTTCTAGCAATTTCTGAGTGAAATAGTTTCACAGAAATGGCAACACACTGAATTAAATATTAATTTATTTGACGGAAACAGTACAAAATTGCTTAAAATGTTAAATATATTTAATAGTCTTCATGGTTTATTGACAGCTCAGATTTATAGATTTATTTATCCATCTTCAAAATTATACTCTTAGAAAATTGTATTTTAACTATATCTGAGATAAAGTTGATATTTTCAAACAGATGCTTTTTGAAATGATCATTTAGAAATCTCATACGCTATAACTGAGCAATACGATTTTCAAAAACTATATTTTTTAAGGTAAGTAGTAAGTGTGTTTTAGTGACAGGCATTAACACCGTCCAGCACTACAGTTAACTGTTCTTCTTCCTGGAGGTAAATGCAAATACCCACTGGGGACATCTTAAACCCCCCTCTGTTGCTGGGACGTTTGCCAGCACTATCACACACAAAAGCCAGAGCTGTCCTCCTTGACCATGCCAACCTCTTTAACGCATCTTCCCAAGGACACATCTTCAAAAACACAAAAACAACGTGATTTTCCCTTCCTCTCTGAATTTGTCTTTGTGCATCTCCCATTCTCTCTTTATCTCCTCTGGTATTGTGCTCCTCGAAGGCAGCGAATGAAGATTAATGTGTTTGCTTTAATTAATATGCGCTAGCTGATTAGGAACAGGGAGGTACAGTCTTGTTCGTGGGCTGGGGTTTTGAGGGAAGATGAGGGACGTGTGTGTGTGTGTTATAGAGGCAGACAGGTGGTGTTGATGGGGATGCCTGATTCAGTGTGCACCTTATTTGCATACACTTGCAGACAACCATCTGTGCTAATAGCCTCTGAGATGTCTCTATTAGGCTCTAAGCCACGTGTCAGTGCCAGGAGAAACGCACCCATGTTGTGCCAGTGTTGAACCGGCACCGGAGTCGTTGTAGGTTCCATCTGATGCCATCTATTGATTGGTGGAGCTACGAGGAAGAAAATCAGAAGTAGGGCAGTGGAACTTTAAATCAAATCTCAAACCTATGGCTGAATCCCTGTTTGCAAGTTTATACTTAGTATGCAAGGTATGATGGTAAAGTTCATTCGTCTAAGTGCTTTTAAGTTTTTGAAAAATACCAAATAGTGTGCCATCCAGGCTTTTGAATTTAAATTTTTTTCAATAAATTAGTGCCTGTTTAATTTCTGTACTATGCTGTTCACGGTACCAGAAATTGGACTCTCATTGGATTCATTTTTATTTTATACGTTTATTTTACGTGAGTTAATGTGAATGCAATTTTTATTCTTTGCCTAATATATATTTATATATATATATATATTTTTTTTTTTGCGCAATTAATCATTTTAGGAAAAAACAAAAACAAAATTATATGTAACAAAATGAAAACAAATGTGTAAAAATAGCAAATTACATATATTTGTTGTATATTAATTCATAATTTAATAATTTATACCTTTATGTATGTACAGTGTGTGTGTGTGTATATATATATATATATATATATATATATATATATAATGTAAAATTAGATATTATACTCAAAGTTAACATTTAATTAAATTACATTTATGAAAATGTTAATGATTACAAAGGGGGTTAACATATGAATATTTCTTGTATTGATATTTACTATTTCTTGTTACGCTTCTAAATCTGTACAGTATTTAACCTCGACGATTTCAGTAAAAGTAAAAAGAGGTGCTAAAGTATGATTTTGTGGTGGCTGTGCTTTGAAATTAAATTATTATAATCATAATTCAAGCTGAAGGATTTTGAAAGTCTGACAGTAATTAGTGTTACTGTAAAGTTAACCCTGCCTGCTTTAAATGTTTGAAAATGATTAACAGTTGAAAACATTTGTTGGAAAATTAGAAAAGTAATAACAAATGTATCAGTTACATTACTTTAATAAAGTAGTTTAAACATTTACTTATTACTTTTTAAAAAGGATAACTTGTAATCTGTAACCTATTACATTCCAAAGTAACCTTTCCAGCACTGTATATATACTGTATATGTAGATCAGGGAATCACTTCCACTTTATACTAACTTTGATGGATATTATGCAAATTGGAATATTTCTCATTTTAGAATTCAATTGTTTTTTTTTCATAGTTGTGTTGGACTAGACAGGAAGCCTCTGGCAGACCTCAAATAGGCCCTTATTCTTTGTTTCGGGCTAAACATGGAATAAATAGCAGTTTCACCACAAAGTCCTTTGTTTCAGTTCATCAGACAGTAATTAAATAACGTTCATCTTCAGAGCTCATAGTATGCATGTCCGTTTTGGTCAAATACATTTCACAACAACGCAGTCAGGCCAAGTGGAAATTCTCCAAGCCACACCAAACTCCAGCAAATGATTCTTATATTTTACACAAAAATATATTTTACAAGCAATTTCTCAGTCATCAACAGTGACATGCTGACGGCTTATGTGAACCCATTCAAAGGTTGCATCTGAGTGTTTGCGTTCCCAGCTGTGCACTGACAGGCATTTTTCACCTGAGTAAAATCATAGAAATTGTCCAATTAGGTCCAATTATCAACCTGTAAAAATAGAATAAACTATGAATAAACACCCAAATAAATAATGAATCCTGCTGCAGGAAATGAAGGTTATTAGCTGTAATGATGTTTTGAACACACCAGGAGTCCATCCATGAATGACACGGAGAAGTGTTGTTTTGAAAAAAAAAAAAAAAAAAAAAACTTAGTCAGATGTTCTGGGATGGAGATTAAACTCTAGAAGGACACTCAAAGACATTTGAGTTCTGTAAAAACTTTGTAGAGATTCTCTTAAAGGAACAGTTCACACAAAATAAAAAATATATAAATTCTCTAGAGCAAAGGTGATATTTTGAAAATTGTAAGTGTTTACACGCTCTCTGACACTCATCGTCTGGTCTACGGTTCACCATGCTGAACAGTCACCAGACTCACTTGCTGCTAACCTGTGTTATACTTACCTTGTTGTTTCTGCAGACACTCTCCAGCGATTCCTCTTCGACGACTCTAGTTCTCCCGTGATCCACGACTCCTGTGAAAGAGACCGTGTTCAGTTCCTAGTTCATGCACTGCATCGGGTCATTACTCAAGTCACTCACCTGCTTGGTTCACCAGTCATCTGCATCATTGTTAACAAACATTCAGAATTGCATCTAACCTGCTTCTCCTGCCTTGTTTGTGACAGCCAACAGTTGTCTCATTTGTTTGCTTTTGTTTCTCCTATTGAAATTTAGGAGAAACATCTGAACTAAAACTTGATACATTAAAGAAACGTGCGCTGTGAAAGGGCAATCTCTGAGAAATAGTATATTGCAGCAAAGATATATCAGTTTTATGACTACACTCTTAAGGTTTCCAAAAGTTTTTTTGTTTTTTTTTCTCCAGTGTTGCCATAGAGCCATTTCTGGTTCCCTAGAACCTTTCAGTCAGCAGTTCCTAAAATAATCATCTTATTAGTATGATGGGCATTTTAATAATCTGAAAAGCCTTTTTCCACAATAAAAAACCTTTTGTCTAATGGAAAGTTTTAATGGATGTTTTGGAACCATCATTGACAATAATGGACCTTTATTTTTAAGAGTGTACTTGCGACATTCAGCATATCTCGGTTCATCTAAAACAGATATGATGCATGACCTTAAGGAATGTCTCAGTGACTCTCATTTTGTCAAAACAGCACTCACATTGTTTGATATTCCTCATTCACAGTATCGTTCATGCTTATATTCCACAAGATTACATCAGGTTTTCTGCAGATGGACAATACTCCACCCATATCAGACTGATAAACATATAACCATACAGTGCACAATGAACAACATATTGCGTTGAAAACAGAAATGGGTGAGTTAAGCCATTGTATCTCATTAGCCAAAATATAGATGGGTAGAGAAATGTACATGAGGGACGTCTGCCAATTTCAGTCTTTGCGCTTGCTCTCAGATTTCCATCAGCTTTGTGAAAAACTACTTTTCTGCTGGAGCAACATTAGTGTTTTAATACTTTGGAAATCGAGAAGGAATCTGCAATTGGGCCTAATCCTGAACCCTGGGGAGCACCTTAACGATGACTCGTAACTTTTGTGAGAAGACGACTGGAGGGCCGCATAAAACTGCCAGTCCTTCTGAGATCAGCATTAAATGTGGCATTGAGAGTATCTGTGACCGTGTCCGCCAATCTAATGGGTCACGGGGAAGAAAGTTTTAAGGGACGGACACAACATGACTGACTCATTGTTTTGAAAGCGTTTCTGGGAAAGTTAAGTTGATTAAGAATTTGAAACACTCTACTTTGAACTTGGCCAGTCCTGTGATTGGTAACACTGTGTCCGAAGAGAATATGGAAGCTAGTATTTGTTATGCTAAATTTGAATCTTATCAGATCATCATATGAAATTCATTGCGAAAATATTTATTCAAATATTCAAATATTTCATTTTCATTTCTCACTGTTACATTAAGGAAACTGGGGATTTAGTGTGTTTGTGGTGAGTGATATATACCTGTGGACCACCAAATGATAATCACTAGAACAGTGTTATTGTAATATTATTTACATGCTATTATAGTTTGTATTAATATTTTGAATTAACTTTTGTTTTAATCTCTATGCTTTTCATTTTAATTCAGTTTAATTTGTCAATTTGTTATGTGCTTTTGTTTTGAAGTTACTAATGTGATATCATTCCTCTCAGTCCCATTTTATTTCAAACAACTGAAGCTTAAAGTGTCACATTTAAATGAGTGACTGTGATTAAATAAGTCTTGGGTGGTAATGCTGCTTTGTATTTGGTCATTTTGTGATTTCATGGCGTTACGGTACAATGATAGAGAATAGAGAAGCTATCAAGTGCCCAGTGGAAAGCATGGGTCATATTCACAACGGCAGAGTGTTCTGGATCGTTTATGGCTGCAAATGCAACTCTGGGATCATTATCAGTGACTGAAAAAAATGTCAAATGATCCAATCAATCTCTCTCTCTCGTTCCAGCAAAACAGTTTGAATGCAATCAGTGCTGTAACTCAAACTTCAGCACAAGATTTTTAGCCCCCTTATTTGCTTGATTTGATTTATTCAAAAGCATAGCATAATTCCTTTATAGTGAATCAAGTTTGAAAATAAATGAGAGGCCAGTGGCATTATGCAAATAAGACTGCAAGATGTTAAATATTTTTTAAAAGAACAAACAACAGTCAATTTCCCGCCAGATGATAATTAAGATTCACCAAACCTCAAAATGAGGGTTGTTTATATTATTAGGTCTTTCTTGATGATTTCTCTCCCTTTTCTCTTCCTTCTTTCCATAATTTTTGGAAGTATCCCTCTTCTTTCCTTCTCTCTTTGTCTTCCACTTTCATTTACAGAGGGGACAGAATGAAAAATGATGGTCAGACCCAGAGAGGACACAGGAGAGACAGTCAGCTAAAACCAATTTCCTGTCCAAATCTGTCTGTCAGTTACAGTCAGCTGAAGGGCAAGTCGACAATAAATCATTAACATTAAACAGACAAGTGGCACTCTGATTAATCCTTTCATCTTCTTCACTGAGAATGAAAAGCACCAACAAAGCCATTCAGTCTTCTCCAAATTGCAAAGAAGAATTTCAAGAAGATTCAGCGATATACTGTAAATGAATGCATGTTGTGTAAATATAGGAAGGTAACGTATACTACGCGCAATAAAAGTGGAATATATACTGTTGCATAACATGCTGAGATTGATTGAGTAAAGGCACCAAATGTTACAGATGTAGGACTCAGACTGCGTGACGTAGAGAAAACATGTATTTATTGGCAGACTTTGAGCAATAGGGAGTAGAACAGGCAAGTGGTGATTCTTGGGAGATCTGGAGGAACGTTAACTTAGATATCTTTTCTTTACAGGAGACAAGGAACAGGAGCTGGACACACATCTCATCCATACGGTAGACGAGGACGGAACTTGGGAGCAGACAGACTAGGGATCGCTGGAAGACACACTCGGGATGAACCAGCAGGTAAGTAGACAAGGCGGTACGTATCAGGCATAGAGATTGTGATAGCAATGGTAGTCCTCGTCACATGCCCGATTAACATAGTAAGGTAGTAACCAGACCGGACACTGGAGTGCTGTGAGGTGTGTGTATTTGTAGCCGTGTTGATGAGTGAAAGGATGACGTGCAGGTGTGCTCAATCAAAGGCTAGGTGAAACCAGGTGCGTGCGTGCTTCGTCACTGGTGGAGAACAGACAGATCCGTGACACCAAACCTACTGTATATTCTTTGAAATGAGAACTTGAAATCAGATATTTTTAATTTCTACTGAACATAAATTTAACCTAGCATAAAAAGTGGCTAGTGTTGTCTTTCTCTCACCCTTACAGTGATTTTGGCCTGTCCCACCATAAAGGTCATGAATTTATCAATAACAATGATGCACAATATGTTTTATTTTATTTTATTAATTATTTTTATTACAGTGATACAACAATATAATTTAATTTTAACAAAATAGTTATATTTGAACTTTTTTCATGACCAAAAACATGACTGTATCCCACTGTTAGTGCGCAATATACATATTTTATTTTACGATACAACAAAATAATTTTAATTATTATTTTTTTCAAGACCAAAACCATGATTGTATCCCACCTTCAGTGTGCAATATTTTATTTATTTATTTATTTATTTATTAATACAGTGATACAATATACTTTTAATTATTAACTTGTTTCATGACCAAAAACATGACTGTATCCCACCAATTTGAGATCTGTACTATTCTGTTTATGCGTGTGTTTGAATGAGAAACTTCAGAAGCACTTGAATTCCTTTGTCCATTCCCTATCCTCTGAGGTCTATAATGAGAGTGAATAAACACGGCTTTATCGCCAGGGAGGATTTAAACAGACAAGCACGGGAGGAGAGCTTAACGGTTTCAAGGACAAGAGGTGTTTAATTTTTCAGTTGATAATCATCCACCCATTTAGCATATGTCACACAGCGCGCTAATCATCAATCACCTTTTAATGAACTGCACCGCATTTCCTGCACTGTTCAATCGTCGTTTGTTTCAGAAAGCTTCCTTTATAATGGCCATCTCTTTATTGTTTTGTGAATCATTTAATTAGAGTGTGTCTGTATATGTGCATGCGTATATGTTTGTGCATTGTGATTGTTCGCATGCAAGCCCAAGGAGAACAGGCTTACCAAGTCTTGAGATTAATTAGACTTTGTGGTCTCCCGATGTCCTCCAAGAGGACATCTTCTATCTCTATAGCTCTGTTTACCAAAGAAGAATAAATAATTTGCTTTCACAAAAAAAAAGAGGGCTTATTGTTTCTCTCTCACCTAGACCACACACTAGAGCAAAAACAATTATGCATGATTTAATAATTACAAAGAGAGAGATGGGGGGGGGGGGGGATTCCTTCTTGTCTTCATTCCTTTACCCATGTGCTGACATTTTTCTCTGGCCAAAGGTCAGATAGTAATAAAAAAATGTCTGCTGACCTTCTGATGTGTCCAAAGAACCGTATGGCACCATAGTAATCGTATCCACTTTATGGCATCCAGACACAAAGAGGAGCAACAAAGGCTTTTAAAAACCGAAATGCCCCTCCTCTCCACGCCAACCCATATGGCGCTCTTCTATTTTATTTGCCTGCTCACTTCTTGATATATGAGCGGTATTAAACATGACACCTGTGCTGAATGAGTAGTCATCCATGGTGATGTTTAACCAAAGTTTAACCACTTTAATTTCTATTTAATTTCATTTTAATTTCAGTTTATTCCCTATGTTGTTGTTTATAGCAGATGTGAGGCTGAGATTATCTTGAGGTTCAAGTCCACCCAAGCAGAACAATATCTGCACATTAGCCACATCTTTCAGTCCAACCTAAACTCTGACCATCCAGCAACAATTATTAATGAAAACAAAGAAGAACAACGACCCTCGGGAGGTGCTCTTCTGAAATAGGAAGATAAAATTGTGTAATTTTATAGTGAGATGAGTGTTTTTAGGTTTTTCTAAATGTATTAATATTCTGTATTGTTTAGGAAACAATACAGAGTTTTTAAATACATATTTTTGTTCCTATGCAGGTCTTGTGAGACCCTCAACCACCTGATTCCACTTTGGTATGGACCACCCACTATACTCAAGTCGACCATCCTGCATATTTTTTTTTCCCCATTGAATATCCTGTTTTACTGGTAAATACTGAAGTAAAATTCATTGCAAATGCTGTTTCAAAATGAAGAATTGGCCAATTTGCTCAGAATGGTCTCTGTTGGTTTGGTGATCTAACTGGAGAACCAGCAAACCTATTTTGCTAAACAGCAAACTCTTTCTAGTGAAGCTGTTTGACCATGATAGTGATGCTGGTTTAGATAGTTAGATAGTAAAGCATCCTGGTGAGGAAATATCACCACTATACCAGCGTCCAAACCCACAACATATACAAGTTTTTCTTAATATATTTTTTTTTTTTTTGTAACTCTATTTTTATGTTTGGGGTCAGTAAGAGATATATATATATGTGTGTGTTTACCAAGGCTGCATTTATTTGAATTCAGTGTGTATATATTTGTATTATATGCTGATTTGGTGCTCCACAAACATTTCTTATCAATGTTGAAAACATTTTCTTAAAGGTATAGTTCACCCAAAAATGAAAATTTGATGTTTATCCAAGATGTAGGTGACTTTATTTCTTCAGTAGAACACAAACAAAGATTTTTAACTCAACCCGTTCCAGTCTCTCAGCCATATAATGGCAGTCAATGGGACCTATGGCTTTGAGAGACAAATATGTAATAATGTTTTAATCTCTGATCCACCGCAATGTCCAACTGTCCTAAGCGTGTTCACAGCATCCGGCGCGTGACGCATCAACGTGCTCTGGCATAGTAGACACATGCACTTACTGATTTTGAGCGGTTGTTTACAGTATATATATTGTTAAATCTACATTAATATTTAGCTTTTTCTATGTAAAAATAGTTCATACAGTATGTTCATCTTCAAAAAAATGACATAACATGTAGCAGAGATGGTATTGATTCTGACAGTGGTTGAGGCGCCCTCTTTGAACCAGAGACTGATGTAAGAAGCAGTGAATCTCCTGTGGAGTATCTGACAGAGGTCTTCCCTGAGGCCTCTCTTGGATTTCCATGGGAACTCTAGCTGTCAGAACCCTAAATTTGAAGTGCCTCGGTGCCACAGATGAGTTTCTCACATGCTGCTGTCAACAGAAATCCACCCTCATTCTCCACAATATCTCTACCATAGCCCTAACAAACTAGATCTTCCTCTGATATCGGCTTAATGCCTTGAAAATAAAATTCACTCTTGTCACACAAGGCACTCTTTTTTTTTGAACACCCAAAGCTCTCTGCCAGATGCTTGCAGTCTCTGGTTTCATTGTAAAGAGTCGCAACATAAGGAGAGAATCACCTCAATGTACACCTTCAGCCATGGCAATGCCACTGGGAATGACCACTCTTCCACAATGAGCTTGATAGTGCTCAAAGGAAGCTATTGTTTTCTACTCTTCAGACAAGACGTTCCATTGCATGATGCATTGTGTCAGGATGCGTTGAAATGGGGCATGCCGCTTTAGGGTTTGCTTAGGCACCGTGCCATGTTCTCAGTCTGCATTTTAAAAAGCAGTGCACGCTATCGATGTTATTCATTCATTCTCCCATCCTCTTGAAAAGCTTTTAAGGGGAAGGAAGCCAGTTTGGAAGACAGCCTGCCCGCACAATACTTGGAGGATTCCAGCTCGTCTTTGGAGGAAGGGTTCAGGGGCCGGCGTGGAGGGCTTCCTCTATGATTTGCAACCACAGCAATGTAAGGTTCTCTATTTCCTTTTCACCAGCACCACGTTAACCTTTTAATTAGCTCTGTGATTGGACCGTGGTAGATTCACTTGGATCAATGTAAAGAAGGGGCCCAATTGTGGTTATACAGACTATTAGATAGGCTTAGGTAATTAGAAGAGTAATATAAAGTATTTTGTCAATACTTGGACAATCAATCTGATTTAATCAATCTGATTTTCTAACTGCATATATTGTAAAAAATGCACACAGCATGTTTACATTTCGATCAGCAGTTGGAGGAATTGGAAAATGCAGCCTCGGGTGCGGCTTTTTCCGTCACTTTGAGTCTGTGAGTACGTCTCCAGGAATGACTGATACCATCACTCAGGATAAAAGCAAAAAATACAAACTTTGGTAGCGTGAGAACAGCATTCCTGGAGCTGGACAAATCAAACCTTGTGCAGCAGTCAGGAGCTGAATCAGAGGCATGAGACACACACAAAACTGCTCTGACTCTGTCTTGCTTGGAGTTCTGTCCCCTGGGACAAGAGAGAGAATGATTGGAGAATGATTTCCCATACACACCAGTGATGTGTGTCCATGTGGACCACACAGACAGCTAAAAGCTTGGTTGGTTCAAGGGCCCCTTGCTAATATGGTAATATTCTTATTTCAGTGTAGATCAATGACTTTGTAGCATAGGTGTAGATTTGGGGGAAACAGGTTTATAGCAATATGTTTTCAACATTTTCTGTTATTAAACGCAAAATCCATCCACAAAAAAATAGTTAAGAGTTAGCAGGATTTTTTAAATCATTGAAAGAGATCCTTGATGTTCACCAAGGCTGCATTTATTTGACCAAAAGACAGTAAAACAGCAATATTACGAAATATTATTACAATTTACAGTTTTCTATTTTAATATATTTTAAATAACAATTTATTTCTGTGATGCAAAGCTGAATTTTCAGCAGCCAGTACCCAGTGTCACATTATATTCAGAAATCACTTTAAAGGGATAGTTCACCCAGAAATGTCCCTTTGATATGCTGATTTGGTGCTCCAGAAACATTTATCATTATTATACAATAAATGCTGAAAACACTTGTGCTGCTTAATATTTTGGTGAAAACAGATTTTTTTTTCCAAGCATTTTTTGACAAATAAAAAAAAACTGCATTTATTTGATATACAATTTTTAAAATAACATTACAAATGTCTTTGCTGCCACTTTTGATCCGTTTCATGCAAGGTTTTTTCATGTTACCACCACCACTGCTTCAGAACATTTCACATTTCACCCTCACAGAGAATGATTGCATTACATTATTCAGACAATTACAATACAGCATGGCTAGGACAGGTGTCTACCGGGCCCAGCTGCCAGCCGTTTGTAATTTAAGGGTCACAGCATGTTTCCATTTCTGTTTAAATCAAATTAACCCAACATCTATTTATAGCAGCCTTTATGAACATGTTGGTGGATCCAAGAACCTAGTTGGTAGAGAAAAAGTCTCTGTCAAAAATTGTCTCATTTATTTCTATTTCTATCTCTCCTTAAGAACTTTAAGAGACGCATCTGAGATGAAGTCGATACTTAAATGAAACATAACTGGGAGCTCCATTACGTCTCCTGAGCAATGAAAGAGCTGCCTTTGAGTGATAAAATGTTCCTCTGGGAAGGTCTAAGATGGAAAATAAGAAGTATGATTGTAGATGGCATGCAGATTAAGACAGAAAAAGAATGAAAGATGCTAATGTTGACCTCAATCCTCAAGACTACTACCGATGCCAGAATGTGTTATATCACTTCAAAGACTTATGCAGAAGTGCTTTATCCAACAATTATCCCTCTCATTCAATGTCTATCTTTTGGTGTCATCATTGTTATTCCAGTGCAGTCTTGGAATGCAATGGTTTTTGTGGATTAACGATTTTACTACTGATCAGAATCTGCCAGAAACATCTGGACCAGTGTAGTAAAGCTGCCTCGATGGCAAATGGCTTTTGAGGATATGAAACAATATTTTGACTCTTCACATCATACTGTTTTATTTGACCCTGAAGTACTTAGTTTGAGCATGTAAATGCCTTCGAAATGCTCCTCCTTAACAGAAGATAATGATTATTCCAACCAGAATGAGGTAGTTTACGGCCAGGGGCCTTATAAGTAAGGGCACCTATTCATTCAAATAGCCGAGCTCTTACACCTTCTGTGTTCACACATTTTCTTCAGGCTTGTTTAATATTCTTAAGTTGTAGATAAACACTTGGCATAAGGAAGCTTTTCAATTCACTTGAGAAAGTAGCACCTAATTCCGAGCAAACAGACAGAACAGTTCTCCCCGGTTGAGTTTCAAATGTTGACCTTTGACCTCTCGCTTTCTCTAACCTACAAGTAAACGTGTAGCCACACATGGGCTGTTTGACTACTGAGAATAGCAAGTTTTCTGACAGCTTGTGTTTATTATAACAATTGCTGGAATTCAGCCTAATGAAGGTTTTTATTATCTATAAATAAGGTCAACTGGAGCCAAAGCGCAATGAGTGGAGCGTTTAAGAGAAAGGACAACCAGCAGATGATTGACAAGAGCTGCTGGCAGTTCTGACTGTTGTTCTAACGTCTTAAAGTGACGGTAAGATGACGATGTTCTTTCACAGTTTACTTGTAGATTATCACAGAGTGTGATTGTGAATAGATTTTTAACAGTTTGCTTGATTCATCAACTGTTGTCCATATGTTTGCATGACACATTGTTTGGAAATTTATGTCAACATGAATAGTGCTTTAAGCATTAGAAAATTGTCCCAATCAACCGAATACACAGACATGGAGACAGGAGTTGTGTATATATTTACAGTATATGACAAGATTAGGTCCAAAATCAGAAAATCTGACTTTTAAAGTCTATTTCAAATGTGAAAATGGACAACATTTTAGAAATTAGACAATTTTTCAACAAAGAAATAAAATCAATAAGAAATATCTGAAATTTTATACAAATATTATGTAGATATTACATAGATACACACACACATATACAGTATATATATATATATATATATATATATATATACATATATATATATATACAATTATTTATTTCAAAAATTTTAAAACTGAAAAAAGTTAATTACATCAAGTTTTTAACATCAAATAAAAATGCATGCATGCATACATATAATAATATATGTTTTACTTTGCACTCAATAAAATGTTATATTAAAACACTCACATATATATATACAGAATGAATATAAAACTATATAAACATAAATATGTTATACTTTTTTATGCTAATAAACAATATAGAAACAATATGTCTCTAAAACACAACGATACCTAAAATTAGGGATTCACAACATTTCCTACACGTTTTTATAATGTCATATTTGGGTAAACAAATCTTGCCCACCTTGTCATGCAAACATATGGGCGACAGACGTACATCACATTAGAGCTTAATATAATGGGTAGCTGTTGCCAAGTCTTTATAGAGGCATTGACTCCAGAGTCTTTTCTAGATAGATGAAATCTGGTCCACAGCATTTTCCATTCTTCAAAGAGACTGTAGCAACACCAGCTTCAGTCCTCTAGTCATGAACTCCAGGGAGTAACCATGCTGCCACACTGATGTCCATTATATTTGAAGAGAGAGATAGTTAGCACATGGGAGAAACGGAAAGGGAGAGTGAGAAGGCAACAATGAGCCATAAAGGCTGATTTCAGCCACCTGTGCTCTTGTGCTCAGCTCATTCTTTCTGTGTGACACACTGTGCGCAGATAATTTCGCTTATGCAAATGTTTTTTGTTCAAAGAAAATTATTGGGCACGCTTCAGAGAAATGAGCTGAAGAACAAAACGAAGGAGAAAAGAATGTAGAGAAGTTTAAATGAGAAAAAGTTGGATGAATTATTAAAGTCTTTTGCATATCCACCTTTTCCCCATTATGCCGAACCGATGGCCTGGTAATTAAAGTCATGCACTGATGGGATTGGTGCGTTCTGTGCCACCGTGCTCCTTTATTGCACTTTGTCATTTTGGCACATTTGAGACAGGAAGGGGGTTGTGAAAGGAGACTGGAAAACTGAGCATAGGTCTAACGGAATCGAGGGCAGTAAATAACGTAGACCACCAACACTGGTGTGTTTCTTGATAAATGAGAATTGTTCTACTCTTAGTTCATGTAGAACACACACACCTTGTCTGTGATGACAATTTAGGCATTTCAGGCAATTGTTTTTTTTTTTATCTTTGGAAAGTTGATATTACAGGATAGAGGGATGTTTGCTTTGTGGTTTGATATTGTTATAAGATATAGTGGCCCAACCAGTCTAAACGAGATTAAGCAGCATTAAAATCTTTTCCATGCAAGTTTTTGTCCAACCTGCCTCGACTGCAGTAACTAGGCTACTAGGTTTCCATTTCTGCATCTTTATTCTGTGTTGCCCCATCCCTCCCTCCATTCTCCATAAAATATATTCTGACTGGTTGTGATTTTTCATCATGCAGAATTTTCACTTTCAGACAAATTACTGTCTTGAATCTTTTCACATCACACCTGACTTATCCTAGAGTAATAACATCCGAAGCGGGTGACTTATCCATGGAGAACATGCTCCTTGATGAAGATCGTTTGTTGAACCTAGAGCAACACTATCCATAATCCTAAACAAAAAAATCTGAAAAGGTGATCAATAAAAATGTTTCAAGCCCTCAACTCTAAAATCTGATTGTTTGGACTGTTATTCTAAGTTAAACACGTACTGCATGGTTAAATCATGTTATTTCAATCTAGTGTCATTATAAAAAGTTCCAGTTAAACATGTAGGCCATAACAAGAGATGTTAGCCAGAAAGGTCTATTTAATATGCCTGCAAACCATCAGTGTAAGACACCACGTCTTTAATGTATCACAGCTGCTGGGAATCAGTCCTCACACACGACAGACAGTGACCTTGGTGTCTCATTAGTACGTTCGTTTAGTGTGTGCGATGATTAACAGTCCTGCTGGGGCCTTCCTGTCCATTGTGTTCAGCAGCCAAACTGCCTGAAGGATCTTACAAACACCAGGGACAGTGAGATGAACCGTCCCAATGTGACATTAACACACCTGCAAATATTAAAATAATTTACACAAAAAGGACAATTCTGCCATTATTCACAAAACCTTCATGCCATTCCAAACCTGTATGATTTTATTTCTTCTTTGGAACACAAAAAGTCAGATTTTGTAAAGTGAATTTCGGCCTTGTTAGTGACTTTGGAAAGACGATATTATTCACCACATGACTTGTGCTGGTTTCAATCTGGCACACAGACCTGAAACATCTGCTTGTTTTTTTATATTGAAATTCTTAAGCGAAAAAAGAATTTGCACAACATCTACACAATTGAGTTGAAGTTCACATCCCAAATCAATATAAAGTACTTCAGATGCCCGACTGTGGAAGATATACAGTTACAGAGATGAAAACAGATGTCTTCGTCAGCCAGACTGAGATAAGAATTTGTTTCTTGTCTGTTTTTATTGATAGGAAATTCGAAAATTGCCTTATGTTTTTAAAACAGCAATAAATGTCAGAGAGGTTTGGAGTTGCGTTTGAGTGCTTTTCAATGTGCTTACCATCCCTGTAACTTCATTCATGACTAGCAGCATATTTTTTTCCTGTCTACTATATGTATATGTATAATATTTTATTTCTGTTTCCATTCACATGTCTGTCACTCTATGTGTCCTAGGCTCAACAACAGGTCATTTCCCAGGACGAGGCACAGGAGGAAGTCGCTTTCTTGTAAAATAAAAATAATTATTTTAAATCAAATTTCACAGTTTTCTGAAGCAGAGCTGCAAGGAAGCGTGCTCAGTGCTTTGAAAGGCAGCTCTGCTTCAAAAGGGAGGGAGAACGAGAGCTATATTGAAAAGAGTAAGTGGGAGAAATGTACTTTTATCTCCGCACAGGAATATGATGCGGCCCATTTTGCAAATTGACTTCGAAGGCCACAGTTCTGCAGTATTTCTGCAGCCACCCGCCCCTCACTTTGAGAAATATACAGCTGAAGTCCGGTTCTGCAAGGATGCTTCGTGATTTACGATGTAGAGGGATGGGTTCCCATCTGGGACTCCAGCCACTGCCGGACAGGAGATTTACGGGTACAATGACACCACTGATTACTTTCGGACGCCGAGGAGAAATGGACACAGTTTGTTTTTCACCCCTTTCCATCTTTAAAGCCTGGACTGAGCATGGGCCTAGATCTGAGTCTGTGCCCCTGAGCAGCGGCACCGGGGTTTGCTTATGGACACACACAGGCTAACTTGGACGAGCCCAAGTCGATAAATAACATATGCAGACTGATGGGAAACCCATACTGTATCTCCATCGACGAGAAATGCAGAGACATTGTCATGACCCCAGAAACCACACTTGCTCTAGGAGCCGTTCGACTCCATCCCTCTCGTTTTGACAAATTTGTGAGTCTTCCTGTGTGTTCTGAGGAGGCCAAACCGTGGACATCCAGAGTTCAGCTAAACCCAATACAGTCTGAAAACAACTGCTAAGGTTCGACTGACCTCATGCTGGACTAAATGGCTTGATAGCTTTGTAAATATGGCTTCCGGCAACTGAATTCCCTTCTTTTTCATTTACCAACAACAAGAACCCCAAATCCATTAAGAAAGAAAATGCAAAATGAAAGACAACGCTGCCTAACACTCTAACGCAGTCAATAAATCAGACAGAAACCTTAAATGCGGACTGGATTGAAGTCATTTTTCTTCACGTTGAAATTCTCAAGACATTTTCAGTTTCATGCACGGCACAGAAACCTTACTAAAGACATTTGTGTAATATAAGCAGAGAGGAACTCTTTTGATGATCGAGACAGGTCTGTGTTCCACCCAGCCCTATGCAAACAATGTGCCTGCCTATCTGTCTGCTTGCCATGTGTCCTCAAAGGGACATGAAGTGTCTCATATACATTTGACACAAAGAACGGGTTATGTGACATAAGCCAGGTGGACTCAGTAGGACCCGACATTGTGGTTTCTCAAAGACCACACATTTGCTTGATCGCTCCACCCAGGGCCTGCTTGCTGGCAACTCAGTTTCATCGGTCTTCTCACAAGTTTGGGTGAAAAGCTTTGTAAGATTGATGATCCATGGCCAATTACTGGCTTAGCCCTTGAGTCTCACAAAGAAAGCATGAGCTCGGACGTAAACACATAGCACAAAGACGTAGGGGCTGGAAATACATGTGGCTCCACAATATGTAAGTGTTTCCCTAAAATATGACTGGAATGTTCATCACTCTTAAATAAAATCAAAGTATTATTCAAAGAACGTATAGAAAAACTTTAAATATGAACAATATTTTGATGTGAGAGTAAGTGAAGGTTTCAATATCTATACCAATCAAGCCAATTTCACTCATTTCACACAGTGTTTAAAATAAATTAATATCTTTATTCACCAAGAATGCATTAAATTGATTAAAAGTGGCTGTAAAGACGTATAATATTACAAACCATTTCTGTTTCATATACATGTAGGTATTATGATTTTCATTAAAGAATCCTTGGAAACAAAGTATCACGATTTTCACAAAAATATTAAGCAGCACAACTATTAAATGATTTGTGAAGGATCATGTGACACTGAAGACTGGAGTAATGGCTTCTGAAAACTCACGTCATTTATTATAAATTATAATAACATTTCATAATATTTCAGTTGTTACTGTATTTTTGATCAAGCAATTGTGTAGCCTTTAAAAAAACTTATGAACAGTGTGTGTCTTATTTTGGATCTTAAAAGTTTTGGGTACTTTGACATTCAAAATAAAAAATAAAATAAAAATAATCCATACAAATTTGGATTGATATGAAGGTGAGTAAATGATGGCAAATTAAATTTTTAGATGAACTATCCCTTTAACACGCCCCTGTTTTTATCCATAGATGAGACTTCAGGACTATCTCTTAAAATAATCTCATTCCACAGCCTGATCCTGGTATGAAGAAAGGAGGGGCCGGCGCATCTGACGCCTTATGGTTGACGAGCACCAGGGCGCCAGGCGAAAGCTTGTTAGACAAACTCTGACAACAAGACGCTGCCCTTGAAAATCAATTATAAACACAGGAGCTTCCCTGCATCTGTTTCTGCTCGCAATTTTGTGGGGCTGTCTGTCTTGGATTTCGGTTTTATCCTCCCTCACTTTGGTCAGCTTCCACGGCAGTTCAAACGGCCATCCCTGAAGGATTAGTGCAAGTTTTTAAACCCACAGGGACAGAGTGTGTAAATCATGAATGGGTGAGCAAGAGTGATGACAGGTCATGGGACCTGGTGCTTATTGGGATGAGCAGTTTATGGGAGCAGTTGGGATGTTTTGCATTGCATCTGCTTTGCCTGGTCTCCTGTTCCCAACAAGTAAACAATCATAAAAAATAACTTTGACTGATTAAAAAGGGGTGCAGACAAGTTTGCGCAGAGAAGTTATGGTTTCCCAATCTTTAAGGGTCCTCTAATGGCCCTTTAGGGCTCGGCTTACACTACCTGGGGCCCGGGGTTACTCACAATTGTTTTAACATGCCACCATTCCATTGCACCAACAAATGCCAAGTCCTGTGCTGATTAACAAAAAAGTTTAGTTCAAAGCTACATAATTGAAAATTTTAAGTAACCCAGGGAGGGTCTACCTAATTTCTATCTACAGTAATTGTTCACAAATCTTTCAAACCCCAATGACTATTTTTGCGAGTTATTAAGTCAGAATTTTTAGATATAAACTCGCAATGCTGACTTTTTTCTCTCATAATTGCTAGTTTATATCTCACAATTTTGACTTTATAAGATGCAATTGTGAATTAAGTCAGAATTGTGCGATGTAAACAGGCAATTCTGAGAACATATCAGTACCCCCCCCCCCCCCCTCAAAATTGGACTTTATAACTCACAATTCTGACTTTATTTCTCACAATTTTGTTTATATCCCGCAATTATGAGAAAAAAGTCACTATATATCGCAATTCTGACTTTATTTCTCAGAATTGTGAGTTAATATCTCTCAATTCTGACTTTATAACTTGCAATTGCAAGTTTATATCTCACAATTGTGAGAAAAAAGTCAGAATTGTGAGATAAAAAGTCAGTTACCTTTTTTATTTTTCTTATTGTGTAATGGGCTTCCATACATTTTAGAGTGTATTTGAACTCAGAAGAACATAGAAAATACACCTCATGCAAATCTCTCTTTCTTTCTTTCTTTCTTTCTTTCTTTCTTTCTTTCTTTCTTTCTTTCTTTCTTTCTTTCTTTCAGGGGGGTGGGGTATTGTTTTTGCCATTCTAATTGATGCTGTGCGTTAGCAAATAGTTGTAGGCAATAGGCATATATATTTGCTCCAGCATAAACACAAATTGCTTTCATAAATAAAATCTTGAACACTATTGTACATCGTATCATATATCTCTTCCATCAGTGCGTGACCCCAACAGACACCCTTCAGTATATTTCAGTCACAGTCCCTTTGTTCGTGTGTCTTCTTTTCTCTCTCCTTGGCCTGAAAGAATGCTTACAGTCTATCTCAAGATGCTACATTCTGACATGATGAAAGACCACCACAGTGGATGAGACCTCTGTCTGTGGGCTCTGAAAAGCGCCGTGTGTTAAGCAGATCCACCCAATCAGGCTGCATTGTTCTGAAGCCCTCCAGGCCATCTGCCTCTCAGGTTGGTCAAAGCTGAAGACCTTGTGCTGAGCAGGATGTGGAGGCATGTCTAGCATTATGACCTCCCTATATCTATAGTCTTTACCCTATGGAGCATCTAATTCAATTATCATACACCTCTATATGACAATAGTCATTGTAGATGTCTGTTCTGAAGGCTGAGGGAAGCACTTAGAAGTAGTCTAGAAGAACAAAGAGTGTGAGCATTCTTGATTAGCATCCTTGGTTACAAATGGCACATGAGGACACAATGAGAACCATTACCACATGTTTACCATATTGTCTTTGTGAAGGCAATTCAGTCAACTCGATTTTGATTGTATAAAGTGAATAATATCAGTTTTTACAGTCTCTTCTTATAAATGATGAATATTTCTTGCTGATAATTACAAGTGTCCAATCAGATTTGTCACTATGGACATCTATTATAATAAACAAACAATTTCCTGAGCTTATTTTCTCATCCTCATTTTTCCATTCAATGCATTGTCAACAAGCACGCAAATGATGTTATTCTTGGGGAATCAGATTACATGAATTGCTGCAAATCGTGGAGCAAAACAACAATGAATCCGACTGAATGACACTGATTTTTTTTTTGTATTTCATCAGGAAAGGTCAAACAACTTTAGCACAGAGATACTTATCTGACATTTTTTTTTAAGTTTTATTATTATTATTTCCTTTATAATAAAAAAGCCTGAAAAGCTTGTGTATAATTATTTAACTCCAATAATAATTAATCATTATTATGAACTAATATCTTACTACAGTGTGTAAGACCAGTCCTGACTTTTTTTGTGTGTTATATTTAATATATAATAAAATATAAAATATATTATTATTATTACATATTTATTTATTAAACGTTTTTATTCTAAACAACCATAAAATCAGCAGGACATTTTGTCTGTTATTTAGTTATGATTTACTTGGCAGCCAATCCATAGTGAAATCTAATTATTCCAAAATCTGCCAATAACTACAAATTAAACATCAAATTGTTTCTTGGGTATGATTATGTCATATTGTGCAACTTTTTAGGGCACTCGTTTAAGCATATTAGGTCAATATATGTATTGTATTGTATGTACACACATGCAAAACTTTATATGATTACAATTAAAACAAACAAAAACTACATGTACACACAAATCAGCTGCACTATTGTAAAGTGCTGCAGGCTCATTTATTATTTTCTTGTAGTGGGATTTCAAGTGAGACAAAACCTACCAGCACAATAGCATGCACCTCGAATCAAACCACTCTCAAAAAAGTTCACAGGGTCAAAGCTGCAATCCCTTCTTGTTGCACAACTCCTGTCTGTGGGAGCTGAATAGAGCTCATGATCTGTGGCTGTTAGAACGTACCGCTGGGCATTGCTGACATTCATCAGCGCTGCATCTGGATAGGGGGGTGAGATTAGATCATGCAATCTGCTAGGAGAGGATGGGAGGGCAGGCCAGGAAGTGCTGTAATGAATGAGATGAATCAGGGAAATGGGTTTGGATGGCGGGTTTCAACCATCAGGCCTTTAATACTGGAGGAAAATATTCAAGATCATCAAGAAATGTCTGAGTGTATTTACTGATAAAATGGAAATTGATCTTATTAGGAGATCTTTAACAGACAACAGTATTTCTGTTGCTCTTACAAACAGGCTGAATCATCATACGGGGTTATCAGATGTTGCAAACTACTGTATCGGTATTAGGAAATTACGAATCACATACAAGACATGCAATAAGATAGAAGACCATTGCAGGTCTTGGTAGCCCATCCATAATATATTATTGTATTTTTAGATTTTAATAGCCACACATTTGTACATAAAGTAATGTTTCCTTCATTTTCAAGTTATTTGAGTAGTCTTGACTAAAATAAAGTGTGCATCATAACTTAATCATAATTATAAAGGAATCTATTGAATCAGAAAAGGCCACAGCTGCAGGCAAATAACTAATAATTCTCATACTGTTGTAATTCACACGGCTAACACATATTTATATATATCTTTCATTCATTAGCTTTATTTTTTATCATTAAAAACACTTAAGATAGTTTTCTAGGATTGCCACAGTACTTGTAATTTAATGCTCACATTGTACTTTGCTTCGCGCGCGTGCACGTGCCTTCCAGCAGGACACACGTGACAGGAAACACTACTCTTCACAGCGAGGTCAAGATGGCGCGCTGCAGCATGTGAAGGAGACTCAGCGGCAGCCGGTCGTTCGCTTGAGGAACATGTACAAAACACCATGTAGTAGACTGACGGGAGTCTGGAAATGCCTTCCACGTGATGGTATTAATAACTATATCATGTTAATGAGGCATATGTGAGCTTTCGCTCGTTCCGAGGTGGTATTTTGGCATTTTGCTAACCGGTTAGCCTAGCCGCCGAAGCGCTACTGCAGCAGCATGACCTTAAAATAACATCACAGTTTACACGACATGACCATATTTTAAAAGAAATCCCCGTAACTACATGCACTGACGTAGACATAGAAGTATTTTCTGCTCTGCTTTGTGCATATTGCTTGATACAAATCATTTGAGTTACATTGCCCATTGTATAATCATGTAGTCTTATGTCTGTAAATCTATCTATCTATGAGACTGTCCTGCAAATATTGTTTATATTATAAAAACTGCTGTATTGTGTCCTCGTGAGTGTTGCAGGTGTCAGTTTTGATATGATGCTATGTGTTATTTGGCTTGACATCACTGTGAAGTTGTCAAATATCTAGTAAATTGAGTCGAGATGACATAGTGATACACTCCGACAACCACTGAGTTGATAAAGATTAAGCATTTCTTATGCAACTGGTATTTCTAATAGGAAAGTTTCACATTCATAATTTTTTTTTTCTCGCTTTAAAAAAATACTCCAAACTTTGTTTCTATACACAAATATAAAGGTAAAAATTAAGATATGAACAGGTAGGACATTTTCGTGTATAGTGGCACCCCTGCTGTATTTCTTACCTTTGAATTAATATTTCTCATTGTGTTTTTGTTGTTGTTGACAGCATTAATTAAAATGAATGTCAGTATGAATTAATGTCTTGTCTTGTTGAAGGTTTGGTTGGTGTCAGCGTGCAGCAGAAGCTCATTACAAATGTGGCTAGGAGTCATATGAGTGCCAGGAGTCTGATTCAGCTCTGCAGGAAAAATCAAGCAGAATGGATCACGTTCCAGCATCTCTGCTTTCTGAAGAGACAGGTATAGGTATAGCCTTTGTGGATGCATAACCAGTAATACACTGACCAAGGCAATCCAGCTCTAAAATGATCTATTTATAGACATTATTGATATTATGTAGCATTTTTTTGAGACAACTCTCTTATAATACTTTTGCAGGGGAATACTATTTCTATGTAATATTATTTTACTCAATTATTCGTTAAATTACTGCAAATTACATTATGCATATTCAAATTCTGTGCATCTTCCCATTTTAGCATAATTAACTGATTAAATTGAAATCCATCAAATGTCATAGCCATATTTCTTCCCTCTTCCCACAGTATGTGAAGAGCAGCAGCGGTCTCTGCCAGAGAGCGAGACCTAAGCAGGATCCTGTTGCCTCTGTGCTGGACGATCGAGATGATTCTGTGGTCAGTCAGGTTCAGCAGATCCCAGCCTTAAAGCCTGAACCAGGTACTGTGGTGCTGCCATGTGACCCGGTTGAACCAGAAGCGGTTAGGGCAGCCCGCTTGGAGGCCCGGCAATGGAAGGAGTTGAAGGTTGAATACAGTGATTTACCAGGGATTTACGCACGGCTCTCCAAACTTAAATTAACAGGTATGATATGTATTTTGTATAAATCAAAGTCATATTGCAGTATAAGATACATACTTTTAATTGAGCAATATGTAGTTACTTATGCAGTAATCAAAGCTAAACTGCTGATCATGAAGTTCATGGAAAGTTAAATGTGATGCTTAAAAAAAAAGCACTGACATAGGCTGTGCAATTTCCAAAATAATAATATTTTATGTGATAAGCATTCCACTTATTTGTTCTGCATAATTAACTTGCATAATATGCTGGAAATTATACTTCTGACAACTTTTAGTGAAATGATAGCAGAACATTTATTGATGTCTAATAACCTGATGACATCTAGCTAACATTCTTCTGACTCTTCTTAGATTGAGTCTTAAATTTAATAGCATTTTTTTATCACTTTTACTTTTGTTCATTATTTTTAATTTACTTCTGTCATTATATTTTTGCTGAAACTGCAGTTCCTGTTTTAACTAAATCAATAAGCTATTTGGTAACTTTGCTCTTTCTTTTTGTCCATAGCTCTTGTGGTTACTACGGCAGCTGCTGGCTATGCCATGGCTCCAGTGCCCTTTGACCCCGTCACTTTTTTGTTGGCTTCAGTTGGAACGGGTCTCTCTTCCTGTACAGCCAATTCCATCAATCAGGTCAGTCACCCCATGCACATTCATAAAATAACTGCACACTCAGCAGACCGTGACTGGACCAAACACATTATATGATGCCAAGTGATCTGACGTCCAGCTGGAACAAACTAGCAAGTGTTAGATCACTTCATTGCCTGCACATTTGTGCATGTGTATATTAAAAGCTGTACATGTCTGATGTTGTGTACCTCTAGATCTTTGTGTAGATGTAGTTTTCTTTTGTATTGCAGAATTAATTTTAGGATAATCGTTTCCCTGCTTCAGAATGATAAAGCACATTTACCTCCAAATTCTTATAACGTTTCTGTTACTGTCTCGCTTATTTTTTAATGATGATTAATTTCAGCATTATTTTATTTTATTTTTTCTATTACAGTAACAAAAACAATTAATTAAAACAAAAAAGTTAATAATTTTATTTATTTCAAAAATATTACTTTTATACATTGTAGTATTAATATTTTAAATAATACAATTAATTAACTTTAATTAATTAAATAAGTGAGACAGTTACTGAAACGTTATAGTAATAAGAATTTGGAGGTAAAATGTGCTTTATCATCCTGAACATTTGCTGCTGCTTATAGTCTAATTCTGAAAATAGTCTAATTCAGTCTAATACTGAATTTTATGGAACTGGAGTGAGTACTGTGTACAATTATTATTTTTTGGTTGTTGTCTAGATATTTCACTAGCAATGGCCTTTATTTTCACACTAATACAAATGTACTTGCATTGTAGCTTTTACCGTGGTTTGATTGCAAAAGTAGACATCTGACATCTAAAAAATGTGATGACCAGAGTTTGGCTAGATGTGTTGATGCAAGCCCAGGGCAGACCACACAAATCCAGTTGTAGATGGTTAGAAATGTATTACCCGCTAGTTTTGGTACTTAACCTCGACTCTGCACAAGCATTCCAGTCAGAGTAATTGCCTACTTGGCGGTCTGTTGATTTTTCCTATTGTTTTGCTTGTGTACAGCTAAATGGATGAAGTCTCATTGCAGCGTTGGCTTGACTTCAGTGAGTCCTGCAATGCCCAGCAGAGTTTCATTGTGTTACACAAACACGGGACACAAGCACTCGATATGGGCTCTCACAGTGCACTTTGTCGTTAGTTTAGAGAGAAAGAAAAGAAATCAGCGCTTAAGTGAGCCAATTGTAGAATCTTTTACATTCCACTCCTGCTGTGTGTCTAAAAAATACAATAGGCCAGATTAGCTGTGCCGCTCTGATGTTTTTCAGATTAAAGAATTTGCCAGGCTAGAATGAGAAGAAACAGAGAGCGGTTGCATACGCTGTGTTTTGCTCCATCCGTAATGAGCTTTCTGCTCCAAACAGAGTATGTTCTGTACAGTAATGCTCTTCGTGACTCATTAGCCAGATTGAAGACTGTTTCATCAACTCATTTTAACGCCTGTGGCTTCTTGACCAATACCCAGGCGTGGCCTGGAATTTGTTGAAGGTCACAGTGACACCACTGGGCCGAGCCCAACCCTGGCTGAGTTCACCCGATTACCTGTTTTTAGCAGGAAGGTTTGTACACTTGGACCTTTTTCTTTTTTAGTGACGTCTCTGTAGTGCACTTACTCGTTGCATTGTTCTCTTTTCCCGACCTTGTGTCACATGCTGGTGGACTTTCTTACCTGAAGCTTAGATGGTGCAGAAACGTACAAGCAAATATTTGCTTCTCAGATTGGGCATAAATGCCTTCAACGATTCAGGTTATCTCATAGGCCACTTCATGATTGATTGCTAACCTTTTTCTGTGATATTCCTACATGGCATAGGTGTGTGTTTGGCTTACATGTTTGACTAGATTTTATCCACTGCTACCTGATTTATTTGATCATAAGTACAATAAAGTATTGAACTATTATAACAGTTTAAAATAACTATTTTCTGTTTTAATGTTAAAATGTAATTTGTACCTGCGATGGAAAAAAAAAAGTTTATTTTTTTGTTTTGTTTTTTTAGCATTTTAATTTTGAGTGTCACATGATCCTTCAGATATTGTTTTAATATACTGATTTGGTGCTCAAGAAACATTTATTATTATACATTTGGAAACATGTACTGTTTAGTATTTTTGTGGAAACTTTTTTTTCAGGATACTTTGAATAGAAAGTTCAAAAGAATAGCATTTATTTGAAAAAAAAAAATATATATATATCTAATATATATGCATAAAATGAAATATATAAAACAATATATTTTGATGATTAAAAGGTGTCAGAATGCTGTTGAATGACAGACTGTGCACCTTTGAATTGATACTAAATTAGTAATTCATCCAGTAGATGAGTTAAAAACTTGGGGGAAAAACTTGGATAGGCATGAAAGGTTTAAAGAAATCTTACTGCGAAGAAGCCAACTCATTCTCCAAGTCATTTTTGAAGTTATAGAAATGTAGAAAAGGTTGATTAGCTGTAATTGACATCTTTGCGCAAGTTAAAATCAGGGCTCACCTGGTCTTTAAGTGTGTTTAACACTGAAATGGATACAAGGTCTAAGAGTCTGAGGTAGCGGTCAAACGCGGCGCGAGTGAAGGCGGACAGATGGATGCTCTGTAAATTTGTTGTGTTTGATGTGCCGTCTTTGAAGTTCTAATTGAGCAGGAACTGTGAGGAGGGATGGAGTTCTTCAAACAGGTTCATCAATCACGTGTGCTTTTATATGCCCAAAAAGCATGTTGAAACACAGATATCAGATGGTAGTTTTATTATTTAAGTGGAACTTGGATATTTCTAATGCATACTTAGGTTTACTTTGCTCTGTATTGTCTAGAAGGCCTTGTGACTTCTGCAAGTGTTTCTGAAGGTTCAGTCTGAGACTAATAGGCTTTCTGTGGCTTCAGAGGACATTTAATCCATAGACTGTGGAGCTGGCTTTCTTGTGGCAAGTGATTGGCATTTGCACGGAGTCTTCACTCCACACGTTACAGAGCCTGTGTCTGGCCTCTCTGTCTTGCCTCCTACTCAGAGTTGTAGCTTGGCTTCGCGTGGCGGATGTGAACACATTTAACTGCAGCCTTAGTAGTGTGTCATAGTAGCCAGAAGGGGTGTGTGGTATGACCAAAATCATATGTAATATGATTGTAACACATATACACTCACCTAAAGGATTATTAGGAACACCATACTAATACTGTGTTTGACCCCCTTTCGCCTTCAGAACTGCCTTAATTCTACGTGGCATTGATTCAACAAGGTGCTGAGAGCATTCTTTAGAAATGTTGGCCCATATTGATAGGATAGCATCTTTCAGTTGATGGAGATTTGTGGGATGCACATCCAGGGCACGAAGCTCCCGTTCCACCACATCCCAAAGATGCTCTATTTGGTTGAGATCTGGTGACTGTGGGGGGCATTTTAGTACAAGGAACTCATTGTCATGTTCAAGAAACCAATTTGAAATGATTTGACCTTTGTGACATGGTGCATTATCCTGCTGGAAGTAGCCATCAGAGGATGGGTACATGGTGGTCATAAAGGGATGGACATGGTCAGAAACAATGCGCAGGTAGGCCGTGGCATTTAAACGATGCCCAATTGGCACTAAGGGGCCTAAAGTGTGCCAAGAAAACATCCCCCACACCATTACACCACCACCACCAGCCTGCACAGTGGTAACAAGGCATGATGGATCCATGTTCTCATTCTGTTTACGCCAAATTCTGACTCTACCATCTGAATGTCTCAACAGAAATCGAGACTCATCAGACCAGGCAACATTTTTCCAGTCTTCAACCGTCCAATTTTGGTGAGCTCGTGCAAATTGTAGCCTCTTTTTCCTATTTGTAGTGGAGATGAGTGGTACCCGGTGGGGTTTTCTGCTGTTGTAGCCCATCCGCCTCAAGGTTGTGCGTGTTGTGGCTTCACAAATGCTTTGCTGCATACCTCGGTTGTAACGAGTGGTTATTTCAGTCAAATTTGCACTTCTATCAGCTTGAATCAGTCGGCCCATTCTCCTCTGACCTCTAGCATCAACAAGGCATTTTCGCCCACAGGACTGCCGCATACTGGATGTTTTTGCCTTTTCACACCATTCTTTGTAAACCCTAGAAATGGTTGTGCGTGAAAATCCCAGTAACTGAGCAGATTGTGAAATACTCAGACCGGCCCGTCTGGCACCAACAACCATGCCACGCTCAAAATTGCTTAAATCACCTTTCTTTCCCATTCTGACATTCAGTTTGGAGTTCAGGAGATTGTCTTGACCAGGACCACACCCCTAAATGCATTGAAGCAACTGCCATGTGATTGGTTGATTAGATAATTGCATTAATGAGAAATTGAACAGGTGTTCCTAATAATCCTTTAGGTGAGTGTATATATATGTATATATATATATGTATATGTATGTGTATATGTATATATATGTGTATATATATGTATATATATGTGTATATATGTGTATATATATGTATATATATGTGTATATATATATATATATATGTGTATATTTATATATATATGTATATATATATATATATATATATATATATATATATATATATATATGTGTTTTTTTGCTGGATTTTCAAAGCATTGTTGCTAAAAATAGACACACAAGGTAATTTTGGATTATTAGGTGAATTTAATTAGAATTATTTTCTCTTTTTTGGAACACGGACATATTATATTATATTATAACAGAACAAAGTTAAAAGCATTTGATCATTTTATCTATTATATATTATTATTTTGTATGTGTATATTGTTACATTAACACAAAGTTAAAAATGAGAGACACTATACTGTAAAAAATCATTAAATTTTCTTTCTTGTCTTGTTTGTGATTAATCCCACTTTGTATTTTCTTAAAATTTACTCAACATTATTATATTTTACTTAATGTTTTATTGTTAATCTTTGGTTTAAAGATATTTAAAGTTGTCTGGTCTACGTGTTATGGGTCAAATATATTGATGGTTTAGCAACGCTTTTACCAACTGACACATTTATACAGTCATACTTACGGTGGCCGAGAAGTGCAAAACAAATCACAATTCAGAAAACACAATGACAAATCCGAAAACCATACATACTGGCCAAAAATCATATGCAAAAAATCCTGTAAATCAGATCGACACCAAAATCATGAGTTTTAATCTAAAAGGCAACATTGCTTTGACAGGGCTGCGCACACGCGAGCAGGACAGATACTAGGCTATTCATTCATACAACTTGTTAATTCGTTTCTCCGACATATTAATTTGTGGCCACTGTCCAGGTTTCAATAATTTGTTCCCTAGAAAACCCATGAATTTAAATGCGGGAGCAATTTAAGACATAGTAACGGATTCTTAATTCATGGCCACAAAATTTTTCATTTCCCCCCACGTTTACCACAGTAAGAGATGCGATTAAAACAACAATAAAATAAACCTGCAAATCTAGAGGGTGAGACAGTGAGGATTTGGGAAAATAAACAATAAATAAATTACATTCATGACCATCCGGCAAAACAGAACACAAAGCTGCGTATGGCTTGGTTTAAATGTATGCGCTCGAGCGGCATGAATCCAAAAGCATGGTCGCGATGTAACATTTGCCTGCTAACCAATTATTTCTCTTATTAACAAAGTTTTGTACCTCACTTGTGTCATAATACTCGCATTAAAATTGCAACGCCGGTGGTTTTGGAAACGGATCACTGACCGCACGTCACAGCCCCGTGCGCCGTACTTGCGTTTGGGATCGTTTTATTTTAAATCCCGATAATGTCAATTGCAAACATTGCAACGATATTTTAAAATAAAACCACGAGCACCATGAAACCATTTAAAAAGGCGCATTCAGCGGTCTCCGTGACAGAATATGAAACAGCCCACAAAGTATAATGATCCCGTGCGCAACTACGGTGCTCTCTCTTCATTTTATCAAATGATCATAATCACATCCATTCATTTTACGATCCTGCTACTAGCCTTTTACTCAGACAAAAAACCCTTTCATTCGGGTGAGGAAGCTGGCGTTTTGACTGGCATTTGCACATCCTCAAGGGCACATATGCTACTGCAATAGATGCATTTTGCAGTATTAAGGTTAACGATTAATCGATTAATTGACGATCGATTGTGGAAAATTGACATCCCTAATTGGATGTAAATTACGCTGGGTACCTGATGGCAGATTTGTTTACGCTGTGCAAATACAGTGCGTCAGAATAACAGAGATATTGTATACAGTCTGTCTTTTTGTACCTGAAGCCTCAAGCGCTTTTTGAAGTCTAAGAGCTCTGTATGCATGCAGAAACTGTGACGTGATTGTCATCGTATCCGCTAGCAGCTTGTACAAAGACAAATTCCTGGTGCGTATACCCTTCTGACACAGTTCTGCGTTACACATGGCTAATGAAAGCCGTTCTGATTGTATTGCGTTTATTCTAAGTGCCATCTATGTGATGAACGCTGTTCGTTCTTCGTGAAGAGCAGCTTTGTTTTTGTTGTTTTCTTAGTAAAACCGAGCAGCTGGTAGAACTGCGCCACAAATCAAGTGCCATGTGGTCATTGTAGAAACTCTCTGATCTCATTCTTCTTGTCCTGACTCATCTTGTGTAATGTGACAGGTCTTGGGCACACCCATACCTGGCGGTAACTGATCTCCGCTCTTAACTCATCCTTTGGGTTTTTATAACTCCAGAGAGGAAAATAAAAGAAGAATGACGTCCTTAGATGTGGTGCCAGTTTTTTTTTCTCCCGTTATAAAACATCCCTGCCACCCCCGTGCGGTTTGCCATGATCAAAGATGATCCTTTTTAAACTTGTAGAGTCCACTAAACATACAACAAACAAATCAAAGTAAAGGTGGATCCCTTTAAGCTCTGCTGCCTGCGGATTGAACAACAGACACCAAGCAGTTGATTTTTGGCATCTCAGGAGCCAGTCTAGTTCGTCTCCGTTTGTGTTTCCTTGTGACTGTGATGAGATTTACTTTGAGATGAGAATGATAGGCCTGGGATTCAGTGGCTGTAGCTTTTAGCCTTTGGTTCCTTGGAGTATTTCCTGAAGTCACATTGCAATTTTGTGGTTTCTTATTTCAGTGTAACCTTGTTTGGAAACTGTCAGGAATGCTGTAAAAACCCAGAATCCCCTAACAATGGCCAGCCAAAGTTGATACTGCATTCCGCCAAGGGACAACATGTTCAGTTGTATCTCTATATGTCACATACAGTTACGTCTTTTGTGATTTTGGGTTTGGATCTTTCAACGCATTTACATTTTTAAAGTTACAGTGATTTCTGCACCACTAGTGGCACTAAACAGAATTGCAGTAATAATTGGGTTTTATATGTTTCCTGAAGAAAATGTAGAAGTGTTTCTCCAGTGGATGGACAGACAGGTAGACAGTTCCTTATAATTACCTTAATTCTACCGTTCTAAATTTTGGGGTTGGTAAATACATTTTTAAAAGAAGTCTTTTATATACTCACCAAGGCTGCATTTATTTAATAAAAAAATATAGTAAAATAGTAATATTGTGAAATACCACATTTTTTTTAAATAACGGTTTTCTATTTGTTTATATCGATTTTTTTTTTTTTGTCACATTATCCTTCAGAAATAATTCTAAAATGCTAATTTACTGGTCAGGAAGCATTTCTTATTGTTATCAATGTTGAAAACTATGATATTTTTTTGTTTATTTTCAGGGCCATCTTTGATGAGTAGAATTTTTTTAATCTTTTGTAAATGG
The DNA here is from genome assembly GCF_936440315.1 of Barbus barbus. Classification (NCBI taxonomy): domain Eukaryota; kingdom Metazoa; phylum Chordata; class Actinopteri; order Cypriniformes; family Cyprinidae; genus Barbus; species Barbus barbus. The sequence continues at coordinate 22,032,220 of NC_136716.1, forward strand.
AAATCTTTTGTGAAGTTTGGATGTCTTGTAAAATTATGTCTGAACTGTCACTTTTGATAAATTTAATGCTTATTTGCTGAATAAAAATAAAGTATTAATTACTTAAGAAATAAAAAACTTACTAATCCCAAACATGTGAACAGTTGTGTATGACAAACTTTCATTTGAAATGCAGTCTAGGTGTTTTAATCCGGCAATTGAACATATGAATTTATTGTTGCTAGCACCAGTTTTGTACTGTTTGATATACTGAAATGCAGTCATGCCTTCCCCACACGGCATTGGCTGTTTCAGTGTCGCTGTATTGACTGATCAAACTGGTGTTCCAGAAGTTTCATACTTCACCTTTTAAACAATGCTGCTTCACGCAATCCACATTTTATAATGAATACATTAATGTCTTAATCTGCCGATGTGATGATGTAGCTTTGAGGTCAGCCTAGATAGAGCTTCATGGGCGTTCTGTTGATTGCTATGAAAACTTTACTCTGAATTCCGCTTAATTTGATAATTGAGTCCAAAGTGGCTTTTTTTTCAAGTTAAAGGTTAGAAATCAGCAGTCGGGTGAAGGGGCCACAGCAAAGAAAATACTTCTTGTGCAGCCTCTTGACAACAAGGACATTTTTCCCACTGCCTTTTTTGTGAGGTGTCAACTCAGTGTTGTTTTTGTAAATCCTGTCCTGGTATTTCAGGGGTGGTTTTGTGTCATATCTCCTGTTGGGATAGACGGGTGTGAGTGTGCGGTGGGTCGTCAGAGGATGGCAAGCGTCTGACAAGCCGAAGCAAAACACACCTAGTTCCTTGACCCCGTCTCTATGCCTCACCTCACTTTTGTTGCCTGTCTTTTTTATTACATGTTTTTGTCAACTAGTGGGTGGGTTGTCTGAGAGACTAGTCAACTAGACAGTGTTAAGAAACCTTTTATTAAAGACTATCACTTTTCTTAAAGACTATTTATGTGACATTCTAATTATGTTATTATTGCCATTTTTATATCATTTTTTTATATTACTATTATTTTTAGGGTGCATGTTTATTAGTTGAGATTTAATTCTTACCCAAAATATCTAAGTATATACGGAGACCAAAAGAAGAAAGATGAAACGTGTCAGGATGGTTAAGAATCATTCTCACACTGTACATTTAATGATTGTTAATGATCTCATCTCTTTCTTGAACAAGTTTAAGATCTAAGAAGAATAAAACCTGAGTATAATTATACTTGATTATTTAATCTTCTTAATAGCCCTATCCCATCTCCGTAGATTATATGTTGCTTTGGACCTTTTTGCAGTGACGTTAATTATCTCTAAAACATTTAAACATGTTCATCGTTAATTCTGGAGTTTCCATGTTGAAATGATCTCGGAAATTCATATAACATGATCTAAACCTTCAGGAGGTTCTGCACCTTCTTCATATGAGGAGCTCTCGAGAGATATTCAGATGCAAATTTAAAAGCGTGACTTCGAGAAGCAGCATATCAAATCACCCTTTGAAGTAATTTATGGCTCTGGAAAACATTAATTCCTGTTTTATTCTGCGTTTGATCAGGGTTGTACAAGTGCTCAGCGTCTTTGTTTCTGCTTCCAGTAATAATGTTAATTGTAATAGTTCTCTGATTGTGTTTTTGTACCTATTCAGACCGATTCGCTGTTCTCTAATGAGGCATGCTATGACATTTTAATGCCTAATCTATAAAGAAAAACGTCCTAATGTCGTCAGATCAACAAGAACAGGACTCATCACATGGAAGCCAAGTAATCCCATCTCCATATCTGACAGCACAGAATGTTTTTCCACATAGGGTTTCCTGTAGATACGGGAACTGAAGGCCTCCGCTATCCCACGAGGCTTCTTGTTCTGACTGCAGGCAGCTTGCTCTTAATCTTGTGTGACATAGACAGAAGAGTGATTGTCGCCTGCTTGTAGTTTCCATGCATTTTTAAAATCCATATTTGCATGCATAGGGTGGCTGCTTCAGAAGCAATGTACTGTAACCGAGTGAGAGCGAGAGAGAAAATTGGAGGGAAATATTGGAACATAAAACTTGAGAGGAATGAGCAGCTTTGTTTATGTTTTGATGACTATCATTAAAATCTTACATTGATGTAGTCTCAAAATTGTTTTGCATATTGCAATTACCCTCTCAGAAACACATCTTATATATCAGTGTGGATTTTGGTTGCCAGTGAACTCTTGCATATATATGTGTGTGTGTGTGCGTGCGTATATGCATTTTATTTCTGTGAAGGCAAAGCTGAATTTTCAGCTGCCATTTCTCCAGTCTTCAGAAATCATTCTGAGATGTTAATTTAGTGCTCAAGTAACATTTCTTCTTATCAATGTTGAAAACAGTTGTTTAATATTTGCTGCTTAATATTTTTGTGAGAATCGTAGCACACTATTTCAGGATTCTTGGATGAATAGAAAGCTCAGAAGAACAGCATTGTTTTGAAATAGCGAACTTTTGCAGTTTTATAAATGTATTTACTGTCACTTTTGATCAATGTAATGCACCCTTGCTTAAAAAATTAAATAAAATACTGACCGACCGTAAACTTTTGGATCATAGTGTATATATTTGTTATACATAAATGTCTGTAGTTATATTATATTTATTTAATACCAACTACAGTTCACTTCTAGTTGAAGTCTAATCTCATATTAGCTGACAGCATCTTTTGAATCTTAATTTGGGCCACATATCTAAAGTTTTGAGTTGTAATTCCTCCCTCTCTGGACCCATCGGTTAAAGCTCTGGCATTCTTGACAGCTCTTTCTGTCCCTCAGGACCTGTGTTACCATCGTTCTTCACATTAGGGGTCCCACGCTGCTGTGTACAACCTCTGGAGGAGCCTTAAGTTGTAACCAGATGCCCCTAAGACATCGCTCCAGCCCGTCTCGTTTTGAAGCACCCCATCTTGCAGTTTTATCTGTTGCCCCATGATATGCAGTGACAGATGATACATTTTCAAACGGGTTGCAAATTCCACCAGCATGACGACATTGTGGTCTGTAGTTTTACTGCTATTGCATCCTCAAAGCAAGACCGGCTGGCACTTGAGCAGCTCTTTAAAGACGTCCCGTTCAGTTCCTTTTAATGTTTTTGACATTTTGGAGTCAATGCTGTTAAGTTTGCCCAAAAAGTGCCCGTGGTGTTCTCTTAAGGGTTCATGCTGTACTTCTATATCAGTTATTTATGAATCTTTTATTCCTGTCAGTAATCACATTAGTTCCACTGTACAATGTGACCAGCTCCTTGAAAGTGCATTCTTGCCATCACGACGAATGAACGCTCGAAGCGAGGCCACCTTTTTCGGAGGTGAAAACGTGTCTGAGGAAGGAATTAACTCCAAGGTGATCCCTCCATTTAATAGATGCTTAAATTGAGAGCCTGTTTAACACTCCTTCCTTAACAATAGGGATGAATCGCCTCCGCTTTCATTTCTGCCGTAAGCTTTGAATCCGTTGGGGAGGGTGGTGTGAAAAGACAGACTCTTAATCAGTGGGCGATCTCTGATCAGATGGCACGGTGGCACACAGGCTGTTCAATGGCCTATTTCACGGTGTTCAGGATAAGAATGAATATTTAAACAGAGGCTGCTGTTTAATAGTTAATTTTCCCCGGTCTCTGCGATCCGCAGGTTGTCAATCTATGTCAAACTCTTCACTATGGCTCCATATGATCACGTGCTTGAGCTGCGGTATTGTTCTAGTAAATGTCAGCCACAAAACAAGGTTTTGTCACAGGAAATTTGATACTGTAATTTATTCACCAGTTAGGTTGGGTTTCATTTTTTTTTGCATATTGAAATTAGAGAAGCATATTAGGGATATTCCATCACTTTCTGGGAACCAAGCTGTTTATGGCAAAGTCTACTGCAATTTGAGGAAGATTATGAAGGTTGCACATAATTTCATTCTGGGAAGAAACACTCATTAGGGTGTATCAATATTACAGTTCTCTCCAAAAAGCTGATGTTCAGTTTCATGATATTTCCAATATTGCAAGTCAGTACCAGTAATATAATTTTTTTTTAATATTGATTCATAGTTTAATAGTATTAATTTAATTATTAATTGTTTATATATATATATATATTAATAAATATTATATATAATTTAAAATAAATAAAAGATTTAATTAAAATTGAACCACTGTAAATAAGAATAACAAGAATAACTTTTCTCTCCCCAGGAAGCAGCACATGAATAAAATAACATGTAATGTTACAGATCACGCCCTTGGCAATATTGGCATTGCACGTCATGCACAGGGCTTGAAAATGGAAAAAAAAGTCAATTGGTTCACACTGAGCAGAATCAATATTTTAACCTTTCCTTTCCTGCGTTCCTTTGTATTATTACCGTTCCGAAACCGGTTAGAGTAGAAAGAATAACGGTTAATACCGTTATTTTTAAAATAGTTTTTGCCTATATCAATAATAATAATAAAGTGCAGTGTTTTCTTTACACAAAAAGAGAAAGAAAAAAAAAAACAGAAAGAGATGGTATCTTAACCTGCTGTGCTTAGTCACAGCCAATACAGCATCATCTTTTCTAGATTTTTTAATTTCTAAATGTAGGCTACTAAACAAAAGAAAAATACATATTAATGCTTTAAAGACATTAAAGTATTTTAAGATATTTAAAAATGTTTGCTGCAAATAAAAAAAAAAACGCTACTTGTATAAAATTGCGGCCTGAATCCAAATGTTTCCATATTCTCGACGTATACTAAAATATTATTTATCGGCTTTTACTTTCATCGATGTAAAACATCATCCTTCACATCGGCAATAACAGCAGTGAGGCGGTGGTCACGCTGAACACAACAGATTGGACAACGGAGCACTGTAACTTTTTACACGTTCCTTTAACTGTATTTTATTTTGATAATGAACTGGCTGCAATGTTGCAAAAATATGTGTCTTTGTGCATGTGAGGCGCCAGCGCGATATGGTCATACCAACACTGGTTGGTTATACAGATGCAAGACATCATTCAAAACTGTCAAGCTATTGCAAAACAAATAAAACTATAAAATAAAACTGTAAAGCTTTTGCAAAATAAAGAAAACTACTTTCTGCCGTTTCGTTTTCCTTTCCGAGAACGTTGGAATGCGTCACAATGAACCGTAGGCCTAACTCAGCATATTTTTTTTTTCTTTTGTTTGGTTAATCTGTCAATGATTGACGTGAAATATATTTAGTGTATAGGCATATATATTCCTTTTTATGTAAGCCTATACTTTTATTGTGTTTTCTCCATTCACAGAAGCGCCGCATGTGCGTAAGATCTGTTGATTCCATCTTACACTGTCGTTGGATAAACTCTTAACGCCGGTGTTCTGACGATTTGTGCTATCCTGTCAGATTTTGCTACCTCCCATTAAAACAGATGGTAGCAGAATTCATTGCCATTGCGACTAGAGTTCACAGCTGAGCGCGGGCGGGCATTTCACTCGCTGGATGTCAGCATCACATTTGCATAGTCTGTACTACTTAAATTCCTGATTAGTTGACAGCAAATTTCAAATATTAAATGGAACCATAAAATTAGGGATGCATTACTTATTACATTATTATTCAGGATGGTATCGTTGCATCCCTAGATAAAATAACGTTATTAACCGGTTAATGGCCATTTCAAATTTTAGATTCTGTTCGGAACTATAAAATTAGATTTTTCGTTCCTCGAACCGGTTCAGAGCCCTGGTCATGCGTACTGCTGCCTGTTTATTGTGGCTTGATGAAAGTGCTTTTCGGGTTAGGAGTTGCTCAAAGGTCTTGCAGAAGCCAAATGAATGCCATGTCACAGCGATACGATTTTGGTGAGGCTTTCATAATCACACATTTCTTTATGGGACAGGGTAATCTGCTCTACCAGTGTCAGTTTTGATATCCCTTGACCTCATTTAAAGTCAAAAGTCGTGGTGACGCCAAAGAATTATCCTCTACATTGGGCTACATTATATTTATTCAGACTTTCAAGCATGTGTAGGTTTGCTGGTGCTCTTGTGGTTTGTCTTTTCTCGTGGTCCTCGTGGTTTAGGCATTCACCCATGTGAGACTTGTTTGCATGTCTGTGAGGCTTCATTGACTTTACCTGTGAGGATGTGGAGTCAAAACCAGACGGGATCTTGACAAAGGAAGGACAAAAAACCTTCCCCAGGTGATTCACTCCTTCAGTTGGAGCCGTACATCGTCGGCGCGTTTGATCAAAGGGGTTTTCACACTGTGCTGGCACCCTCGCACGCGAGATGTCTCACCCCGCTCTCATCACTTCATCATCCTTTATTTACCACAATCCTCTCCGAAGAGTACACATCAACACAAGAGAAGAGCTTAGCATGCGGTTCATGTTCATGTTAGCTGAGGTTACAGGTCTAGACATGGGCCTGCTGATATTGCATGGTCTTTGTTGACCAATTAATCAGCATTTAGTGGATTTCAGTACATTTTTGGGGAAACTCCCACGCAAAGCAGTCTCTGGCTGACTAGGATTGCCACAAATGCGGAGGCAGATCTGATTTCTTGGGCAACTTTGTCCATTAGGATCATACACTTCTTCATACTAAGGAGAGCTTTGGCCGTCTTAGATCAACCAGAATATTGTTATGCACTTTTGAGGTTAAAGTTCATGAATGCTGTATGTCATAATTAGGGTTGCAAAGGGGTGGAAAATTTCCAGAAACTTTCCAAAATTAACTGGAAATTTTCCAACATTTTGCAACCCTAGTCATAATTACATTTCAAGGTTGGAATAAACTACACAATTTCTGAACAAATCTGTAAAACTGTAGGCATCATACGCTTGCCGACTTTGTAAATGGCTACAGAGAAAAACTCTGTCTGTATAATGCAAAAACCATTGAGGATCACACACTATCAGACTTTGAAGCTTTTCTGAATGCAACAAACACAAATATGTTTGATATGCTTTTGTTGGAATTATATTCTGATGCTGAAATACATTGACTCAGACGGTCCAAAATCTGCAGACTGGCTCTGACTTTCGGCAATTGACTCTTCCAGACTGTAAATTGGGGGGAAAATGTGGTGCAAAAGTCATGTAGTGTATTCCAGTCTTTAGTATAAAAGATTGCATCAAGTAAGAAATCATACAACCATCAAATCGCTCTGCGTCTCATGCTAAAGTAGTTGTTTACTGGTTCACAAGTTTTGGATGTTGAAAACCATTGAAAACCCATCTGTGCCTGTATATGAACACTTTTTCGTGTCCTGCAAGAAGAGCAGGTATTAGACACGTCCAAATGAGCTGCTGCTGTTTTTGGGATTTCCATTTGGTGCCAATGTTCTTTCTTAGAACAAAATGATTTGAAAAATTAGGCGTTTCATTTGTAGCCTATATGCTGGTCCGAGTACCTAAACAACACTGTAATTTAAAGTAATAGTGGGCAGCGAAAAAATAGGAGGAAATTGAAATTAAGGGTAGTGACGTCTGTCATTTGAGGAATAATGTGTTATTTTGCCAGCCATTTTTTTGTTTACCTCACAAGAGCATTTATATGATTTCATAATGCTAGTGTTGAGTAGTGGTGTGAGAGGTTTATTCATTAAAAACATTTATCAATTAAGAAATGCCAGCCCATTTCAAAGGTCTTGGTTTGTCCAATGTTAGCTGCTTAAAACTAGGTGTTTACTAAGTCTACTTGTCTTTGCTTCCGAATGAAGGTAGCAGCCAACAGCGATAGAAACACTTTGTTTAGTACTGAGATGCGTAACTAATTTACAAAAGCAGCCCTGTTAGCACCATACTCACAAGCTTGTTGAATGCTGATTTTTAACTTGCAAGAGTTGGTTGCCAATGCCACAAAATCGTATGTATGACTAGGCATCTTATATTATATAAGTTATATTGTTGAGATTCTCTCCATTAGCAAAACCTGGGAACGATATGAACAGAACAGCTTTTATTTTTCTATTTCCATAGGTAAACATATCTTTCAGATGTTGTGGAACGGCAGCGTGCCAAATTGAACTTTGTGCAATATTTGTCTTGCTTTATAATAACTTGCGCATCCTGGATCAGTGCTTTTAAGAGCTGTTTTGTGATGAGCAATTTAAAATGGTTCTGTTCTTGAAGTCCAATGTGGCACCCAACTTGCATTTAGTAATAATTGCACACTTTGTTGTCAATTACAGTTGCTGGTTTGTTATTTTGCATGCTTTGGCAAAAGCAAGCTTTTTGACTAATAGTAGCTCTCAACATAAAGGAGTAGCTGTTCCTGCTAATCATCTTGACCACATTGAAATATCCAGCATTTTAAAGGCTGTGTATCCATTTAACCGATTTTAAGAGTTTATAAATGCACATTCTTGGGGTTTGAATTGATCAAAAGCCACCTGTATGATTCAGTCTCCCTCATCAGCTTGACATCCGCACTTGTTCAAGTTCACTTTGATTTTTGTGCAGTTGATTTGTTGACATCTAGTGTGTTATCATGAAACCGTGTCACGTTTGCCTGACTTGAGTGGTATAATTGTTGATTATTGTCTCTGTAAGAGGTTTAAAAGGTGTGGTAGTGAGTTTTTTTAGCGGAAGAAGCCATTGGCAGACTGTGTTTTTAGTGCATGACTCACCTGCGGGCCTGTATTTGTGGTGATACTTTGTGACTCCAGACAAGCTGAGTCAGTGTCTGTTTTACACATGCCATTCTAAACCATTATTAGCTAAGGGAAAATGCTTTTTAATAGAAGAATGCAGTATATGTCCCATTCAGTGTACACACTAGGGATGCAACAATACAGTTAGCCTACGGTTCAATACATACCTCGGTTTTTTAACACGGTTTTCGGTTCGGTTCGGTTCTGATGGCTTGACACATAAGTGTTTTTTTTGTTATTCTATGCTTAGGCAATAGGAACAGTAAGAGGTTAAGGAGAAAAAAAAAAAAACGATTTATTGCAATGCTCCTTTATTTTACTTAAAAGCCAAGAACAGTAGCCTACACTAGTTCCTAGTGTATTGTATAATAAATAAAAAATTAACACTGAAATCTTAGAGCTGCTGGTAGCCCATGTACAACTGAGGAACACATAAATTTGTTGTTTCTTTTGCTCAAATAGCGTTATAAAAAGCTTATTTCTCAGGCTAGATCAGCCAGTGCGCATGCGCAGTCCTGAGCGCGAGTCTCAGAGCGCTGACTGTTTCTATAGCAACCGGGACTTCTAACGGCAGCTGCAGTGACGCGCTGACTTTACTGATTAACGATTGGTTCTTTCATTCAGAAGGCGGGGCTTCTTGCGATTGAGCGGCCATATTGAGCGTTGCATTTTTCCCCATTTAAAACAATACGAGTGACATGTCTTAGGTATTCTATAGTCTTTGATTATACTCAACGGCAAAACCGAAATGTCTCCACATCGCGGATTTGAAAGACGCCGGCGCTTCCTCGTACTGTTGCCTCACTTCACCGCCGCTCGCCATGTTAAAGTGTGGAATGATGGTTAAGCGCCCCCTAACTTTAGAGCATATGATTGAATATTCACTCGCGGGAAGGAGTTTCCTCATCTCAGCTCGTAGACTTACAGGCACACACAAACAGTCAATTCGGAGAGAAATAAAACGCACATAAATTATTTAAACGTAAAACCGAAAAAACCGCAATTCACAAGCGCGTATTGAACCGTGGATGTCGTACCGAACGGTTCAATATTATATTGAGAATTGTGGCATCCCTAGTACACACAGATATCAAGGTATTAACTACTCAGCTTGACCATCTTAAAAGATATGTACTCATTGTTATTAAAGAGATTATTAGACTGCTGAGTTTTAAAGTCTGAAGTCTTGAATATGTTCAAATGTCATATTTAAAATGTCAAATTGTCAATCGTTTAATGTGTGATGTCACTATCAAAAATACTATTTTAACTAAAAATATAATTTGTGCATGTGCTAATTCCTTCCTGTGATCTTTGCATGTGTCTTCACGAAGCTACTTTAGGATTAAAGCATGACAGTGAGCAGGATCGACTTCATCTTACTCTGTTTGGTGGCCGTTTTTTCCAGCTACATATCAAATGTAGATGTATTCACCCTCTTTAGTGTGATACTTTGACTGTTGCATTTTCAGTGTCCTGTGTTTTTCATTTGAAGTTAACACTGTTCTTGTATTTATCATCTTTTTGCTTCTTATTCACAGATGGCACTTATGAACTTAATGTCTTTTTTTTTACCATATTTTTCTTTTTCATGTTTTATTTCTAAGAACTGTTTCTTTGAGTTTAATTCTTTGAAATCCTTACACTGCTTTCTTCTTTCCAATGCCGGGAGGCTTTAGAGTGTTTAGCCATTTCTTTTATTTGTTCGTTTTGAAGGGTTTTCTGTCTTTTATCTGTTGTTTCGCTTAATCCAGGGAACACAAAAGCACTAAACAGCCAGCTGTCGTTAGTTTCAGGAGACTGCTCTCATTACAGGCAGGTGATGAAAGCGATTTCTGTTTCTCCATCCATCTAGGGGATCGGCCGTGCTGTGCGTTTTCTTCACATCTTCTGAACCTTCCCACTGGCATTTCTTCAACATGTTCGTCATTGATTTCATGATGACACTGGTGCACTTAGGTAAAAAAAAAAGCCTGTTTGATGAATATCAGATCATTACATCAGATTACAGGAAATGCAAGTGCTACAAGGCTGGAATCATATAAGTTCAGATATCTAGTGTGCATCGACTGGCTACCCATCGGAAGAGGCAACTATGTATGAAGTCTCTTTTGAGGCCTGAGTCTGTGAGTCCTGTTCTACTTATGATTTGCTGATTGGCCATATCCTGTGTGTGGTCGAGCTTTAGAGGTTTATGAATTCCTGTCCATTAACCACTAGACCTATTAATTGAGTCCCAAAAAAATGCGTCAAAAGGAGGCTAACCTCAAAATGTGTGGGAGAGTTGAGCATTTCCGATTTGAATCCATTGTTGCTCTACATGATGTCTCGTAGCATCTGGCAGCTGTTTTTCTTTCATACGCCTAATTGACCATTGCTATTTTTTTCTTGGCTTTTAATTCGCACTATCCACTGTCCTATAACTGGTTTTGTTTCCTTTCATCGTTCCATAGCGAAGCGTCATTCTGCCGTCCTCGCTAATCTGCTTTCCCTCTGACAAGAACCATTTTGCTTTTTTTAATGGCGACAGATGGTTGACAACTTACTCAGAGGACCTGACAGCAGAGCTAACAGCCTGACATTGCTTTCGAGAAGCCTGACTAGGGGATGAGAAGAAGAGTGGAAAGGGTCTCCAGGGTCGAAGGCATGAAGCGAGAGTGGACAGAGGTTGACAAACTCTTTGCACGTAGTCAAGCTCTTCAAAACCATCTGTTAGCTTGGATGGCACTGTTCTTCAGGCATGAATAATTCAAACGCTTCTCCAGTGGTTCCTTGATGGTTTCAGAATTGGTCAGAGGAGATGAGCTCCTTTTTTCTTTTCAGTTTTTTTTATACAGGGTTAATCTGAGGCCCCCATTAAAACAAGACTTGCATCTTTAACTCAATCCATACCCCATCTGTCAGAAGCCTTCGGGCTAATAACAGGGTTAGTTTCCATGGATGCTGCTGCTTGGCACCCTGTCATATGGGTTTGAAAAACCACAATTAGTGTCTGCTTTGTAATTACCAACTTTAATGCTGGAGAGGATGGTGATCAAATCCAAGTATGTTGAGCTAGAGCCCTTCAGACAATCTTCCATGCCTAGACCTCCAGTTTCTTGGATATTTACTTGGTGCAGACCAGTTTTGACAGAATACATATGTTCTTCTCTCATTATTTGGTCTTCAATGTGTTCTTGTGTTCTTGCAATGTCTACATGCATTAAATCAGATTGGAATGGCTCAGCTGTCAAACTATCACTGCAAATTATAGTGTAACCAGAAAATGCAGTGTGCTGAGTATCTTGGATAGTTGTTATAACTTGGAAGGTTCATATGAGCATTAATCCACTTTTAGCATTTGAAATCTTTGTTTTTATTTTTTTAGTTGGATTTTAGACTAATTAGGATAGATTTTTAATATCAGATATTTTTTGGTTTTTACCATATTTTTAATACCTGGCCATCCTCATTGGATACCTTTGCTATTTATTCTTTTAGAAGTTTAAAACTCTAGTTCAGTTCTAATCAATAGAAGTTCTTGCTTGTCAATTCATTCCTTCAACTACCCTTCCTAGTGTCCTATCCAAGGCTTGCAGGCAGTGTAGGGATGCAAAAAGGAGTCCTAATTATGGAATGCAAACACCGTTTGGGGTCTCGGTGTTAACTGCAGCCTGTGGTTTCACAGAAAGATAGATGCAGTTGCAGTAGAAAAAACCCAGATCTTCTGACACGTGTCCAGACATGTCTAAGCTCTTACCGCAAACTACTGATAAAGAATAAAAAAAATAATATCAGGCAGATTAGACATTGAAAAGGGTTTCTATAGGTGAAATAGCACAAGGAATGCGTGCAAGCTTTGCGTGATATGCCTGAATATTTGTCTCGCACGTCTCACATTTGTCTATTTGTCTGCTTGCTTTATGGATCGTGTAGATGGAGAGGGTGCTGACATGAACGTTTTGATAAGAAAACCACTTTTTAAAGATGTCTATTTGGGAGGTGGCTTAATGATGAATGTTTAGCCTTATATCACATCTTTGTCCACTTATTTTGAGGTGGAATGTTAAAAGTTCAAGTAAACCGTGTTCTTCTGAAGTGAGCCAGCCTCTCGGGAAGTAAACTTAGACATCCGTTGGCAAAAATGTTTGGAGAAAGTTCATTTTTGCCACAAGATGTTGATGGCGACAAATTTAACACAATGGAATTGGGGTGGTAGGGAATGGAGTTCAACCTCAGTGAAGATATAAACTGTAGGACTGTATGTAAACACTTTGTATGTGTGCATTTTAGGGTTGTGCATTTGCACAAGACTGCTTTTCTCATGAGGTTTGTGCTGTCACACACAGCTGGAGGCACCAGATATAATCTAAACACACACTCATGCGCTCTTGCATAAACACATGCTCACTTGACGTCCTTGCAGATGCTGATATTAAACGACCCCGTTGCACAAACAGTTCATAGGCTTAATGGTAATCTGGCAATGTCAACGTTTAATTTAATTTGTAACCAATGTATTAGAGGTAAAGCAGACGTATGGCTAGCCGTCCTATCAAAGCGAAACAAGGCTTTTTGGCACATAGAGTATGTTTGCGTCCTCTGCAAAAATAATTGTGTGACTCAAATGTGTCTGTTTTGTTTGCCAGAGACTTAAACTTAGCTTTGATTACCAGGGTCATGATTAATGAGGGTTCTTAGTAGAAAGCTCTTTTCATAAACATGCCTACGCATGGCTGTTACTTTAGAGAAGTTTCTTAATTTAACATTGTGAACAAAGTACATGGTGTAACTCTCAAATCTTGCTCAAATCACTAAAATTTTTAGGCCGGTTATTATTTTTATTGTTCCATATGTGTCAGATCTTTTGAAGAAAGGCTTGTTTTGGCTTGCTTGTGAATGACTTGATTAACTTATAATCACCTAATTTTTTTTCGGTGGAGGTCTTGTTGTTTTTGTTGTAACACAAAATGCATGACCAATAATGAAACTGCTGAATTTTCAATCCATCACAGTTGTTTTACTTCGCCGCAACCAGTACTGTCAGCCATTTGGACTCTTTCTGTGTAACTTGAAGCACAGGAGGCGCTGTGGTGTGGGATCACGATGGCAAACTACAGGCTCACCTTAGTGATGATCTAGGTTATGTGAACTGACATCAGGCCAAAGATGATGAACTAGCTCGTCTTTCCCACAGGAGGTTCTCGGCTTCTCGAACCACCGGCTTAGCCTCCGTCTCCAACTCCCAACCGACCTAGACAGCGCTCATCCATCTTATGTCATCGCCATGAAATACCTTTTAATGTTGTCGTAATAACTGGAACAAACGTTGCAAAAACATCTGCAGATGGTAGTGCTGGAACCAAACCAAGATGCCTTGGAAAAAGAAGGGAGACCATGGCGCTTTTGTCTTTTCCTGGGTGTGTGTGTGTGAGTGTGTGTGTGTGTGTGTGTGTGTGTGTGTGTGTGTGTGGCTAACAAGACCAAAACACAAGTCTTTATAGTTTGGTTAAACTGATGATGCACAGATTTCCGAATGCTATTTTATCGTTACTTCTTCAGGACAGCATCCCTAAGCATTCCCAGCCTCCCTATCTTCTCTGGTGCCCGCTGGCAAAATAACTAAATACATTGATTTGCACTGAGGCAGCGTTAGTGTAGAGCAGAACATTCGTAATTGGCTGATTAGCATGTGGACGGTTTAGCACTCAACTCTGCTTTGCACGGGCCATTAATCAAGCCTGTCGCTGTGCCAGCTGACTTACTGCCAGGATCCTTGTATTGCTCCAAGCTGGAGAGGCCAAATGATCACAGCTCGGATACCAGTCTAGGATAGAAGGACCTGCATCATGGCTTTGTATGGAGATAGCAGGGAGTAGGGATGTTAAATAGTGCTCAGAATGAACCTAGACTAAATGGACTCTGTAGTATCTGAATCTAAATGGAACTCCATTTAATCAGGATACGTGCATCCAGCAACTTTTTGGTTCAGTCCTAAATTTGAAGTAATTTTTAAATGAAAATGTGTAATTTACTTTTTTTTTTAAATAAATGTTTCTTGTCTTATTCTGATTATTTATCTGTGCACACTATTCAAAAAAGGGGGATGCACAATATATCACATATAACACCATATCTGCCAGTTATTTTTTTAATGTTATTTGTATATATTGTATTGGTATGAGTCCATTTTGGAAATTGAATTTACATGTTTTTTCCCCTACTTTTAAATTTATATAACCTTTCTAGCACTCGTTAATAACACTAATAATTGAATAACTCAGACTAAGATCTCAAACTGAAAAGCTGTCCTTAAATTATAATTCTGTGACGTCTCGTGTACTAAAGTTGTGTACTGAAGCCATTGTTCAGAGTTTAGTAGTGAAGGCATTGTTCTCCTAGCTTCAGATAAATGCAAAAATATTTCTTCAGATGTGTCAGGAAGGTAAGATGCAGCTAAGTATGTGCAGCTGACTTGTCAAATAATTGTAATCACAAGTGCAGAAGAATTCTTTCTTGTGGATTGTGTACTTGCCCACCAACTTTTATTTCCCCTTCACTGATTTTCACAAAATGGGGAAATACATGTTCGTATATACATTCATAATTCATCACATTCATATATAGTCATAATTATAATTCAGTGGAGCGTGATCCAGTCGTGCACTTTTAAAGCATAACCGTAGTCCAGGCTTTTTCATATAATTGCTACATGGTGAGCATAGCAGTCTGGCAAACCTTTCTGCAGGTCTACATCGCAGGGTCCCAGCAAAACTCACGTAGCCCAAGTTGAACTTGAACCGCAGTGATTCAGAGGAACCGCTGTCACTAAAGAGGAATTTCTCTTTCATAAGTGCTTGAGATGATTCGCAGCTGATGGTTTCTGCTGCTGTTCTTTAGAAATTTGGCAGGTAATTTTGTTAAATCGATGGAGTATTACCTCTTCAACTCCTGAACTCTGGTTCTGCACCTGGACCTTGACAGCATGAGGAATTATCACTGAATCATGTACTTACAATGTGCGCAGCGCTGATTGAGAATTTGGATTATGCTTTTTGTTTGCAGAGGTGGAAGAAAAAAGTTGCTGAGTAGGTGTTTGAGCAGGTGGTATTTGCTTTTACCCATTTCTACTGATCAACGCCGATGTCTTTCTCATATACAGCAGCTGTGTTGTAAATGTCTATTTACACAGACGTGCGTTTCTCTCTGTGAGAATATTTAGCCTGAATTTTGTGCGTTTGTTTGTGTGTTTATGTAAGTGTGTGTGACCTCGGATGCACTTCTCTTCAGTAAACACTGTCAATGTTACAGTAAGTTTCTCATCAGCGCTAGTTAGTATGGTCTCATAGTCCAGGCAGCGTTTGTTTGCGGTGCCTGTCAATTTGTCCCGTCACGCTGCTGCAGTCACAGTGCTTTTCCCTGCGAGTGAACCCAGAGCCCTGTCACTGCAAGTACAGTGAACTCGGCAGTATCACTCTTGTGCTGATCTAGCAATTTTATAAATATACTGAGACTCTGTGGTGTCGATAAGAACGGAATGAGGATGAAAGTTAGAGGTTTCTTGATACACACACAAAATGTAGTGTAACTTTGCTGTATCACTTTGCTTAGCAGCAAAGACTCAATATTTTGACTATATATCCCTAGTGAATAGTTTGGACATACCTTTATGTAGACAGCAAAAACTCATATTATGAATCTGTACAAGATATGAAAACACTAAAAGGGTTTTTATGATGCTGTCTATATTGTAAATGACACTGTACTTAAATGTCCTGTTGCTCGAAGGCTTGTTTGACATTTTCATATTCGAGCAACATAATTTGGCTGGCCTATGATCACATAGTCAGAAATAATGGTTCAGACTTCATTCAGTTGACATTAGTTCACCACCCTCTGCCTTTTCCCCTCTGATTCCAACTTATTTGACCTCTCTAATGGACCTCATTGATTGGTTGCTCTCCTTGGCAGTCTATCTGCTCTATGCTGACACTGCTAATACACACTGTTATTATTTATTTAACTTTTTTCGTAGTTTTATTTACAAAATTTTAATTTGCATTCTTTTTTTTTATCTATTGCATTGCCCAAATGTATATTACTGTTCAGTAGGATTTTTTATGAAAGATATTTAATACTTTTGTAAAGGATGCATTAAATTGATCAAAAGTGAGAGTAAAGACATTTAAAATGTTACAAAAGAAATTGTCGTTTTAAATTTTCTATGCACTTGAAAAAATATTAAGCAGCACAACAGTTTTCAACATAAGAATTATGTTTCTTGTGGACCAAGTCAGCATATTAGAATGTTTTGAAAGGTCATGTGACACCGAACACTGGTGTAATAGCTGCTGAAAATTCGTCTTTGCAATCACGATTAAATACTATTTTAAAGCATATTGAACTAGAAAACCATTATTTTGAATCGTAATAATATTTCACAATATTGCTATTTTTACTATATTTTTGAACATGTAAGTGCAGCCTTGAGACTTCTTTTAAAGACATCACAAATTCTTACCAACTCCAAACGTTTGAATGTTTTTTTTTGTGTGCATGTATATAGTGTGTGTGTGCTTCTGAAGATCTAGTCATGCTGTCGTTTTCCCCCTCTCCAATATAACAATATGGAGCCTTTTCATTGTTGAATTGTTAACACATTCTGTTAAGCACAGATTCACAGAAGGAACAAAGAATCTGATTATACAGGACCTTAGATATGGAGATTTGACAGCCTGTAATCTCATGCACCTACTTGTTCATTTATACTTTCACATTCTTTCCTTTTTTTAAATGTGATCTTCACCAGCAGTTAAAGCAAAGGAAGAAGTGGCAGGGGTCTGGGGGTGTTGATATGAACCAGATGATATACCAGAGAAAAAAAGTGTGTAAAGATAGACTGTGAAATAAAACAATGCCCTAGAACTAACTGGTTCTGGCAAGCACCAAAAACATCTTGAGAACACTCAAAACCCCAGTTGCTTTTTAGTGTGGCGCTGAATACAGTTTTGTCACATTCATATTTTTGCTCCAAATCTGGTTTTCAGCCCAAGACCATATATTTACTATTGGGAGTCTTTTAATGTAAACTTTGTCCTTTTGCAGGTTAACAAGGCTTTTGAAATCTCACAGGTCTAAAATGTGCAGTTGTAGCCACGATACACTCTGGAATGGTCATGTTTAGCATCCGGCTGATACTTCAGAGACTATTCAAGCACCAGAAATTCGCTCCGGCTCTCTCTCTGCGGCGACCCTCTGACGCGCTTCCTGACCCAGGAAATAGAATTAACACCTCGGCCCTAAAACTGCAGGGGCCTCAGCTTCGGCCACATCTGTGCCCTGCCCCGTCCAGGATCTCGAGTGCAATAACACTGACGGCCGAGAGAATAAATTTGAGACTCAGCAGACCCCCTCCACTCAACTTTATACAACACACTTTGGGCTTCAACTTCCTCTGCACTGTATCAGGCTACTTTATCACTTTGGATGACATTGGTCTGAGTTTGAAAACGCTGCCAAAAATAGCTGAAACCAAATGAAAAAGCATCAATCTCCCGTGACAGCTTTTAGACACATTTGTCACAGAGTCCGTTTTTTTACCTCCTTGAGATGTTTTATTGTCCTGTCTGTTTGTTGTACGTTAGTCTAAATATGAGGTTCTTTTGTTTTTTGTCCTTATCCTCATGTAAAAGTGCATGCTGAGAAGGATCATGTAATTGATGGATGTTATCATTTGTTAGCAAATAGTACTAGCAGGGTTCTTCTTTAAACTCGAGGGGACTCCTAGAAAGGCCAAACAGACACGCACCGTCACAGATAATATGTATTTACCCCCGTTCTCCTTCGCAGTAGTATGGTCCCATTCTCCGAGGTATCTAGCAAAATATAAATGTAGTCTGTGTGAAATGTATTACCTGCCACAAGAGCATTTTTAAGCGTGGACTCTTTTCTGAAGTCAAACGGGCAATAAATTAAGAAAGGAAAAGAAAAATGGATTATCTGTTTATTAGTTATTTTATGGAGGTCATATTTTAGGAGAAACGGATCTTGAAATTCTTCAGCAGAAAAGTGAGCTATCTGTTTTCTTCATTAGGTGCATGTGCTGTCTCTCACAGACTGAATAACCGGTTCCTGGCTTTAAATGCCCCATGTGTTTGTGTTTTAGTCTCACATTGTAGATTCCCCGAGGTGAGTTTTGTGCAGACTCCCCAGCAGAAGGCCATAAAACACTTTTTTTTTTTTTTTTTTTACCTTAATCGTCCCCGATGCACCTAAGCAACCTCTGTCGTTCTGTCTCTAACACATGCATTCATATCGATCCATTTAAGGGTTTGAATTTCAAGCATTTGTTGGATATCTTCAGCAGATGTTTCAGACTCTATCTTTGATGTTTTTTGCGGAGAAAAACGTGAAAACAACCATTAGCTGTACTGATACTTATAGTATAATTGCTATTTTTGAAATACTAATAAAAAGTTAATTTAACCCATTCTGTATCAATAGCTTGGGGCAGTATTTTTTTTAAAGAAATCGTTACTTTTATTCAGCAAGGATGCATTCATTTGATCAGTAAAGACAGTTTTGTCAAGAGATTTCTATTTCAAATATTGTGATTCATTCTTTAGTGTATAATGATTCAAAACTGTGAGATTGATATTTTACTCGCCTTTTTTTTTCTTTTTGACTTCTGTATTGGACTGTGATGCGTTGCATAATTTATATTTTGAGGTCATTCTGAGTTTGAATTGTTTTCAAATATAAATAATCAAGCGTGTGTTGTCGTAATGCTACAGTACCTTTCACCATATCACAAAAATATTTCTGTGAAAAATATGACTAAAAATATTGGTTCTGTCTGTTAGAATGGAAGAATGTTTGAATTCAGAATGGAAAAGTTCTGGAATGGAAAAGAAAGGGATGTGCAGGGATATTTATCATTGTGTGGCTTTTTTTTGCTGTTAATTTACGTTGTGTATTAATTTTCATCATTCTTTCTCTCTGCAGTACTTTGAGGTGCCCTTTGACTCAAATATGAATCGTACCAAAAACAGACCTCTGGTTCGAGGACAAATCAGGTAAGAGCCTTCAAAATAGAGATGTTCCGATACCCTTTTTCCCTTCCCGATACTGATTCCGATACTTAGGCTCAGGGTTTTGAAACACATCCTAGATCTGTGTAAAGAGCCATTGGTGAATAAAATGGTTGCCTTAGCCTCATTATGTACATCGTTTACTCTCTACATTGTTCTCAAGTAGCCCGGTGTTTGTGTATAACTGAGCCTACCGGTATCAGAAACTATATGCCATTGTCTAATATCTGTAGCGCTGGCCAGCCGCTCGCGCACCTGTCCTGTGTAACCTGATCCAGGTGTGTGTAGGTGTGCCTCTCTGTTCTTCCCGTCTCACTCCACTGCTGACAAAGGATGGGTCAGGATGGTCATCTGCCAACAGTTGATCAGTGAAGTTGAGTAGTTTGTGTTTTAGCTTTGTGAGCTTTAAAGTGAAGGCATTTACAGTTACAACTTATAAGAAAGTGTGTTAGCATGCAATGCTGTTAGACTAGCATGCTAAATTCTTTCATATTAGGGTAAAAGAGCAGGAATATTACAATGATTTTCTAGGAAGTTAGCATCACCTTGGTTCCACGACAAAAACCCCAAAGGATTTTTTTCCACCAGCTTTTGTAATATTGCAAGCCGTAAACTCAGTGACCAACAAAGGTTTGATTCTTACATTTGATCATATTGATAATCTTCACAAGTGAGCGCAGCATAAATCAGTTTTGAAGCCTGAATACAATTGCCAGAAGTAACAAGCAAAATGTAGGCTATAAACAAACTACACCAGAGTCACATAACCTAGATGTCATGAAAATTAAAGGAGTAGTTCACTTCCAGAATGAAAATTTCCTGATAATTTACTCACCCTCGTGTCATCCAAAATGTTCATGTCTTTCTTTCTTCAGTCGAAATCAAATTGAGGGTTTTGAGGAAAACATTCCAGGATTTTCCTCCATATAGTGGACTTCAAAGTGCAGTTTCAGTGCAGCTTCAAAGGGTTCTACGTGATCCCAGCCGAGGAATAAAGGTCTTATCTAGTGAAACAATCGGTCATTTTCGGTCTAAAGAAAAATACAAATTGATATACTTTTTAAGCACAAATGCTCGTCTTGCGCCAGCTCGACCTCACGCATTACATAATCACGCACGTGTGATGTAGGCAGAAGCACTGATCCAGTGTTTACAAAGCGAACATGCAAAAAAGTCAAATGCCCTTTACAAAAAAAGGTAAAACAACGATTTCAGACGATTTTGAAGTTGGAGGAGAAAATGAGATGGAGTTTTTCACCCTACCCTAACTTTTTGAACCAGAAATAACCAGGCGTGACTTTTCCAAAGTGTATGCAATGCGTTAAAACGCACGTGCATCGCAGAGCTTGTGCAAGGCGAGCAATTGTGGTTTAAAAAGTATATAAATATTTATTTTTATTTTTTTAGAAAATGGCCGATCTTTTCGCTAGATAAGACCCTTATTCCTTGGCTGGGATCATGTAGAGCCATTCGAAGCTGCATTGAAACTGCAATTTGGACCTTCAACCTGTTGGCCACCACAGAAGTCCATTATATGGAGAAAATTCCTGAAATGATTTCCGCAAAAAACGTAGTCTTTACGACTGAAGAAAGAAAGACATTAACATCTTGGATGACATGGGGGTGAGGAAATTATCAGGACATTTTCATTCTGGAAGTGGACTACTCCTTTAAGCACAAAAATGCATCAGCACTCTATAAGGAATGTTGCAGACTTGGCTCAATCCTGCATTAACCACATAAGCACCATAGCGCAAAATCTGGAACACCTACACTATAGCTCTGTCTAAAATAGTTAATTTAATCAGTCAAGAAGCATTCTGTATCCATCTCTGGCATCTTTACATAGGTTTATGAGTGCAATACCATACCTAACACCACCACACATTTGACAGCCATTACTTTTTGCTAATTGGGTGTGTTAGTGGAATTTAACTGAACGGGACCCCTGCCCTCTCTCACTCCCTCGAGGGTCCCTTTACAACAACAAAAGGGGCAGATCTGTTGACGTGAGGGTATAACAAATGACCCAAGCAGTCACAGTAATCCAAACAGCCCAAACCAAACACCTGGGCTTATCCTGCTGTTGTGTGTGTATCAAACACACACTCACAAATGAAGACATCATGAGCGACGATGATCAAGAGTACATAAGTGTACATTTTCATAATGTCACTGTCAACCCAATCCGGCTCATTCTACACCCTAGTGTCCTTTTATTTTAAATTGCAAAAATTAGTAGGCCAACAGTTCAGTTTCAAACTTGTATATGCACAGTTTCAAGTACGTCAAATTTTATGTGTTTTATTTATATAGTATGCACAATTCTCCGAAGGATGTGGTCTTATAGATCAAGATTTGATTGGATCATAAGCAGCATTGTTGTTTCTGAGGCAGATTAGATTGTTTGTGTTAAGTAATCAAATATATTTGTGTAAATGTATTTAATAAATTATTTATCTTCTTAAATAATAAATTGCTGAGTATATTTATATATTTTAGACTTTTTAAATATTGAATGAATTGATTAACCTGCAACGATAAACTACACTACACAAACTACGCAAAAAGATCAGAAATGATTAAAAATTCTATTAAAAAATCTTTTAATGTTTATTTTAAAAATGTTTTTCTTCCCTGAAAGATAGGAAGTCGAGTGGAAATGCATGCGCACTTTTTTTTAAGCTGTTCCTGTGTGATCTATGTTTGCTGGCCATTGTCATGTCACGCGTTATCTTCGTTTGGAAAACGTATGGCTGTGCAATTAACTCCCTTTCAAACACACTACATTCCTCACAGCCTAAATCCCGGCTCGTTTTTTAAAACTGTTTTGGAGCAGAAGAGGTGAGCAGATAAATGGTGCTCTATTTCAAACTTCTGGAAACATCTCCCAGAGCTGCTTAATTACTGTGCGATTTAAGCTCGCAGTAGCACGGCACTAATTCAGCCGCGCTGTAGGAGGTCTGTGCAGGTGAATTAAAGAGCGGCGTTTATATGAAAGCAGACGAATGTGATTTGACAGCTATCATATGCACTCCCTTTCTGTCACTCCAACAGCTAAATTGCCTTCCTGAATGTATACCAAATGTCACCAATCCAAACGGTCAATGACAGGAGGAATTCATCAGCGTCATAACTACAAATCTTCACCTGACACCATTGCAGACACTCTAGACCTGTACACAAAAGCACAACATGCTAACATTAGACTCACCTACCAAAACGTGTCATTACACACATTAGATGTGTCCTAGCGCAACCTGTTTATGCCTGCACATGCCCTCGTGCGTCTGTCAGTATGTTATTATGCAGACTTGAGATGACATGGTCCTCTTTGATGTTTGTGTGCGTGTGACTGTCACATTCTTCTGATGTAAGCCTGAAAGCAGAGATGAGCATGAGAGCATCTC
Source organism: Barbus barbus (assembly GCF_936440315.1). Taxonomy (NCBI): domain Eukaryota; kingdom Metazoa; phylum Chordata; class Actinopteri; order Cypriniformes; family Cyprinidae; genus Barbus; species Barbus barbus. Next base: position 22,055,332 of record NC_136716.1, read on the forward strand.
TCAGCTGTGAAACCTTTCATTCTCAAGATCGCCGTGTGGAGTTTTTGTACTTTTTTTCATGTTTATTAATCCAATGGCTTCTTCATTTGTAATTTTTGTGTGTAGTTTGGGGTTTGTGAGATTTTTGTAAGAAGAAATCTTTCTGTAAAATTTACTGTAAAAACAATAATATTGTGAAATTACAAAATTGCTGTTAAACAGTAATATTGTGAAATATTACAATTTAAAGTATATTTTAATATCTTTTAAAATATATTTTTTCATGTTTTAATATATTGCTGCTGTATGTTTTAAAATATTTTGTGGAATTGTTTGGGGGGGGATTATCAGGATTATTTAATAGAAAGTTGAAAAGAAAAGCATTTATTTGAAATAAAGGCACAGACCCTATGAAATCCATTTAGTTTTTTCCCAAATTCCATTTAATTTTTTTTTTCCAAATTCAGTTTTTTACTTTAGGGCCCTATTAAAAATGTATTATTTTTTTCTCACATTCAGGTTAATTTTTTGTTTTTTAACAAAATTCAATGTTTTCCTTTTTTTAACTTTCTGGATTCCATTTTAAATTTAATAATAAAAAGCATATCTAATTAATTGATTTTTTTTTTTTTTTTAAATGCTTAATTTATTTTATTTTTTCCACAAATGCATTATTGAATATTTTCTTGTAAATAAAGAAAGCTAATGAAAATAAAACAATTTTATTTATTTATAGTTTTGGCAAACAATCTGATGCACAACAGAGGTTTATGTTTAAAATGAAAACATGGGAGAAAATTTGTTATTATTGTTATTTATAGTAGCAGTGCTATTTTTACATTGAGACATATATGGGAATCTCTTGATACGTGGCATTTTAAGTAAATTCTATGTAACCGAATTATTTCCCACTGAGAGTCATCGTTGACATCATGACTTTGGCTTCATTTGGGATTCTTTTTGGATTCCTGGGAAAATCCGCCACATGAGACCATGACGTCAGATAGATCTGAATGATCAACTCAGAGTGCTTGTTTTAAATGGCCCATCTGATGAAAAAAAACCTTTGTAACCCTAGATAAATTCAATAATGCATAAACTTCAAAATTATTATTTAATTTTTTTGTGGTGCATTAGAATAGCCCATTTATTCATGTAGTGTAGGAAATGCCAGTGGCTTTGCTCCTAAAGTTAGTCAGCCTTATCCCTCAAACAACTCGTCTCACCCGTTGACTTATGGAACTCATATAGACTCTAAACCCCTCCACCACATACAACAGCCATAACAATGATAATAACATTAAAATGGAATCTCCTGCTGTTGGGCGGAAAATTTGCCCTCTTTTCCTCTCCGCTTTGGTCTCTGTCTCAATACTCCTCTAATTTATGGAGCAGTTAGCTGTGAATTTGAACCAGACGCCTCTGCAGGATTGCAACTGGCTGCTTTTAATAAACCTTAGAGGAAGTGGTTGTCCAATAGAGCACAGAGAATAGCGTCTGTGGCCAGGAGACGTTTAATCTATAGCGGAGACCCACAAGCCTTTGTTTTGATGTGACTCAAAGGACCACACTAAAGCTTATCTCACAAACTGATATTATGTATGCATTTTATTCCTGCTTCTCTTTTGGACAACTCTTGTGTTTTTATGCATCACAGTGTGTTGCACAGAATATCTTGGTTTGATTTATAAGTTTGTCACATTTGGTGGTGGTTTCAGATTTGTAAACCAACGTTATGTATGTGTTCTGGGCCAGTGCATGCTGGTTTGTTTTAAAGAATTAAGAATAAAACCATTTCTTTGTCTTTTGAAATAAGAGTTCAGTGTACTCTGGAAACCAAAATTATTCTGAAACTTGCTGTCATCAACATTTACAGTCGACTAGATTTGCTGTCCAAAATCCATTTTACTTTGTAATCTGCCATATTTCTAAGTGAAACAAGATATTCAACAAAACCGAGGCGTAATTTAAAACAGATCAAATTCTATTTTGCTAAAACAATGCCTAAATGTCTGTTTGGTGCTGAAAAATAAATTGACTGTATTTGACACAATGGCCTCAGTAACAGTATAAGTATGATCCCTTTAAACTGCGCATAGGAATCATGTTTTTGTTTTTCTGAATTTGTCCATCTCTGTGTTTCTCTCAGTCCGCTGCACGCCGTGTCATTCGCTCTGGCATGTGGGATCCCAGGTGTGACCCTGTTGACCCTGGGTCTAAATCCCCTGACTGGCTTCCTGGGCGCCCTGAACATCTTCCTGTACACGTGCTGCTACACTCCACTGAAACGCCTCAGCATCACCAACACCTGGGTGGGTGCTGTGGTGGGCGCCATCCCACCTGTAATGGGCTGGACAGCAGCCACCGGCTCTCTCGATCCAGGTACAAACTCCTCTTACAAGCAAATACTCGTGATTATAGTTCCTGCTGGAATGACTTTGATTAAACTTATTTACTCCTGTCCAAATAATTCACCTAAAAATGAAAGTATTTGCTCACCCTCACGTTGTTCTAAACCTATATAGTTTTTTGTTTTTCTCCTGTGGAACACAAAATGAGATGTTTTTATGAACGTTCATGTTGCTCTTTTCCCATACCTTATATACACATCCATACTGTATACAGTAACCAGCTAAAAGGACAAAAAAAAACACACACACACACACACATGAAACTGGTCAATATGACTTCTGTGCTATATTTCAGTTCTTTTGAAGCCATTTCAAAAATTTGGAGTCTATGGGTGGGTTGGAGTCTATCTAATAATTCTGTTGCACCAAACTTTAAACCTTGTTTAAAAATAAACAGGTTTACATTTAAACCATCAGTTTAAACCTGGATTTATTTTATATTTAAAATAAATGAACTTTAATCCTGTTGCTCCATAACTTTAAACTCAGATTTAAATCTCAATTAAGGATTAACTTTAAATTTACAGGTGAGGAGGTTTAAATACAATAAAATGAGAGCAGTTGGGGGTCCGGTGCCTTGCTCGAGGGTCTCACCTCAGTCGTGGTATTGAGGGTGGAGAGAGTGCTGGTTATTCATTCCCCCACCTACAATCCCTGCCGGACCTGAGAGGCCACGCATTTATTTGATCAGAATATTCAGTAAAAACCGTAATATTGTGAAATATTATTACAATTTAAAATAACTGATTTTCATTTGAATAATGTAATTTATTTCTCCAGTCTTCAGTGTCACATGATCCTTTAGAAATCTTACTAATATGCTGATTTGGTGCTCAAGAAGAATTTCTTAGTTGTGCTGCTTAATATTTTTGGTGAAACAGTGATAAAATGTTTTTCAGTATTTATTGATGAATAGAAAGTTCAAAAGAACAGCATTTATTTGAAATTGAAATCTTTTGCGACATAAATGTCTTTACTGTCACTTTCATTCAACTGAATCTGTCCTTGTTGAATGAAAGTATTACTTTTTTTCTCAAAACAGCAGGTTGTTTTCATATATTAAAATATGCTTCTTGCCTGTTTTGTAACATAAAAATGTTAAATGTAAATCACTTGATCATTTTATTGCTCTTTGGTTGGTTTTGATGGCATCTATTGTCCTCATTTGTAAGTCGCTTTGGATAAAAGCGTCTGCTAAATGACTAAATGTAAAAAAAAAATTGAAGCTGTATTTTTATCCATCCTTTGATTTTTACTATAAGGAGAAGAATAGCATTAACTTTCCTCATAAGAACAACATTTGGAAAGATGACATATTAAAAGATTCCTTTAAAGTCCACATTCATCAGACTTTTTTGACCTCTAGAGTTGTAAAGTTCTTGTCATAGCACCATATATGGCACTGTGGGCATGAATGATATTACCAATGTTATTATATACCTTACCATGTGATATCTTTTCTGTTGCCAAAGAGCTAAATGTTAGTGTTTCAAACAGGAATTTCCTATCAGGCTCACACTGATATGTGTCCTTAGTCTTAAAAGCCTTCTTTGTGATTGTTCCAGTGCTATCATGGTTTATCTCACAGTTCAAGGTTGTGCAGCCATTCCAGAGAAGTCAAACTTGATGTGCATGTTCCATATGGCACTTCTGCCTTTTACAGACCCGAGGTCCCTGTCCACTTATGAGTGTTGTAGTTACATATACACCCAGCATCCTGGTTTCTTCCTAGGATGTCTCTCGTCTAAGATCAAGTGTTTGTGGAAGACAGCAGGGGGTCTTTGGCCTGTTTTGCAAACTATTAAAAGTGCGCTGTTGTGGCAACCATGAGATCTGTTTTCACAGGAGCGAAAGACTGAAGTGTTTGTGTGGATATTTACATGTTTTTCCCCAGAGCTTCCATCTGTGTTTTATTGTAATAGTTTCAGTGCCCTTTCCTAGCATGTGTTTTCTAGGATGTGCAAACCTAAATATTGTTACCACCCCATCTAGAGTGAGGTCACAACATGAAGTGGATCAAAACAACTAGGACTTCATTCAATATTTTATTTATTTTATATTGCAGTTTATTTAGTAGAACTATCTAGCTGAGAAACTGCATCTTTAATATATTTTGTGGAAGTGCTAAAGAGGGCTGAATTTAAAGTGAATAAAGTAAAAAATATTGACGCATTTGACTTCATTAATCAACTGGAGAACTTGCCAACAATCCTCATTGTATGGGGGCCCTATGAAATCAGTTTTATTATTGCCAAATTCAGTTAAGTTTTTTTTTTTTCTAACAAATTCTGTTTTCCATTTTAATAATTTTTTTTCTGGAGTCTGTTTTAATAGTTTCCTTAAATTGTTATAATCGAAAATGATGTCTAATAAATCGAAATCATAAAATTTGAACAATTCTATAATTTATTATACTTTCATTTTTAGTTTAATGTAATTTAATATATATGTATGTGTGTGTATATATATATATATATATATATATATATATATATATATATATATATATATATATATATATATATATATATAATATTATTATTATTATTATTATTATTTATTTATTTATTTATTTATTTATTTTTTTTATTAAATCTGTCTGAATTCTGTTTTGATACATACAGTACTCAGTGGTGGTAATCAAATGAATGCATAAAACTAACTTTTTTTTAATGTAATCAAGTCAAATTCCTTTAATTCATAGGCAAACAAAGTGCTGTATAACAGTTTACAAAGTTAAATCTGTGTTGTATTTCATTAAAAATGATAATTATCTGTTTATTATTGTTAATATTACTTTTGAATAGCATATCAACCATTACTTATATTTTATGTAACGTGTAAAAGCATATCTTTAATCAACCAACCATTTATTTGAGCATGTTGTAGTGAAGACCTTTGACTATCTGTGTATCTGACCCTAGTTTTAGCTAATTATCTTTGTAATCAAATTAATGTACATTTGTACAGCTCTACATTTGATTTATTCACCCAAATTTGCCGATTTTCCTTCACATTCTATGTTATACAGTGCATTTCATTTTTATGAACAATTGATTCAATTCAATTAATTCATTCAATTTTGTGCTTATTTATTGTAATTACTTCACATAGTGACATCAAACTGAATAAAAAGCATTTCAACTGACAGAATTACATTAAGTGCATATTACCACTCAACCACACACTGATCTTATATTTGTAGACTCTGGTGTCAACGGGACTGTTTTCTCAAAGCAAGTTCAAGGACACACAAAGCATAAAAAGATGACCCGAGTGTTTGAGGTCTCTGTCATGTTACCCTGTGCGGTGTTTCCCAGAGGATTTGTGTTTTCTAAGATCACATACACAAAGGCAGTGCTGCGCCATGCTCCACTACCCCTGCTCGGGCCGCTGTTTGTGCGGTGTCACCTTTCCACTCTTCCAGCTTCTGAACGCAGGAGAATAGTGTTTGTTTCCTCCACAGCAGGATGTGAAGGAACTCGGACGTATTTTCAGTGATTGAACAGAGGTTTTCAAGTGTTCTGTCGTAATTACTTGGCACACTCTCATTTCCTGCTTGCACACAAGCACTTCCGATGGTGTTTAAATGATCTGGGAGATCTTGTCTGTTTGTTCACTTCTTCTCTTCCTCTCTCTGTCTTCTCCAGGAGCGCTCTTACTGGGAGGTTTCCTGTTCTCCTGGCAGTTTCCTCACTTTAATGCACTAAGCTGGAATCTAAGAGAGGACTATTCACGCGGCGGGTACCGAATGATGTCCGTCACCCATCCCGGCCTTTGTAAACGCGTGGCCCTCCGCCACAGCATAGGCCTGATTGGCCTATCAGCCTTGGGCCCCGTGCTGGACGTCACCACCTGGACATTCCCCTTAGTCTCTCTGCCGATTAACCTTTACATCAGCTACCTGGCTTTCAGGTTCTATCGCTTTGGCGACAGGCAGAACGCCCGGAAGCTGTTTTTCTGTAGCCTTTGGCACCTACCCATGCTGCTGCTGCTGGCCCTCACCTGCAAGAAGAGCCGCGTGCCACAGGACGAGGCAGCTGTGGCTCCCAGCACACCATCTCTGGCTCTGTAAAGCAAACTCAATCCCCTGCCATATTCCTACTGGCTACATAACTGCTATCAGCCCTAAAATGAATCATCTTGGAGCTAAAAAGACACCAAAAGTTATGTACCTTGGAGAGGGAAGTTATAACCTCTTTCCATTGTTGTAAAAGTTTCTGTCCGGGAAAAATAACAATATAAAAATCCCTGAATTCACTCAGGTAACTTGTACACAAATCAAAGCTCTGTGTGTGTAAATAGATTATATATTTATTTGACGCTGCCCCCTGTTGTCTGTAAACTCATAGACTGATTTGTGTCCGTGTGGATCATTGAAGTTAAGACAAGAAAATGTTTTGCCTAGAATTTGCAATTAACAATGCCATTACTGTGGATATTTTGGTTAGACACGATATAGGCTCGATAATGGAGAACGGTTTTTTTTAATGCACCCATCAAGTAATTTCCAAGTTTGTTCTCATCTAATTACTTGCTAATTGACATTTACCAAGTTTTCACTTTCTGAGTCTGTTAATATTTAATTTCGGCTATAAATCATTTAGTAAAGAAACCGCTGAGTCTCACTGCAGGCCCAGAAGTCTTTATTCTGCATGAAACTCCGTCCCTCTGAGTTGAGATGTTGAAAGGATGATCGTTTTGGAGAGCCCTCGGGTATTCGCTCCATCAAAGATCCTTACTAGTCAAATAAACGGTCAACTCATTTGAACTCCCCAGAACAGAATTACTGTTGATCCATTGAATGTAACAGTGCTGAATAACACTGCAGCCATTCTTTGTTTGTTACTGTTTTCCCTCTCCAAACAGCTACATTCAGCGCCTTCACGGTTTAGCCACATCTGGCCTCACTGTACCAATGATGTGTGTAAGACACAAAAACAATGAAAGTTCTTATTAAAATGCGTTGTGATCAAGCTTGTGTTTGAGTTTTGATTTGAAATCTTGGAAATACAAAAGAATATCACAATGTACTTCTATGCTTCCAGTAGAAATGCATTTTCTTTAATTTTCTTCATTTCATTATTTAACTGATCATTTTTAATTTATGGGAAAGCTGCTATGCAATATATGAATAGAATATAAAGTTTAAAATAACAGCATTTACTCAAAATAATAAAAAAATAATACATAATCGACATTGCTGAATAAAAGTGTGAATTTCTTTCAAAAAAAGACCCAAACCCATCTCTCTCACTCTCTCCTGCAGGGTAGATCGCTTACAAATTATAGTCCATTGATGATACAAATGACATGACGAAAAGCGTAAATGTGTTAAATGTTACATTACAGCAGGCTTTGCAAAACTGTATATAAGTGCTAGGTTCATTTAGAACTGAAATAAAAAAAAAAGATTTTTTTTTGAAAAAGGAATCAAATTATGAATAATTTACTGCTATTGTAAATAATCATGTAGTCCATAAAAAGTAATATAATCTGATTATCAGCCTTTTAAAATTTAATAAACCCCAATTACGAGTACTTTACTTTTGGAATTTGATTATATAACCCAGATTACATGTACTACACAGTTATTTATTGCATAAAGTATGTTTGTATGTGTATAATATTTTCCATATCAATAATATTTGTGTTGTAAATTTGTGTGGCAGGTAGTTTACCATGCAGTGGTTGAGTTGCATCAGACAAGTAACCTACACTGCATCTCCAGACAGGCCTGGAAATAATGTCTGCCTGCTCTGGACACATTTGGCTACGATATCAGCTCATATAATCTCCTAAGTATCGACCTCTGCACCTGTCCGGCTACAACACTTGATACCACTCCGCTGTTTCCTTCCCAGTTGTCCTCTATGGTTCCACTTCTCTCAGCACCTCCATTAGATGCCCACATAAACTGTATGCTGAGCTTTAGTCAGGGCGGCAGGGCGAGGCATTCCTCCCCTCGTAAACATCTGCTCTGGATGCAGCCAGTGCCTTTCACATCAGAGAGGCAGTGAAGGGATGGAGGGGGAGAAACAGAGAGCGAAACAGCTGTTCCCAACATGTCAATAGATTAAATAGCAGTTCCAGCCCTCCTGGGGTCCGTCGACTCTCCCACCATGATTTTACAGCTTCCGCTCTATAAGGATTTCGTGGTGGACAACCTGTGTGGGACAAAGCGCGCAGGCCTTCCAGTGCACGAGCATTGGATGGGACGTCCTGCACTCTTTTATAGGGTATTGCTATGGTAATATGCATCAGTTTACAAGTGCTGCGTGTAGAAATTGCTTGTTTTTTTTCCTTTAAGTTCCTTTTTCCCTCCTTTATCAGGTCAGGCTTGACGAATGCATCATAAATGGAGTAATCCTCTTCTCAGGAAAAATATTGTTTGACTCTGAGTGTCACGGAGCGAGTTTCTCACAGTGCGTTCTTTCATTATGAGCTGTGAACCCTGAGGAGGTGAGCACATTTCCCATAATGATCTTTGGCTCTCTGTGGTTTTTCTCATCCAGCTTGGATTCTCATTACAGTTTTAACAGCCTCCCAGACCTTCATTTGTTACAACAGCAACAGGTGGATTTCTCCTCTCTTTTCATTTACAGGCAACACAATGCTTTGAAATCTTACACTGAAATGCAGGATGATTTCATTTTTGGTTGTTAAAGCAAATGTTTACTTGGTTTAGTTTATAAACGAAACCGATTACAATTAAGAATAAATCTTTCTGAACTCTTCACGCTGAGTGACAGCTATAAACAGTATTTTTCTAAAATGCTCTTTAACTGCTGTTTAAGCATGTTAGGCAGGATGACAAACAATTTTGGCAGACGTCGGGCAGCAGTGCATCAAGTATTCCTGGCACGGAGTGTGTAAGGAAAACAGTATAGCAAAAGGCTTTTGAAACTGATTTATACCTACTCGCCACTTGCTTGAAATCAGTCATGGGGTGGACGCCTGTTTCTTGGGCAGAGTATTCCCTAAACTTCTTTAAACTCGCACAGATATATTTGGCTTAGGGGAACCCGCACAGTGACATCAATCTCAGAAATGTGGTCTAGTTCATACGTTATAGTGGTGGAAGGCGACAGAAGAGTCTAAGGTCTGTGCCAGAGTCAATAATGATGTAAAAATAATATATTGTAAAACGTCCTGTACTCTTTTTGAAAATGTTGCTTTTCTTTCATAATTCAGTATGCTTTGGAGGGAACTTAGACATTTTGTGATTTGTTTCATCTGATATACATTTATGCACATTTAGGCAGAAACTTTTACCCAGCGACTTATAATACATTCAGGGGAGGCATTTTGTAATTAGTTCTATGCATGACCTTGGTGATTCTAGCAACATGCTCTACTGTACATGACTTTTTGGAGACATAAAATCAACCATAAAAATTCTGTCTGTTTAGTATTTTGTTGGCACTTACTTTCATGGTAAATCACTATTCAGAAAAGATCCTTTTTTTTCTGACCCAAATATATACAACTGAAGATATTGACAGTTGTATATATTTCTTTACTACTTCTAAATGAATTATTGTCCACCCAGGACCTAAATCATAAATTAGACTTTGCTTGATTCAAACAGATGTTTCGAATTCAAACTAAATGTTAAATATTGACTCAGTTTGCAGAAGTGTGTAGTTCATACAGTTACTAACGCTTTTTATAAACGTTAATGAACAACGCTATAATTATTGTACTATTTAATGCTTAAAAATATTTTTTCCCTCCTCTTTCTCTCTCTCGCTCTGTATATATAGTTTGTCAAGTGTAAAGTGCAGGCTTCCCGAAGTCATGTAAAACCTGAAAATATCAGGACAATCTGAAATTTCGAGGCCCGTATTTTTTATAAGCTAATTATTAGTTTCTATTCATGTTCGAAATACATATAGTTAATAAATATAAACATATAAATAAGCTAGAAATGTTATACAATGTCTTTATCCAGTAATGAAGAACAACTGAGAAAAAGTAGGATAATGGAAAATCATTGGCCAGAGGGTGTGTGCTGCATCTAAAGCTCTTCTTCACGTTTTAGGCGGTGTAAATAATAAGCAGCATGTTTAAGCGCCACTTCTTTTGTTTTTCAAAACTGCACAAAAATAAAAATCCGTCAGCAACATGACTGAAAAATATCTACTGCAGCGAATCACAACTTTCAGAATTAAATGCGGTTTTGAAGTTTATTTTATTGCACCTCTTAAATTAATATTTACAAAAATACAATGTAAATAGTCTACCTAATAAATTGGAGAAATAATATGATGATAAAAATAATTTGATAGTTTAATGAGGTTGTGATTTAAAACTTTCATAAAAAACTTGATGGATCAAGAACTAGATTTCATATAGACTTTTTAAAACTATTTTGAGACTTTTTAAACATCTGGTAAATGTGTTGATATTTAGTTTTACTTGCATTAGTTGACTTTATGCAGATGAAGATTTATCGTCACAAACTTCTAACAGATTAATGCGATTAAATATCAGATTTTCTTGTGTAGTTTGTTATTAGATACGTATCTCAGACGTATTAGTATATTTCAGACTTCTGAGCTAAATAAACATAGAACTAAAAAAATAAAATAATTATCAACATTGTTCGTATTACGTTTCCTTAATCCACAAGTATAGTCTATTTAATTACTATTTAAAACTGATTTAGTTTAGACTATTAAAATTTAAGTATAAATGCGCCCTGTATGCAAAGATTTATTAAATAAATATACTAGGCTTAGTTTGTAGGAGAACTTTTCTGAAATCCTGATTCCTTTCTAAACCGTTGAACCGCGTAAAATTTGTAACACTTTGGAAACTCCCAAAAAACTGGAATAAAGGGATTCCGGTCTAATGTTTCTCTATCCAATAAGAGCGTTTAATCGGCTCTGCGACCAAGTGTCTTGTCTAAAATCCCCGCCTATATTGCTCTCTGATTGGCAGGCGTGTTTGAGAAGCCCCGCCTTTATTCAAATGAACGCTCAGCGGTTGGCTGGCCCTGCTGTCAATCACACGCATCAGCGCTTTATAAGGTCTGCTCTCTCAGAAGCGCTCAGACACTCGAGGATGCGGCCGGGAGCAGCTTCAAGTGCACCGGTCGGTCTCGATAGTTTTCTCGGTTCCTCCCGCAGATATGAGCGAGAACAGCTGACTAAACTCGCATTCCTAGATGTCCCGTTCACTTTGTTTCACGTCTGAGGATTTTATTGTGGACTCCAATGGCTTTTAAAGACTCCTGAGGAGGGATTCGACCTGGACCTGGACAGAACTATACGTACCTGTCAATATGTCCAGCTGGAGTGTGATGGTCTGCATGCACAGGGCTTATGGAATATAGCCTGTTCTGTCACCATTTGTACGCACTCTCTGTCAGTCCCGTGAAGAAGAAACTCGGGCTCCTCTTCATCATGCTGCTCCTCTGGGTCTACATGCTGTACTCCTGCGTGGGCTACTGTGCCACTATGCCACCAAGTTTAGTTGTGGACAATAGTAATAACAACCGAGCGAAGGAGACGGATTTCCTCGGTAAATATGCCGAGGCAGAGAGTGGCCGGCCGGACCTGATGATGTCCAAGCTCCTGTCCAGACCGCAGAGCTCGTGGACGGACGTAGAGTCAGATTATGACGAGCCCGCGGTCAGGAGAGCTCCCAGAGACTTCTCTAAAGATGAAGCGGACCGAGCTGAGGAGTGGGACGACGGCAGGAGAGTTTCTTCGCTGTCAAGTTTCTCCAACGGCTCGGGCAGTAAGAAGATGCCTCAGGCGATCATCATCGGCGTGAAGAAGGGCGGGACGCGCGCGTTGCTGGAGTTTCTGCGCGTGCATCCAGATATCCGCGCGGTCGGAGCCGAGCCGCACTTCTTCGACCGTAACTATGACAACGGACTGGACTGGTACAGGTAAGAATATTAATAATAAATACTCCAACTCTCCAGTCGCTTATATTGTGCTAAAGTGAAGTAGATCATAACAAATACACTTCCAAAATAGCTTTTGGTAATTTTTATTAATATGTAGGCTATTATTTACTGAATTTTAATTTAATGTTTTGTTTGTTTGATCCTCAGAAGTGTGTGTGTTAACAATGTGTTGGCATTTTCTTTTCAACCAGACTTGAGCTGTAAATTTAATCCCGAATAAAATTTAATTTGAGTTTAATTGCCACATTTACGCAGTAATTCGTATGGATTAACTAATAACTTCGTTGTCCTTTTACGACCACTTTGAGTTTAATTAGTTACTAAAGAAAATTATTAAAAAAAAAATATAAATAAAGTTGTAAAATCGCAAATTTAAACTTGAATTGAACGAATGCAACTTGTTTAATATTTCTATAAAATAAGAAATAGCCTTACGATATATTCAAAATGAGAGAAAACGGAGAATATAAAGTAGCTACACGGCTTTTGAATTCATAAGGCAACTCTTTTTTTTTAAATTCATAATTTATCTGAGCTCTAATAGGCTTGTTTGTTTGTCTGCTGCGTATTTCTTATTAATAAGCAACGTGAACCAAATTAACACTATTTTATAGGCACCTTTCAACTTTTTTTTTTTTCAAGAGCGAACCTTGTCTTCCTTCATGCATTGGCTTTTTTTTTTTGTTTTATCTGTCATTCATTATGTAATTTTACCCTTTGGCTCGATCTCAAACCTTTCTAGGCAATCAAATGTAATTATTATGATGATATCTGTATGGTTGCAGTAGCGCGCGAGGCAGTTTTCAGATTCCAGTTTAAACATTTACTTTGGTTCCGCTCTTCCTGCTACTGTGGATCTATTAGACTCGGGGCTGACGTGTTGAACACGGTCCTTAAAATATGCATTAATTCAGGCGGATATTATTCAAATAAACACAATAGGTCGGTAATAATATTTTTTTTTGTGATTGTTATATATGTAGAGAGGTGACGCATGGTCTCTGTTGGACACACTGATCATTGCAGGTTAACGGACCTCTGCTTTTGCCATCACTTTTATAACTTTTAAAACACAAGTTCTGCATTTTGTTTTTATTTATTTTTTGGCCCAAGACCTCAGTTTTACTCTACATTTTTTTAAAATACGGATGCAACATGATTAGAGCAAATAATAAATAACTGTAAATATTTAAAATTGGAAAGGTAGTACTTTGCATTGCCCTATATGACCAAAAAAAAAATAAAAAATGTAGAAATGACAGAAATTATTAACTGTACTATAAAGTTGGATGACAATGATGAGAGCATTTCAATGGTGTGACTGACCTTAATTTTCGGTGTCTGAAATAAGAGAAATAGCCTAAATGGAAAATAAAAATCCTACATGAAAGTAATTTGACATAATGGGGGCAATAAAATTAGTAGCTTGTGAATTGTACCAGACATGTTTATAATAAATTTAGCTCAGTGCAGCTGTGTTTTTTCTTTTTATGTTGTTTTTACAACCCGTTAAATTCCATGTTAAACTTTTCGGCTTGTATTTGAAATTCTATATAGTTATGCATATGCTGTTTGTCTTTTGGACATTACTAATTGGCCTGTTTCATTTTATCTGAGGTGCCAGAACACATTATGAGAGCTCATAAATTGATTAGTCTACACTCTCTGTAAGAATTCCAGACATTTGTTTCAAATCAACTTTAATTGTAGATTTAGGATTTTTTAGTTAGGCTATACAGGCCTGTGTTGCAGTTATTTAAATGTGATGACATTTTGTTTAACTATTTGTTAACATTATTAATGTTTTACTGTAAAATGTAATGAAATATATTGTATAGCTTGCATAAGATGAAGCTGAAAAGAGAAAGGGGGATTTATTGCCCCCGAGTCTGTCTCTGCTTACCCCAGACACAGAGCGGAAAGAAACACTCAATAAGTTGATAAAACAGTACTGGACTGCACGCCTGTCTCTCTAAACGGATTTGCAAAGGTTTGAGGGGGTGAAAGCCCAGTGCTTTTAAATATATGCAACATTTCAGGGCCCCTATAACAAAAAACAGGACGGGTGAAAGAATGGGCGTTGTAGTGAATGCTCGGTAGTCCAACTTAGATGAAAAGGGAATTATATTCATGCAAGTTTAGAGGAAAAAATATTTATTTGATTAATTATTTAAATGCCGGGCCTCACTTCAGTCTAATGCAAATGTAGGCTGATCCAGCAAAATCAGTCAAGATTGTCCCAAAATTGTTCCGATTCTTACATTAATTGATCACATATGCTATCTTTTAAAACGCGTATTAAGAGAAAATAAAGTGGTCAGAAGTTTTGATTGTAACTTTAATTATTTCTATTACATTTGTACCATAAAGTGAGTCGAAACAAATTATTTTTGCCAAAAGATCACCAGGGTAGGTTTTTTTTTTAATTAATTTTTTTTTTTTTTTCTGTAAAAAGTGAAGTTGTCTGGTCAGTGGATGTGGGATGTAAAACCAGGGTTTTCCTCTAAAATGCTTTTTTTATTAAATTTTTTCCCTTCTAAAAATGTTCTAAATGAAGAGCAGATCCTTTACCAAGTTACATAGTTGATTGAAAGTAACTCTGTCGAGTAAACAACCGATAAATTACATGTAAAAATCCAGAAGATGAAAACACTGGGCGTTGAAGGGTATAATGCTTGTTTTCCACTCTTATGAGAAAGTTTTCTGTCTCAAGTTTTACAGGATTCACATGCCATTGCAGCTGATTTGAGTTGGATATTCGATGCCACAGAGAAATTCTATATCTGGCCATTCTAACGCTGTTTGGGTTGAAGATACGGGGCACAAACAAATGCAGACTTGTGGTTTTTTTTTTCACTTTTACTCTGACTTTTCGCTCTCTTTTCTGTTTCCAACGTCTCTGTGTGACCTGGTCTAAAACAGAATTGCAAGCGTGTGTGCAGACAGATGGAGCGCTTGAGGTGAACTCACTGCTGATATGACCGTTTGGTCCCGTCTTGTCTTTTTAAAGTAAAATGGCCAAAATATATATATTTTTTTAAATTGTCCCTCTCACAGGACTGAACAGGACTCTCAATTTGAGTTTTAAGAGTGTCCCATATTCAGTGAAGTAATTTGCTGTGTAATGGAAAAGAGTTCACAGTGCAGAAACCATGCATTTTTAAATAATCCCAGTGCATGGAAAGCATGCAAGTCATTTTTAATAAGCTGTTTTACTGTGGATGTGTTAACTCTGTTTATCAGAATGTTGTGATTGACCTTTCTGTGCTACAGAGAGCTAGAGAAAGAGACATGGCAGATGAGCTTTTGTTCCTCGGGACTGGTTAGACCTGTTATATTGTAAGTCTGGTGTATGATTCATAGACATTCAAACATTATCTGCAGGCACTTCACATTTTATGATCTTCTCCCAAGAATGTCTAGTCAGTGTAAAGTTTGTAACAACTGCCAGTTTATTTGTAAGAGATATTACAGTGAATAGCTTAAGTCGTAGTGGACTGAATTGTTCAGTAATAACTTTGGCAATTCCCCTTTTGCAGTTTTCAGTTTCAACTACTTTTCTGATTTTTGAGACCATGCAAAATCTCTGCTGGTTTTGCTGCTTTTTTGCGGAGACTGATGATTTAATAAGCAGTTGCGTTGGATTCCCAAAATTCCCACCCACCCAAACAGACAGGGTCCCAGCTGGAACGGCAAACGTTGTGGGGGCCCTGGTGCTGTGTTTGACTTAATATTACATAATTTTCAAATCTACCAGAGCAGTTTTTAGTCGTCGACTCCTACACAATGCAGTTCTTTAGTGTGCAATCCCCGAGTCCATCCTGAGATTAAGGGTGTGTTTTCTGAATAGCAGCCATTAAACAACACGGTCCGTAACTGCAGGCCAACAAAAGGACAAGAGGAGCATTGTTCCATAAGAGGGAAATGCTCCGCAGAAAATCCCGTTCCGCTATCAGACCAGGGAACGCTCTTGGAAGCATGTCACTTGAAAGTTCTGAAGTGCTTGGAGGGCCGTGACCCCCTGCCACCTTGTCCAGATGAGCACTTCCATCCATGGAATGGCTAGTTCTGGATGGATGCCTCTGCTTTTGTACCCACACTCCATGGGGTGTTCACGCTACCATGTAGGTGACTCATACGGACGCTTTGGCCAGTGACCCCCTCCTTCCTGCTTGCACAAAGCAGGGGCCACCTTGTCTAAGTGGTACCGGGTGAGATCAAACCGAAGTTTGTCTGTGCCTATGGGGTGTTTTGGTAAACAGTGAGCTGTAGTTGACTGCAAGGGTTGGGTACTGACACAGATTTTGATTTGCAAGCTCTCAATATGATTAGATTCTGATTCATTTGGGCATATTTTGTCGTCTTTTTGTCTATTTTACTTGCATATGAAAAAGTTTATCTAATGTTGTAAATTATACAGGGAAGCTACTAATTTGGTACATTACAAAAATATTAATTTGAAAATGAACATCAGAGCATATATTATATTATATTGCTTTATTTTTAGTATATTTGATTTAAATATTTAATCACTGAAACAATAACTGATTTGGTGACAGCTCTGATGGATTCAGGGCATTCAGTGAAGGATTCATCAGAGTCAGTTCTCTACAATGGTTGCTCTGTATGAAGAGTCATTTGTTTGTGAATCAGAGTACACTGTTATTATTTTTTTTTTTTAATGTTATTGCATGCAGCCCGTGAGAAATACTCTAGAAAAATGTTTTCTTGCTACACTGACATAAATTACAAGATTATTCTAAGGAATTAGGAATCAACATCAAAAATGAAGTTTGTGTTTATTGAAAAATCAGTTTTTACCTACCACTTTGTTGCAGTGTAAGTGTGCGGTATGATGGTTGGTGACTTTTGTAGAAGAAACGTACACCCCCCGTACTCACACAGATAAGCACAAAGTAATGACTCAAGCCAGTTTAGACTCTCTGGGACTACATGTATTGATTCGTTTACGCTGTGGCGGGTTGGGTTAAAGGTCTTTGTGGCTCGGGTTATCTGTGAATCAGTTGAGCAACGTTGCCTCTGTAAAGAACATCTGCACTGCAGGTGAGACCCGATCAAGCCCTCATCCTGCCTGAACACACTCAATTGGTTGTTAGACTCCAAAACTGATGGGAATTAAATGCAAATATGTTGTGTGTATGTGTGTCTATAATATATAATAATATTTTTATTTAATAATTTATTATTAATATTGGTTCATTATTATTATTTTATTTACTTTCTTTGCCTGCAGTCACTTTGGTAATTACCGTAATTTGAATCTATAAACTGATCCCAGGTCAGGATTAAGGAGCAGCATCCATGAAAGCGGTTCGGTCTCATAGTAGAATAGACTTCCTCCACTCAGCTGGATCTGAACCTTGACCGGTCATCCATTCAGCAGTCAGCAGGTTGACATCCTCTATTGAGAGCCTGAGCAGAGCTGACTGAGGACATTCAAAGGACTGCCTCCAAATGATGCTTTAGTGTTGGCAAAACTGCTCAGCATCCTTTAGACCAAAGGATTATTCTGCTTTTGTGTTCAACCTCAGCTCTGTTTCTGCTTTCTCCTCTAGGGGAACTCATCTCTTACTCTTCTGAGAAGTGAAACACTTTTGTTTTTGCTATTTCTGTCCATCTTACCTTCTCTTCCATCTCTTCTTTGTGTTTCTGCTAAACCTCACATTGACTCCCTCTCGTACGTGTCTTCTCTTCTTGTATCTCATATTAGAGTCGGGCCCCACATCGAGCTCTAGTTCCCCCATCAGAGGCGGGGCTGTTGTAGGCCTCATTGCCCACATAAGGCCACCCCCAACCGGGCACATTGGTCAGAGAGAGAAAGTGGGCCCCTACTTGAGCTGGCATGGATTTACCAGTGGGGTAGACCAAGCAGGGAGGGTCTTAGTCTAGAGAAAGGGGCTTTCATTCACCAATTTACCACCGGCTAATTGTGAAAGGGATGGCCTGGGGAGAGGCGGACAGTAGAGGCCCACTGTGGTGGTCTGCCATTGAGAAACTACAGTCTCCTCCAGAGAAAAGCAAAATAACATGGCCGCCCTCAGCAGGAACCTCCTACTGGAGGATAAAATAAAGGCAGACAGGAACTTGATGTCAAACGCTCGTGTTTCTTACCCTCCTACTGGAATATTGTCTCTCATACACGCATTCAAACATCCAACATATGCAAACAATGACAAACAGGAGATGAGGGATTGTTTATAACTGATCGTTCAACTTTTGTCTTCCTAGTATTGAGAAATCCTTTACGTATACCCTCTCCGGTTGATTGGACAGTTTCAAACAAGAGAAATATGCTAGATAAAACCCTTCCCCTTCCAAATTTTATTTGATTTCAGTGGCCTGTTGTGTACGGACCCTCCCTCTGAGCTTGCAGTGAATCGGGCTCTTTTCAAACGAGGCGATAATTTGGATGTCGGATGTCAGAATAATGCTTTCTTTCTTCAACAAGTAAATGCTCATTCATTGTAGCTAAATAAACAGCATGTACAGGAGCCTGGGGGCTTCAGCACAAGGTCCGGTAATTGTTGGCCCATGTCTCATACCAGGTCTGTCTCCTCCCAAGTGTGTGATCATCAGAGCTCATTTTCTGAAATTGTGACGCCCTAAGGAGGATTATTAGCAGAAGCAGTGAGAAGAAACTTCAAGTGAAGCTATATAACCGCTGACTGCAGATGATTTTTTAGAGGCACAATGTTTGTGTGTGTGTGTCTGTCTGTCTATCTGGGAAGAAAGTGAAAATCAGAGGATCAGGGAGAAGTAGAGACCCCCTGAGGTTTCCATTAACCTCAGCGAGAAAAGAGCAGACAATTAAAGGAGCACACACACACTCTGCTGATGTGCCCAGAGGAGCACAGCATGAGCTGAGATCCAGGGCAACAAAGCCAGTGTCTCTCTGTAGCCCAGGAACTGCCACCACTTTTGTCCTCACACTTTCTCTTTTTAGCTTTTTGCATTGTTTTCTTTCACTCTTGCTCTTGTAGGAAAAGAACCAGCTATTAGAAAAAAGTAAAAACATATGACAAGTCTGTATGTCATCTTTTTTATAGTGAGTATTACTTTTCTACATTGTCAGTAATGACGAGGTGGCGATGGCGCAGTGGATAAGACACATGCCTTTGGTGTGAGAGACCCGGGTTCGAATCCACTGTGAGACACCAATGTGTCCCTGAGCAAGACACTTAACCCCTAGTTGCTCCAGAGGCGTGCGACCTCTGACATATATAGCAATTGTAAGTCGCTTTGGATAAAAGCGTCAGCTAAATGTATAAAAATGTAAATGTAAAAATGTAATGAACTGATTTACTCTGTTACTTTCTACTTCATAGAGTCTCTGGCTATATTATTGTATTGCATTATATTGCATTTAATGATGCACAATAAATGGATACCGTATTGTTTATCTGCCACTATTTTTGATTTATATGTAATGCATGCTCATTTTCCCTATTTTTTTTCCCTATTTTTAAGTTTAGATTACCTTCATCAAAGTTAATCCTAAAAAAATATTTTAACATATAATAACACATTTAATACACTCAAATCATTTACATATAGATTCATTTATGTTATTATTTACAATACATTTAATAACACTTAAAGCTTTTGCAAATTTCAAAATACATTATAATGCTGTGATGCCTTTATTTTGTTCGTTTTAGAATGCAATTTTAAAATGGACCTTTTTTTAGTTAGTCATAACATGAAATAAGTACAATTATACATATCAGTCAGAATTTAAATATCAGAGCATCCTTAATTGCATGAATACTCCGTAGTACTGTATGTTTTTACATCAACAACCAATCGGAATATCATTAGCTGAAGTCATATCAGGATCAGGAATGAAAACACTTGAAAACAAACCAAACTAGCAAGTTATTAGTTAACTGCTTTTTCTTGGTTTTTCTCAAATGTCTCTTCAAATCTGCATTATGTGGTCGAATGGCTTGTCCTCTTGGCACCAAGACTTCAGATCTTGTTTCTTGTGAGACCGTAAGGCCTTCTGGAACACAGACTGCAGAGAGAAAGGAAAGCAAAAACATTTGTCATCAACATGCCTGCTGAAATAGCAACCCCTGAAATCAAATTACACCTGTGACTTACGCACTCGGCTGATTACTTTCAGCAGAAGCGTTTGACAGTGATCTCTTTGTGTTTCACGCCAGTTATATTGTCTTCAACTGGCGCTGAGATACCAAAGCGGACTCTAGCTAGGCTATCGGCCAAAAAAACGTTCGTGAAGTTGCCTTAGGAGAGAGCTGTATGCTTCTGTTAGTCTTGTCTTAAACGTGCAGTTTAATTGTCATCTCTGGAGCTATCACCACATAATTTAGCTAATAATGGGTTAGCAATGAAGAATACTAGTCTTGAGGAATTTGTAAACCATTAACCCACAGCGTCAAAGTAATGCAGCTGTGCTGTAAGCCTCTGATGTAACCGGTTGACAGACTTGGAGGAAATTCCCAGCTCTTTAAAGCTCACCTGTCTTCAAAAGCTCCTCAGCTGGAGCAGATTGTGTGCCAAGCAAAACAGGATTTAAAAGGTGCATGCATGTGTGTTCTTGTGTTTGAGTGTGATGGCTTTGAAAAGTGAAAACTTGAATTGGATTGTAATCTTGGAAGTCTCCTTGCCAATTTTGCAACAATCTAATGAGGTATTCTACTGTCTGATGAGATGATCGTTTTGACAAGCCAACAGAACATTTTTACTTCCCAGCGTCAATCATATTGAGTCACTGAAACATTTAAATTTGTGTTCATCAGTTGTATGTATATATAAATGATGTATATGTAAATAGTATACATTGTATGTGGAAAAAATACAAGGCAACCTTTAGACTCAAGGCAAATCTGAACACTGTTTGGCTTTGCTAATAGCCTTAGTAAACAAGTTAAAAGCTCATCAAGTCTAGTTGCACTAAACACCGCTAGAGACTCGTTGTGTCACTCAGTGGGAATGTAAATGAAGTGTGGGACTGAGTCCGTTAACACCCTCTACAAACACCCAAAGTAAACAAGCTTATCACTGCGGATTAGCAAGAGCAAGAAAAACACTGGGGTACTGGCTTGATCACTACTAATAACTCAAGTAGATTCAATGGGAAGGCTATTGTTTGTTGAATTACTGCGAGTGAACATGGGGCAGTCAATACTGAATATAGGATACGTAATTATATGCATTAGGTGATTTGTTATAATGAAGTCTATTTTTTTTAAATAGAGTTGAGTTCAACAAACTAACTCATTTTTATTTTATTTTATTTACCTTTTCAGGATTTCCATTTACCACCTAAACATTTGCAGATACCCCAAATAA
Organism: Barbus barbus; assembly: GCF_936440315.1. Taxonomy (NCBI): domain Eukaryota; kingdom Metazoa; phylum Chordata; class Actinopteri; order Cypriniformes; family Cyprinidae; genus Barbus; species Barbus barbus. The sequence continues at coordinate 22,076,980 of NC_136716.1, forward strand.
AACTGAATTTTGGTTACTATCAGCATAAATAATTTCTTCTTGATAATAAAATAGCTTGCAATTGTCAAGGACAAGCAATAATGATTTCAAATGCCTACTGGATTAAATATGACCCAGATTTATTTTAAGCATTTTTGGGCAAACTTCAAAACATAGTTCTAGTATTTTTGTTCTAGTATGTTCTAAATTCATACTTTAATAAAATATTTTGTCTTTTATCAATGCAAAGTCATTTATGTACAAAATAATGATTTACGCTGATTTTGTCCAAATCCTCACTTTTTACAGGGCATTGTATGCTTTTGTATGCTTTTTTAGGTATGACCCTAATATCGCAGAAACACCTCTCCAATAGAATCAAAGTTGCCAGTACAAACGGCTCTTCAGTACATGCTACAGCACTGTAAAGTGCATGCCTGAGTGAGAGAAAAGTGCACTTTATTACCCTGTCTCATCCCTCCATCTTTTATTCAGAGCTGATGGCAGCCTCTTCTTGCGCAGCCTTGTCGCTAACACACAGTTATTCCACTCAGCTGGCTCGACCGTAGGGCCGTAACTCAATGTGCACTTCGGACAGCAGAAAACACACCCCACTCTTGTTTTAAAGAGATTTTGGTAGGTGTTGAATGGCAGCAAATAAAGCTCAAACAGAGACTGGGCAGATTGCAACGTACAGAGCCTGAGGTCTTAGTGATTTATGCATGTTCTGCCCTTCTCAGAGGCTGCTGTGGTTTCGAATGAGTTTGAGAGCGAGAGAAAGAAAGAAAATGGGCCTGAAATTGTGGTTGGCACAAGTCAAGCCTAGACCTCAGTATGATTGCTGAGTAGATACCCTCTCTCACAATACTCACTTTATGTCCAATGTCTTTATATATACAGCACTACAGGGAGACCTAAATATATTTTTTTGCCCTTGACACCCTAAAGCAGACCAGTCTTCATCCCAAAACCAAAGCCCCCTGCTCTGAGAGAGAAAATATACAGATTAAACAACTCAATGTTTATCTTTAGTGTTGAGGGGCCAACCGTTCACAGTTTCATGCAGATGTTTTTAGCCCTTAAGACACAGATAAAGTAGTTTTCAGAAAGTCTGAGTCTGGCTGCTTGCTCAGCCATAATAATTGAATGAGAAACTAGATCAGCATATAACCCTCTTTAGAGACGACTCTAAAGTGTGTGTCTATTCTCGGAGAAAGGCAGGTCAGAAGTGTCTGCAATCCTCCCCGTTCTTTCATTATTTATCGATTAGAGCAGTCGTTCCACGTGAGAGAGGCTTTCTCCGTCTGTCGGATACAGATCCAGTGACGAGATCCGTCAGCGAGAATGTCAGAAACTGATGCTTAGACACACCAACACCTTAGACGGGCCCGACGGAGACGGCCGTTTACACCTCTTTATGATCACGTCAGGGTTACATGGCAAAGATCAGAGGCTGAGGAGAAACCCGAGGAAGAGCTAGACATGGAACGAAAAAGGTTAGGCGAGGAAAAGGTAAAATAATAACCGTTTGATGCTGGGATATTCATAAAACACACTCATGCGTGTGCTATCTACAGTATTGGCTTCAGCTTTGCAGGTTAAGAGGAGATCTCTGGCAATTCTCACTCAGGAAACCAACTGTCAGGAGGCTCTAAGTGGCTGTGAACCTCTCAAAATACAGCGGTAACTTAAAGCTGCTGCACACAAGCTCATCCTGGCTCTGTCGCTCGCTATTTTTCTCTTTCTTTTCTCCCCTCGCCACCCCATTACCATTCTCCCGGTGCTTGTGCTATAAAATCCAGCTTTGCTCCATAGATTTACGGCTGCAGTTTTGCTCTGCGGTTAAATATAATGTCAAGGCTCCAGACTCCGCGGGGTGTATTTTAAAACTACAGCCTCGCTCAGGTCTCTATGATGACAAAGAGCAGAAAATATTGTCTGTATGGAGAAGCCTGGGAGGTGCCTGGATTTACCAGATGTAGTCACGTGGCCTCCGTCGAAGACAGAATCTATATTTCCCGGCAGGCTTTCCAGACAAGGTAAAGTGGTCACTTGAAGTCAACCTTCAAACTAGAACTTTAAGAAGGTCAAAAACACAATTTAGTCATAAAATGATTCAGCCCAGAGAGAGACAGTCGCTTATCAGCTCACTCTCACCCGTTCATGAAGTGGCAGCGGGCTTTCTCCTGAACAAGCCCTCTGTTTCTTTTCTAGTTTTAGCCATCGTCTGTTCATGCATGAATGTCACGTCTGTTTTTTTTTTTTCCATCCTCCACTTCTGATAGTCTAAAGTGCTAGGGGTAAGAGTGGCAGCCTCTGGTAGGGTGAAGTGTCACTCAAACGCTCTGATCCTCGTGACACCAGTAGTCTGGGGTTAGAAAACTGTAATCAATAGTCTGATTATGAAACGGAGGCTAAAGTGTGTGAACCACTAGTTGCAGATGCAGAGAACCTTTTTTTCATTTACTCACCCATATGAGGTTTCAAATCTTTTGACCACAAATTAAAATTTGTTATTTTTATTTTATAAATTTGATTATCGTATGATTTTATTTAACAGATTTTAAGCATATATGTATACAATTTACTCATTAGGGAGAATTAATGATGACAACATACATTTTTGAGTGAAATAACCCTTAATGATTATGACGCACTTTCACTCTCATGCACAGGCAAGCTCTCAGACTACCATTCTGGCACAAGGACTGCCATTTCACATCACTGTAACTGCTTTGTGTCTTTCTGTTCTTTATCTTTCTAGCGTACCAAGCCCAAGCAACTGAGCTGTTAAACTCATTGGCAATTAATTTAAGTTTATTTGACTGCTGAGACTTTATTGCACTGCAGCTTACTCAAACAGCTCTTCAACTTGCCGCTACTGCAGTAGCGGTGAGTTCTTATGCTTAGGAGATGTCTATCAAAGACACACACACACACACACACACACACACACACACACACACACACACAGGTGCTCCAAAGCTGTGTCTGTTTTGACTTGCTCTTCAGAACCAAAGTGCAGGTACATCTGTGTTTCTCTGATCCCTCCAAGACTTTAAAGTGGTAGATATAAAACATGCTTCTAGTCCCAATCAGTTTTGTGTACACAAAAGAAAAAAAAAATACACAGCAAACAAACAAAAGCGCTGGCCTGAATATAACCGTAACAATGCTAGAGTTGAAAGACAGATATACTATAATCCTTGTCACTTGAAAGCAACGAGATCATAGATGAAGCAAGCTTGGGGGCATTTTGGGAGGCTACTGTCTATCTTAAGCAAAACCGGCTCTTCTTAACAAACCAAATACGACAGAAAACAAAAACATTGTTATAAAAACTCCCTTCTGTGTCTTTTGTTCTCTCTTGTGCTTTCGTCTGTCATTTTTTCCCTTTGTCGATTTATCTCTACTGGATAGAAAGCCTTTCATCATGCCCCTCAGGGTCATTCTGAACCTATATTGGAGAAAAAAAAAAACTTTCTGATGTTCTCTACAGCTTAAACAAGATGCACTAAAACGCAGAACCAAAGTTGATCCAGAACAGCTATGACTAATAGGTCATGGGCAGAATTGTACTTGGAATGAATTACGACAGAAAACCCAAGAGGCGAGAGCAATCTTTGACCTTGCCTCATCATTTGAGAGGAGTGACGCTTTTTATCAGTAGAATCATTTTGAGCACTCATATCCACTTTCTAATCCCCATTTTAATAATTAATATGCAGCGTATCTTTACCTGCTCCAGTGGCAGCATGCACCCGTTTGCCGGAGAGGCACTTGAGGCACACGTTCGGCTCAAGAGCTCTCCACAGCCTCCTCTTGCCCAGCCCTGAGAGAGCTGGAGAAGTGCTTTCTACTCGTCCTTCAATGGTCACCCTCCCCCTTTCCTCTCTGGCCTCTCCACGGCCCTTGCTCTTTCAGATCATTGAAGGACAATGCTCGGTTTTCAAAGAAAAGAGGGGAAAAAAGAGGGCCCCGGTGTCAAAGCTTTGCCTATTTGCTGACGGAATGTCTAAAAAGAAGCACCTCATAAATCAAAACAGGCAAGAAAGGCTATTGTTCTTCCGAGAGCTTGCCTACTTGTCTTCCTCAACCCCTTTCCTCCCTCCCTCCCTTTTCTTTTGCCCTCTGCCAAAGTAAAAGAAGTGAGGTGAGAGGATCGTTGGAGGCTTTTAAGTTTTTTTTTGTGTCTTGTAACTTTTTCTTCTCCCGCTTTTCTTGGTCCAAACCCAAGTTTGTTTCCACCTCCCTCACCCTGCCCCCAATAGCATTAATAGCAGCAACTGTTTAACATTGCAGCTTGGTAGTTTTGTCACTTTGCGTCATCAGCAAGGTTCACATCAGCAAGTAAGTCTATGATCCATCCATCCATGTTTTATTTTTATTTATTTAACCAGAAGAGACTCTCTGAGATTAAAAATCTATTTCGCAGGAGTGTCCTGGCCAAAATGGGCAGCAATACATCAGTTTCATCACAAAATATTACAACACAAACAGATTAGAGACACTTAAAACAATTACATACCGTTGAGTCAATTTCCATTTGCCGAATTTCTTGTTTTAAAATGATCCAAAGACAGCTAATTTTGTAATTTCAGTTTCGATTGCAGAAGATTCCAGTCGAGTATAACAATTTTGTGATCGAAGGAAGTATTTCTTCTGTGTATTCTAAGACAGCAGAGATATGAGGGCAACATCCCCAAAATGGCTTTATACATAATTAAATACCAGTGCATTTTTCTTCTGATAAGCAAAGACCAACTTACTCTGTTATACAATATACAGTGAGTTGAGGGTTTACAATTTAATATAAATTTTAAATCACCATGATAAACGGCATCTAAAGAAGAAAGAAGATATGATGGTGCGAACTGATGCACTACATCACCATAGTCAAGCACGGGTAGAAAAGTAGTAGTAACCAGTTTCTTTTGTACATTGAATGAAAAACAAAACTTGTTCCTAAAAATAAAACCCAAGCTTAATTTTCAATTTTTTCTTCAGTTGAGTAATGTCAGAGCTAAAAGATAGGACATCGTCAACAATAATGCAATAATAATATTTGTACTCTTTTACTAATTCGATCACGATACCTTGTAGGGTCTGAAGAAAGGATCAATTATCAATTATTTTTTTTTTAAGCCTGAGAACAACATATACTTGGTTTTATCAACATTCAGAAAAAGTTTTAGATTGTAAATCCGTGATTGGATGACATCAAAGGCTGACTGGAGCTTATAAAGGGCTTGTTGTCCAGAAGAAGCACTACAATACATGACAGAGTCATCTGCATAGAAATGAAAGTTGGCATCCTGAATGTCGTAATCAAGACTGTTTATATAAATGGTAAATAAAAGGGGACCCAGCACAGATCCTTGTGGAACACCTTTGGCAATCAGCAATGAATCAGAAAGTTTACCCTCAGCTTGTACACTGAGTTCTTCCACTTAAATAGTTTTTAGACCAGGGAATAACATCACTTGATAAACCAACACTCTTCATTCTATGCAGCAATATTTCATGATCCACTGTGTCAAAAGCCTTTGATAAGTCTATAAAAAGAGAAGCACAGAAATCACCATTATCAATCGAGCCCACAATATAATTTAGAACTTTTGATACAGCTGTTGTAGTACTGTGTTTTTTACGAAACCCAGATTGATTAATGGACAGCACTTTGTTTGCAATCAAATAACATGTCAACTGTTCACTGATAAAGCTTTCTAAGATCTTTGATAAAACACAGAGCTTTGAATTTGGTCTGTAATTATCTAATATAGTATAATCTCCCCCCTTTTAATAGAGGAACAACAAAAGCTGATTTCCGGAATGACACCGGTATTTAATTATTCCTTCCATCCATTCAACTCTCCATCTTTTTATTAGCAATTTTAATCCTTTATATACAGGGATCTATGTGTGTGTGTCTGTTTCTTTACTCCCCAGCACAGTAGGTGTGGGTGGTTCATTTAACAGTAAAAACCAGCATTATCTCTTCACCTCATTAACACCACACATGCACACATACAGCTCCTTTGCTTCTATTGTGCAATAATTAGTTAATAAACTTTTTTTCTAAAACCACACACTAAGAGGCTAAATATTAGTAAGCGAACCCTTTTATATTTCTTCCAGACTAGAGATAAACAGTTAAACCAGGCAGATGAGGGTGCGAGGGTGCACACAAAAAGTCACTAACATAATCTGTTTTCATTTCACAGAGATTGAGGTTTTTTTTTTCCCCTTGTGTTTTTTTCGCTCAAACCCTCACTCCAGTGTTCTGACAGAGCAGTAATCAAACTGATATTATCATAATTAGATCTGTGGCCAGCTCTTTAGAGAAGCCATGTAACCACACAAATCTGCCAACAGTTTTCCATCAAATAAATCAACACGTTACCTCCTGCAGCCTTAGGCTGTTCTCGCTTTCTGAATCCAGCACTGCCTGATTTTCAGTTGCAAAATGGGGATTTTTTCACGCATAGTTTCAGCTGTGTGATCTTGAAAAATCCTTTAGCGCAGAGAGTTAGTGCTTTGCAGTTGCTGTACAGCAAAAAAACAGCAGAATGCAGCAAAAATCTACAGCAGAAAAAAAAAGTCTACAGCAGCACCTGGTATATAGTTTTAAAATTGATGTCCTCATTGAAACACTCTCCATAGGTTTTGTTTATGATAACACCTCTCTCTGCTCTGGTGCTGAGGGGCTCTCACCTCTAACTAGTGAACACCAGTGGTAAAAATAGTCAGGCTTTTACTGAAGACTGTTTGGAGAGATGGAATAAACTGTGATCCACTTAAGTGTGTGTGATATCCTTCAACAAATTGTTTGCAGACTCTTGAATTGCTCGTAGCTTCGTTTCCACAGGGTGTAAATACGCAAAAGCAGGATTACACCAGACGCTGACAGCGCACTTCACAATGCGGCAGTAAATTAGCCCTGGTGCTAACAACAAAGCTCGATACTCCACAGACAACAGGCTAACAAGAGCTTTATCTGTTTGCCCACTGATACCCCAAGGAGGCTCATTCTGGATCTGTTGATTGAGTGTGGCTGAAATTCACACTTTGTTATCTTTACTTATCTCCATCCCTTAAATTTGGTGTTCTGTTATTTTCTTTGGTTTATTTCTCATTACATATCATCTTCTATGCCTTGAAATTTTCAGTCAGCAGAAGCTAAACTTTCATCAGATGTGTTTCCGCACTTTTTAACACGTCAAAGTTTCTGAGCGTGTGTGCCAATGAAATAGGATCCATACCCCCATGTGTCCATCAAAGTCCTCTGTTATCACCTCTTCCACTATAATCCACTCTTCCTGATTGGACGGGGTTGTGAAACCCAAGCCTGTTTGGCATTAACATGCATGTTCACTTTTCATTTAAAAAATGTCCCTTGATTGCGGTCCTGCACGTACCCTATCCATTTCACCCTGTAACTGCCTTAAAAGCAGATCACTGTCTTTAAACAAGGCTGAACAACTTTCATATGGAATGCACATGTTTTGAAGGCCTTTGCTAAGTGTGGTCATTTGTCGACCTCTTTAAAGTATAAGTCATTGTTTAGATCTGGGTGGTGAGTAGCATAAGACCGTTGTTGAGGTCATACTTTGGAACACTATTGGAATCAGATTCAGAATCAGATATATATGTGGATATTAAAATAAATAAATATACATATGTTTCAACATTGATTCCTGAATATTGGGCCTTCTAAAACAAACTCTACAATAATAGACTTA